>NC_091342.1:28576805-28639305 GCF_038502225.1 Cherax quadricarinatus | reverse complement strand
CACACTATCACACAAACACACTATCAACACATATAAACACACTATCAACACATATAAACACACTATCAACACATATAAACACACTATCAACACAAACACACTATCAACACAAACACACTATCAACACATATAAACACACTATCAACACATATAAACACACTATCAACACATATAAACACACTATCAACACATATAAACACACTATCAACACATATAAACACACTATCAACACTCATATAAACACACTATCAACACTCATATAGAGAGATTAATCATCCGAAAATATTCGTCCTCATTAGCTGAAATAAGGAAGAAAATAAGGTATAGTATTTTTCCCCAACATCAATAAGCATTCGGTGGTGTTATGTAACATATTCATTCCGGTACATAATCCCACCCTTCATTAATTTAAAAAGCAAGAAAATCTGACTAACTTTTTGTCCTGGGTAATTGAAGTTATATTTTTCAGGTGAATGTTACCTACCTTGTACAGACGTGTGTTAATAAGACTTAACATTTCAACCAAAAAAATACTAGCAAAAGCTATTAAGGCAATTTCGTGTTTTTTTTTATTTGGGGATGGAGGGGAGGTCCGTCTGCCAGTTATCACTGACTGATAAAATGTTGGACGATAACTCTCTCAAACTGTGGTTGAAATGTGCGATATTTTGGACTGTAGAAAAGAAATGATTTGAAGACCATTATCAGTATGGCATCTCTTAAAAAAATAATATTTAATGGTTATAAAACGAATTCTGTATCCATTCTACATCTCCGTAAATTATAATTATTTAAAGTCTAGGTCTGGTCAAGAACCGGGTTGTGGGGGCGTTGACCCCCCGGAAGACCCTTCAGGTAGGCAGACCCTCCGGGTAAGTAATGATGATACTACTGTAGTGTTGGCGGTTGTAGTATAGTGGTAGTATTGTAGTGGTGTTGTAGAGATGTGGTTTTGGAGTGAACTCTTATTTGTGGCTGCAGGGGTTGATCCATAGCTCCTGGCCTCGACTCTTCGCTGGTCACTAACAGATTGTAGTGGTGATGGTGTGGTGGTGTGCTACAGAGGTGGGATTGTAGTGGCGATGGTGTGCTACAGAGGTGGAATTGTAGTGGTGATGGTGTGGTGGTGTGCTACAGAGGTGGGATTGTAGTGGTGATGGTGTGGTGGTGTGCTACAGAGGTGGGATTGTGATAGTGGTTTTGCATATAAGCTGCAGTGATGCTGCTCTTGTTGTATTATGGAGATGTATTATTGATGGTGGATGCTGTAGTGGTGGTGGGTGGTGGTGAGTGATGTAGTGGTGGTAGGTGGTGGTGAGAGTGTAGTGGTGGTGGGTGGTGATGCGAGTGTAGTGGTGGTGGGTGGTGGTGAGTGATGTAGTGGTGGTGGGTGGTGGTGAGAGTGTAGTGGTGGTGGGTGGTGATGCGAGTGTAGTGGTGGTGGGTGGTGGTGCGAGTGATGTAGTGGTGGTGGGTGGTGGTGCGAGTGATGTAGTGGTGGTGGGTGGTGGTGCGAGTGATGTAGTGGTGGTGGGTGGTGGTGGTGAGAGTGATGTAGTGGTGGTGGGTGGTGGTGCGAGTGATGTAGTGGTGGTGGGTGGTGGTGCAAGTGATGTAGTGGTGGTGGCTGCTGTAGTGGTGGGTGTTGTTGAGAGTGCTGTAGTGGTAGTGGGTGGTGGTGATAGTGCTGTAGTGGTGGTGGGTGGTGGTAAGAGTGCTGTAGTGGTGGTGGGTGGTGGTAAGAGTGCTGTAGTGGTGGTGGGTGGTGGTAAGAGTGCTGTAGTGGTGGTAGGTGGTGGTAAAGAGTGCTGTAGTACTAGTGGGTGGTGCTGCGAGTGATGTCGTGGGTGCTGTAATGGTGGTGGTGTGTGCTGTAGTGGTCGTGGGTGGTGGTGACAGTACTGTAGTGGTGCGAGTGTTGTAGTGGTGGTGGTGCGAGTGTTGTAGTGGTGGTGGTGCGAGTGTTGTAGTGGTGGTGCGAGTGTTGTAGTTGTGGTGGTGCGAGTGCTGTAGTGGTGGTGGGTGGTGGTGCGAGTGCTGTAGTGGTGGTGAGTGCTGTGGTGGTGTGAGTGCTGTAGTGGTGGTGAGTGCTGTGGTGGTGTGAGTGCTGTAGTGGTGGTGAGTGCTGTGGTGGTGTGAGTGCTGTAGTGGTGGTGTGAGTGCTGTGGTGGTGTGAGTGCTGTAGTGGTGTGAGTGCTGTAGTGGTGTGAGTGCTGTAGTGGTGTGAGTGCTGTAGTGGTGGTGTGAGTGCTGTGGTGGTGAGTGCTGTAGTGGTGAGTGCTGTAGTGGTGAGTGCTGTAGTGGTGTGAGTGATGTGGTGGGTGGTGGTGAGTACTGTAGTAGTGGTGGGTGGTGGTAAGAGTGCTGTAGTGGTGGTGGGTGGTGGTAAGAGTGCTGTAGTGGTGGTGGGTGGTGGTAAGAGTGCTGTAGTGGTGGTGGGTGGTGGTAAGAGTGCTGTAGTGGTGGTGGGTGGTGGTAAGAGTGTCATGTGGGTTCGATAACGTGGATGGGGTAAAAAACACTCACGTAGGCTGGTTAGTACGTATAATTATAACGGAAAGTATGGGAAGCACCATCAGCCGCCCTGCCTCTCTCTGCTCTCTATCTCAGACTGACCCACCAGTGCCTAGAGGGTGAGCGGTGTTCAAAAACATGCTATGGTCAGCAGCAACGTGAATAACAGTCAGTGATTCACACAGACGGTTGGTAGTGAGTCATCTACTGGTAACTGGTTACTGGTACTACCGAGACGAGTGCTGTGGTGGTGGTGCGAGTGCTGTAGTGGTGGTGGGTGGTGGTGGTGCGAGTGCTGTAGTGGTGGTGGGTGCTGGTGGTGCGAGTGCTGTAGTGGTGGTGGGTGCTGTAGTTATGGTGGGTGGTGGTGGTGCGATTGCTTTAGTAATTGCTGTAGTGGTGGTGGATGCTGTAGTGGAGGTGGGTGGTGGTGCGAGTGCTATAATGGTGGTGGGTGGAGGTGCGAGTATTGTAGTGGTGAGTGCTGCAGTGGTGGAAGTGGGTGGTGGTGCGAGTGCTGTAGTGTAAGGCGTGTTGTAGTGGTGGTTGAGGGGGGTGTTGTAGTAGTAGTATTGTGGCGTTGTAGTGAGTGATAGTGGTGTTATATGGTAGACAGATGTAGGGGTGTTCTATGGGAAGTTTTGAAGTGATGGTGTTGTGCAAGTGTTGTTGTAGTGGTAACATTGAAGTATTGGTGGTGGTGGTGTGGTGGTGGTGGTGGTGGTGTGGTGGTGTGGTGTGGTGGTGGTGGTGTGGTGGTGGTGGTGGTGTGGTGGTGTGGTGGTGGTGGTGTGGTGGTGTGGTGTGGTGGTGGTGGTGTGGTGGTGGTGGTGTGGTGGTGTGGTGGTGTGGTGGTGGTGGTGTGGTGGTGGTGTGGTGGTGTGGTGGTGGTGGTGTGCTGTGTTGGTGGTTTTGCAGTTTTGTGATGTTGTATCGTGGTGTATGTGTGTTGGTGGAATTTGTAGTGCTGTGACGGTGGTGTGCGTCATAGTGACGGTGGTGTGCGTCACGGTGATGGTGTGTCACAAGGGTGGTGGTGTGCGTCACAATGAGGGTGTCACAGTGGTGTTACACTGGCGTCACAGTGGTGGTGGTGTCACATTGGCATCACATTGGTGTCACAGTGGTGGTGTGTGTCACAGTGACGGTGTCATAGTGATGGTGTGTGCCATGGTAATGGTGTGGCATAGTGCTGGTGCGTGCCACACTGGTCGTGGTAGCAGTGATGTTACGATTTAATAGCCCATCTACCTTGAATCTACCTAGTGGCACTTCTGGGGATCACCGCCCCCCGCGGTCCAGACTTAATGGAGGTAAATGGTGGATAAATAGCTCGCTGGCAGCTTATTTTGTGAACTTACACGACTGGCTGTGTTCACCCTCTTTGTTCAAGAACAATCACAGACTATTCTAAAATTTATATTTCCTGGAATTTATGGAACAAAACAGAATTTTTGGACATTTTTTTCATGATTTTCATGGGTTTTGAATGTTTGGAGACTAGACTGAAAATCAAACTTTCTAAGTGTCAGGTGAACAGACGAATCAAAATGTAATGTAATCACAATATACGAGTGAAAATTAGCCGAAGATTCATAATTTTTTTAAGTCTGCGTCTGCAGACGCTGCTTGCACGTGGGTGCCCCTCTAGGGGGGGGTTCCTTGATGTTGGTGAGAGGCTCTTGATCTAGGGAATTGGATCTGTGCTCCAATACACTTTTTAAAATCCCTACAGGTTTAGCGGTCCTCATATAATAACTGCACGTGGGTTGCCTACTAATGAAGGTTTGACCAACGAAGAGTTGAAAATGTAACTTAAACTTAACCCAAACTCTTATTACAGTAAACAATTCCGATCATTATAATTATCATGGGAGGGCTAAACCCATATGGATTATATAGCGTGTGGAGAAATTTTCTCCAGGAGGGGGATATCAGTCCCTTCAACCCTTTTCGAAGGGGCAAGGATCTTCTTTACTTCCCAAGTAATTACCAGCAGATGTTTAACCAGCGTGTACCAGTTACGGGTCATGCGACTCCTTGAAAGAGACCAGTGCTGCAAATATACTGTGGTTTAATGAGAGACAATCAATCTCTTACTTTAGCAGGACAACTGGAGCACGTATCCAAGTCCCTAGATCAAGAGCCCCTCACCAGCATCAAGAAACTTCCCTTGAAGGGAAAATTCCGAGAAGCTGTACTTTACCTTTCAGTTGATAGCGAAATTATCTAAGGATAAAAAATTTCATTTGAAAATATTTAATAGTCATCGTTATCGATAATACTAGCATCTTCAATTGCAACAGTAGTTCTCTTATTATTAGAACTGGTGAAACATCAACAATGTTTCGGATCTCATCAAGAAGAGAATTGGTGTAGCGCTTCCTTGGATATGAATAATAATGTCCTGGTTACCCGATGCCCTGAAACTGATATATAATATACCAGATGTCGCTCACTCAGGCACTGATTGCAGTGTCAGTGGAGATAAATGGTATAAAATACCGGCAATATAATACGATCCTTTGACTACGCTTCGCCCACACGGTGGACTTTATCAACTTTATAAAGCCAACTGTGGGCGAATCGTAGTCAATAAAGGATCCCATTATACTGCATTTGTTTTTATCTTCCATTGCAGTGTCAGACTGGCTGAGTATGTGCATAAGAGTGTATCTTGCATACAACAAACACGCAAGTGTTCTTAACCCCTTTTCAGAGTATGCAATCAGGAAAGTGTCTTTTCAAAGCGCTTCCAGTGATCGCTTCAGTTTTTTCACTATCAGAAAACGACGATAAGGATTTACTTGCGATTGTTGAGAACATTTCTGACTGTTAACAGCTACGAAGTCCTAATAAAACAGTCGACTCTCAGGCTCATGTTTGTCATACTAATTTTTAAAAATGAATCCTAGTTTATTAATAATTTCTGAAAAATCTTCAGGAACAAGTGGCCCAGGTCATTCAGTAATTGTCAAGCAAAACGTATTAATAAAAAAAATCTGTAGAAGTAGTGTTGGGTCCACTTCGGTCCTATGACCGAAACATTGTCTTTTAAACACTGGCCTAGTGTTTCCATACTTGTCTTTAAATTAAATCATGGAACACAGATTTTCACTGAACGGGGCAAACATTTAATCCTAAATCCTCCTCTTCAGTTCTATCAATCCAGGACTGTACCTGATACCTAATACTGAACTGACTTGCAAGTTCCTAAAGCTCCTTTAATGACTGTGTCAAATGGGACTACAAACTGTTGAAGAAAGACTTCCAACACAGTAGGTTCGGTTTTAATCAAATTTACACGAGTCCCTCATGTCCTGGTGGATTATATTAAATTGAAAACAGGAAACAAAGAATACGATCATACATGTCAGCAAAAATTTTATATAAAAAGAAAATATATACCAGGCATTTCATAAGAATTTCATATTTTTAAACTTCAAATTTTAGGTCACTGCAAGACAGGTTATAAATTAACACCAGAGTTAACATGGATGTCTCTTAACTCTTAATCCAACGTGACCTTTAATTTGCAACTCAATGATTCATTTTAAGACTTGTTGGTCGACTTAAATATATTGTGATTCAGAGTATATATGTGAGCATATATGTGACCATATATGTGAGCATATATGGTCGCAGTTACTCTAAATGCAACCATATACGCATTATGACGGTATTTATTTAGACTCACTACGCTTCGCCTGGCGTAGTGACTGCACTACGTCATGGAAAACTAGTGAGGTAGTTTCCTATAACAACGAAACTAAAACGTTCTGGCGAATGTTTAATTCAATAAACGTCACTGGTGTTTAGAATGAAAAATAATAAAAACACAAGAGTTACGAATATACCGACGACTAATCAACAACCTAACACTTAATCCTAAATCAGGAAGCAGAACAAGTGTTTCCTGACGCGGGTCTTAGTCATTTAATGATCTACAGCTAGAACATTTGGTCCTCTGACCAAGGACTTCCGCTGGCTTACACGTCCATCTTTTTAAAAATCATGGTTATGATTATAACCAATATTGTAGGTGTGTGTACCTACAATAATACTCATACTCAGTAGGTGTGTATATTTTAGAGTTAACTGGAATTCCTGTATTGGGGATTAAAGTATTCTTGTCTGGTGGGGAAAATGGTTCCGTGCAGCCTTAATGACTAGTGCTGTCAATAGGCTTTTAAAGCCCATTAACCAACCTAATTCACCTCACCCACACTGCAAACTGCCATAGGGGCGAACATGATTATATACAGAAATTTTAAAAGGTACATTTCCCAGGTACCTTGCTTGAAAAGGCATGTGATGACAAGATACTTGAGGATATGACAGTAGTGGTGGCGGATGCAGTGGTGGTGTACTGGAGGTGGTGCAGTGTAGTAGTGCTGCACTGGAGGTGGTGCGGTAGTGAAATAGTTTTGTGATACAGTGGTGTGTAACACTGCAGTGGCGGCGTGTAGTGTAATGGTGGCAGTGTAATGGTGGTAGTGGAATGGTGGTAGTAGTGGAATGGTGGTAGTAGTGGAATGGTGGTGGTAGTGGAATGGTGGTAGTAGTGGAATGGTGGTGGTAGTGGAATGGTGGTGGTAGTGGAATGGTGGTGGTAGTGGAATGGTGGTGGTAGTGGAATGGTGGTGGTAGTGGAATGGTGGTGGTAGTGGAATGGTGGTGGTAGTGGAATGGTGGTGGTAGTGGAATGGTGGTGGTAGTGGAATGGTGGTAGTGGAATGGTGGTAGTGGAATGGTGGTGGTAGTGGAATGGTGGTGGTAGTGGAATGGTGGTGGTAGTGGAATGGTGGTGGTAGTGGAATGGTGGTGGTAGTGGAATGGTGGTAGTGGAATGGTGGTAGTGGAATGGTGGTAGTGGAATGGTGGTAGTAGTAGAATGGTGGTAGTAGTAGAATGGTGGTAGTAGTGGAATGGTAGTGGTAGTGGAATGGTAGTGGAATGGTGGTAGTGGTATGGTGGTAGTGGTAGTGGAATGGTGGTAGTAGTGGTGGAATGGTAGTGGTAGTGGAATGGTGGTAGTAGTGGTGGAATGGTAGTAGTGGTAGTGGAATGGTGGTAGTAGTGGTGGAATGGTAGTAGTGGTAGTGGAATGGTAGTGGTAGTGGAATGGTGGTAGTGGAATGGTGGTAGTGGAATGGTGGTAGTGGAATGGTAGTAGTGGTAGTGGAATGGTGGTAGTAGTGGTAGTGGAATGGTAGTAGTGGTAGTGGAATGGTAGTAGTGGTAGTGGAATGGTAGTAGTAGTGGAATGGTAGTAGTAGTGGTAGTGGAATGGTAGTAGTGGTAGTGGAATGGTAGTAGTGGTAGTGGAATGGTAGTAGTGGTAGTGGAATGGTGGTAGTGGTAGTGGAATGGTGGTGGTGGTAGTGGAATGGTGGTGGTAGTAGTGGTAGTGGAATGGTGGTAGTAGTGGTGGTAGTGGAATGTTGGTGGTGGTAGTGGAACGTTGGTGGTAGTAGTGGTGGTAGTGGAACGTTGGTGGTAGTAGTGGTGGTAGTGGAACGTTGGTGGTAGTAGTGGTGGTAGTGGAACGTTGGTGGTAGTAGTGGTGGTAGTGGTACGTTGGTGGTGGTAATAGTAGTAGTGGTACGTTGGTGGTGGTAATAGTAGTAGTGGTACGTTGGTGGTGGTAATAGTAGTAGTGGTAGTGGAACGTTGGTAGTAGTAGTAGTATTGGTAGTGGAATGGTAGTAGTGGTAGTGGAATGGTGGTAGTGGTATGGTGGTAGTAGTAGTAGTAGTAGTAGTAGTAGTAGTAGTGGTAGTGGAATGGTGGTAGTAGTGATAGTGGAATGGTGGTAGTGGTAATGGAATGGTGGTAGTAGTGGAATGGTGGTAGTAGTGGAATGGTGGTAGTGGAATGGTGGTAGTAGTGGAATGGTGGTAGTAGTGGAATGGTGGTAGTAGTGGAATGGTGGTAGTAGTGGAATGGTGGTAGTGGAATGGTGGTAGTGGAATGGTGGTAGTGGAATGGTGGTAGTAGTGGAATGGTGGTAGTAGTAGTGGTAGTGGAATGGTGGTAGTAGTAGTGGTAGTGGAATGGTGGTAGTGGTAGTGGAATGGTGGTAGTAGTAGTGGTAGTGGAATGGTGGTAGTAGTAGTGGCAGTGTAGTGGTGGAAGTAGTAGTGGCAGTGTAGTGGTGGAAGTAGTAGTGGCAGTGTAGTGGTGGAAGTAGTAGTGGCAGTGTAGTGGTGGAAGTAGTAGTGGCAGTGTAGTGGTGGAAGTAGTAGTGGCAGTGTAGTGGTGGAAGTAGTAGTGGCAGTGTAGTGGTGGAAGTAGTAGTGGCAGTGTAGTGGTGGAAGTAGTAGTGGCAGTGTAGTGGTGGAAGTAGTGGCAGTGTAGTGGTGGAAGTAGTGGCAGTGTAGTGGTGGAAGTAGTGGCAGTGTAGTGGTGGAAGTAGTAGTGGCAGTGTAGTGGTGGAAGTAGTGGCAGTGTAGTGGTGGAAGTAGTGGCAGTGTAGTGGTGGAAGTGGTGTTAATAGTACACAAAATACACCCCTCCCCCCATTCTTTCATCACAAGTCTACCACACCCAGGGTGCGACTATAATATTTCCTACACACGGACATACAACTACCAGGATTTACAATATTTTTGCAGCGGTGAAGAATCTTGCTGTGATGGCGCCGCCGTGTGCCAGTATTATACCAAACACCAGACTAAATTATACCCTTCCAGAGGTGTCAAGGGAACTCCCTGGACACCTTTGAAGAGCTCTTGGAGCTACCCTGATTAACCTCTTATCCCACACACGCTGGATGACTCCTACAGGTTTAACACTTCACCCAAACAGCTAGATGTATTTCGATCGCTGTACAAGCGAAAAGTATCCCCGTGTTGCACAACCCCAGCCCCTTGCACCTCAATGCAAACGATAGGACTATTGGAGAATGCGGCAGTTGAAAGCAACTAAATATTAACATTAAATATGTGATAAGAATCAGACGAGGCATTCACAACTTATCACATAGAAATATTCAAATTTCTTGAATAAAAACTACAAATTAAAATTTATCGCCGTTGAAGTTCAGAACTTAATTACATGAAAACATTCACAGATTATCACGTGAAAAGTCACAGATTGTCACATGAAAACAGCCACAGATTATCACATGAAAACATTCACAGATTATCACGTGAAAACATTCACAGATTATCACGTGAAAACATTCACAGATTACCACGTGAAAACATTCACAGATTATCACGTGAAAACATTCACAGATTATCACGTGAAAACATTCACAGATTATCACGTGAAAACATTCACAGATTATCACGTGAAAACATTCACAGATTATCACGTGAAAACATTCACAGATTATCACGTGAAAACATTCACAGATTGTCACGTGAAAACATTCACAGATTGTCACATGAAAACAGTCACAGATTGTCACATGAAAACAGTCACAGATTGTCACATGAAAACAGCCACAGATTATCACATGAAAACAGCCACAGATTATCACATGAAAACAGCCACAGATTATCACATGAAAACAGCCACAGATTATCACATGAAAACAGCCACAGATTATCACATGAAAACAGCCACAGATTATCACATGAAAACAGCCACAGATCACATGAAAACAGCCACAGATTATCACATGAAAACAGCCACAGATTATCACATGAAAACAGCCACAGATTGTCACATGAAAACAGTCACAGATTGTCACATGAAAACAGTCACAGATTATCACATGAAAACAGTCACAGATTATCACATGAAAACAGTCACAGATTGTCACATGAAAACATTCACAGATTGTCACATGAAAACAGTCACAGATTATCACATGAAAACAGTCACAGATTATCACATGAAAACAGTCACAGATTGTCACATGAAAACAGTCACAGATTGTCACATGAAAACATTCACAGATTGTCACATGAAAACAGCCACAGATTGTCACATGAAAACAGCCACTGATTGTCACATGAAAACAGCCACAGATTGTCACATGAAAACAGTCACAGATTGTCACATGAAAACATTCACAGATTGTCACATGAAAACAGCCACAGATTGTCACATGAAAACAGCCACAGATTATCACATGAAAACAGTCACAGATTATCACATGAAAACATTCACAGATTATCACATGAAAACATTCACAGATTGTCACATGAAAACAGTCACAGATTATCACATGAAAACAGATTATCACATGAAAACATTCACAGATTGTCACATGAAAACATTCACAGATTATCACATGAAAACAGTCACAGATTATCACATGAAAACAGCCACAGATTATCATATGAAAACAGCCACAGATTATCACATGAAAACAGTCACAGATTATCACATGAAAACAGCCACAGATTATCACATGAAAACAGTCACAGATTATCACATGAAAACACAGATTATCACATGAAAACACAGATTATCACATGAAAACACAGATTATCACATGAAAACAGTCACAGATTATCACATGAAAACAGCCACAGATTATCACATGAAAACAGACACAGATTATCACATGAAAACAGCCACAGATTATCACATGAAAACAGCCACAGATTATCACATGAAAACAGCCACAGATTATCACATGAAAACAGCTACAGATTATCACATGAAAACAGTCACAGATTATCACATGAAAACAGCCACAGATTATCACATGAAAACAGTCACAGATTATCACATGAAAACAGTCACAGATTATCACATGAAAATCTCCATTTCAGTTTACTCAGTTTCATGAAAAATGGCAACTGAGCTTACACGGACCAAAATCAATAAATACCAAAATCAAGGCCGAATTTTTCTTTCAAGTTATTATACAGAATATTCTGTACAACAGTTATAAATTTATTATATTAGTAAATTTGAAGCTACACAGCATAAGTAAAAAAAATCCATTTCTTTAGCTGCATTAACCATAAAATATTGTTCAGAAGAGGCAAAGTTCCGTTACTGAAGAAAAAACAAGTACTATACCATTTTCGAAAAGAAATTTACAAAAAAGAACAACAGTGCACAACACAACAGAACACTTCACTACACAACAGAGCAGTACACAACAGAACACTTCACTGCACAACAGAGCAGTACACAACAGAACACTTCACTGCACAACAGAGCAGTACACAACAGAACACTTCACTGCACAACAGAGCAGTACACAACAGAACACTTCACTGCACAATAGAGCAGTACACAACAGAACACTTCACTGCACAATAGAGCAGTACACAACAGAACACTTCACTGCACAATAGAGCAGTACACAACAGAACACTTCACTGCACAATAGAGCAGTACACAACAGAACACTTCACTGCACAATAGAGCAGTACACAACAGAACACTTCACTGCACAATAGAGCAGTACACAACAGAACACTTCACTGCACAATAGAGCAGTACACAACAGAACACTTCACTGCACAATAGAGCAGTACACAACAGAACACTTCACTGCACAATAGAGCAGTACACAACAGAACACTTCACTGCACAACAGAGCAGTACACAACAGAACACTTCACTGCACAATAGAGCAGTACACAACAGAACACTTCACTGCACAATAGAGCAGTACACAACAGAACACTTCTCTGCACAATAGAGCAGTACACAACAGAACACTTCACTGCACAATAGAGCAGTACACAACAAAACACTTCACTGCACAATAGAGCAGTACACAACAGAACACTTCACTGCACAATAGAGCAGTACACAACAGAACACTTCACTGCACAACAGAGCAGTACACAACAGAACACTTCACTGCACAACAGAGCAGTACACAACAGAACACAACACAACAGAGCAGTACACAACAGAACACTTCACAACAGAGCAGTACACAACAGAACACTTCACTGCACAACAGAGCAGTACACAACAGAACACTTCACTACATAACAGAGCAGTACACAACAGAACACTTCACAACACAATACAGCACGTCACAACAGAGCACCTCACAACAGAACACTTCACTACATAACAGAGCAGTACACAACAGAACACTTCACAACACAATACAGCACCTCACAACAGAGCACGTCTCTACACAACACAGCAGTATACAACAGAACATTTCACTACATAACAGAGCAGTACACAACAGAACACTTCACAACACAATACAGCACGTCACAACAGAGCACCTCACAACAGAACACTTCAGTACAAGAGCACACGACAGATCTCTTAACTACACAACAGATCACATGCAACAAAACATTCCACTAACAATAGGTCACATCAGAGATGACAGACTGAAACCAATCAGAAATAGTTTTCTGAAGTTATTCAGAAACCAATATGGGGATTCGTGTATATCAAATTAGATAGAAGAGACCTAAACACACCATTTGTTCCATGGGTCTTTCCCTGGTCATTCACCAGGGATGAAAAGTTTGAAGCTGATCGGATAAGGCATTTTGAGAATATAAATGTAGGCCTTGGAAGAAGTTAGTGGGAGGATTGAACACAGTGCCTAATATTGGCCGGAATAAAGTCGAAAAAAAAAAATTATAGCATTTAAGAGGCCACTAACTCGTGAAATTTGGAAAACGTCGTAAAGAAAAAAAAGGGAGGGGGGGGTAGAGTTTTGAATATTTCTCAATTATATTTCAAAGTTATCTTAGAAAATATTTAATCTTTTCATGAAAGACCAATTTGATAAAAACAAAATTAGTAAATTGGCTTCTACAGAGCCCAAATTCACAACAAAAATACTGACCATTAAGACGCACCTTAATGTTTGAAGTCATCAGTAGAGATATTCTCTTGATATTGTGCGGAAGCCATTTTACTTAATGTAAATGCCTTTAAAAATGGCAAAGCTCTAATGCCGAGCTTTCTTGTATTAATGCCCACCAACGACGATCGTTTGAAGCCTATCAAAGTGCATTCTCCAGTAATTACTCGGAATCCAAAGATTTCAGATTCTACACAAATAACCTGCACGTAGGAGAGAGGACCTTAGGGCAACGTTTCGGTCCGACCAATGACTTTGTAAATGGTCCAAATCGGACCGAAACGTCGCGAGTTCCTCTCTTCTATGAGCGGTATTGTGCCTTCTTCATTATTTCAGACTATCTAATGTTAGTTTAAATTTTAAATTTGCACCTGAGCATGATTGACTTCAAGTGTTAATAGTGTGAAGTCGATCTGTGGAGGCATTGCTGGCTATGTTATTCCCAAGAACCAGCTACGTTACTACCAACAACCAGCTATGTTACTACCAACAACCAGCTATGTTACTATCAACAACCAGCAATGTTACTACCAACAACCATCTATGTTACTACCAACAACCTATGTTACTACCAACAACCTATGTTACTACCAACAACCAGCAATGTTACTACCAACAACCAGCAATGTTACTACCAACAACCAGCTATGTTACTACCAACAACCAGCTATGTTACTATCAACAACCAGCTATGTTACTACCAACAACCAGCTATGTTACTACCAACAACCAGCTATGTTACTACCAACAACCTGCTATGTTACTACCAACAACCAGCTATGTTACTACCAACAACCAGCTATGTTACTACCAACAACCAGCTATGTTACTACCAACAACCAGCTATGTTACTACCAACAACCAGCTATGTTACTACCAACAACCAGCTATGTTACTACCAACAACCAGCTATGTTACTACCAACAATCAGCAATGTTACTACCAACAACCTATGTTACTACCAACAACCAGCAATGTTACTACCAACAACCAGCAATGTTACTACCAACAACCAGCAATGTTACTACCAACAACCAGCAATGTTACTACCAACAACCAGCTATGTTACTACCAACAACCATCTATGTTACTACCAACCACCAGCTATGTTACTACCAACAACCAGCTATGTTACTACCAACAACCAGCAATGGTACTACCAACAACCAGCAATGTTACTACCAACAACCAGCAATGTTACTACCAACAACCAGCAATGTTACTACCAACAACCAGCAATGTTACTACCAACAACCAGCAATGTTACTACCAACAACCAGCTATGTTACTACCAACAACCAGCTATGTTACTACCAACAACCAGCTATGTTACTACCAACAACCAGCAATGTTACTACCAACAACCAGCAATGTTACTACCAACAACCAGCTACGTTACTACCAACAACCAGCTATGTTACTACCAACAACCAGCTATGTTACTACCAACAACCAGCTATGTTACTACCAACAACCAGCTATGTTACTACCAACAACCAGCTATGTTACTACCAACAACCAGCTATGTTACTACCAACAACCAGCTACGTTACTACCAACAACCAGCTACGTTACTACCAACAACCAGCTATGTTACTACCAACAACCAGCTATGTTACTACCAACAACCAGCAATGTTACTACCAACAACCAGCAATGTTACTACCAACAACCAGCTACGTTACTACCAACAACCAGCTATGTTACTACCAACAACCAGCTATGTTACTACCAACAACCAGCTATGCTACCAACAACCAGCTACGTTACTACCAACAACCTGCTATGTTACTACCAACAACCAGCTATGTTACTACCAACAACCAGCTATGTTACTACCAACAACCAGCTATGTTACTACCAACAACCAGCTACGTTACTACCAACAACCAGCTACGTTACTACCAACAACCAGCTATGTTACTACCAACAACCAGCTATGTTACTACCAACAACCAGCTATGTTACTACCAACAACCAGCAATGTTACTACCAACAACCAGCTACGTTACTACCAACAACCAGCTATGTTACTACCAACAACCAGCTATGTCACTACCAACAACCAGCTATGTCACTACCAACAACCAGCTACGTTACTACCAACAACCAGCTATGTTACTAGCAACAACCAGCTATATTACTAGCAACAACCAGCTACGTTACTACCAACAACCTGCTATGTTACTACCAACAACCAGCTATGTTACTACCAACAACCAGCTATATTACTAGCAACAACCAGCTACGTTACTACCAACAACCTGCTATGTTACTAGCAACAACCAGCTATATTACTAGCAACAACCAGCTACGTTACTACCAACAACCAGCTACGTTACTACCAACAACCAGCTATGTTACTAGCAACAACCAGCTATATTACTAGCAACAACCAGCTACGTTACTACCAACAACCTGCTATGTTACTAGCAACAACCAGCTATGTCACTACCAACAACCAGCTATGTCACTACCAACAACCAGCTACGTTACTACCAACAACCAGCTACGTTACTACCAACAACCTGCTATGTTACTAGCAACAACCAGCTATATTACTAGCAACAACCAGCTACGTTACTACCAACAACCTGCTGTGTTACTAGCAACAACCAGCTACGTTACTACCAACAACCTGCTATGTTACTAGCAACAACCAGCTACGTTACTACCAACAACCTGCTATGTTACTAGCAACAACCAGCTATATTACTAGCAACAACCAGCTACGTTACTACCAACAACCTGCTATGTTACTAGCAACAACCAGCTACGTTACTACCAACAACCTGCTATGTTACTAGCAACAACCAGCTATATTACTAGCAACAACCAGCTACGTTACTACCAACAACCTGCTATGTTACTAGCAACAACCAGCTACGTTACTACCAACAACCTGCTATGTTACTAGCAACAACCAGCTATATTACTACCAACAACCTGCTATGTTACTACCAACAACCAGCTATATTACTACCAACGCTATATATTTCTCTCCAAATCGAACCATTTTCCCAAATGGAATATTATAATCGAACACCAGACTATTTTAATCCTACACCAGACTATTTTAATACCTACATCAGTCTATTCCTACACCCGACTATTTTCATCCCCACATCAGACTATATTACACCCAGCAGGAGCTATATTATCCTGAGCGGTCATAGTGCCAACAGTTGTGGGTTCATTTAACCTAAACTAGTGTCAGAAATCTGTTACTGACTCAGATTTGTTGTTAGTAATGTACTGGAGGCATGAGAGAGAGAGAGAGAGAGAGAGAGAGAGAGAGAGAGAGAGAGAGAGAGAGAGGAGGGGAGGCGAGGGGAAATAAGTAAGAATGGAGAGGCTGAGGAAAAAACTGACGAGGGGAATGGGGAGGGGAAATAGGATATAGTGGGGATAATGAGAGGTGGGGGAGAGATGGGTAAAGATGAGGTTAATTGGGGAATACGGATATGAAGAAGTGACTGGAAATAGGGAGAAGGGGAATTTGAAAGGGTTTAAATGGGGGGATAAGCAAGAAGAAATGGTGAAGGGAGAGGTGAGGTGGGAAAATGGGGGAAGTGTTACCCCGTATGTTACGTTTAGTTCCTTACGGGGAGTCGCTGCCCCGCGGCCCCTTCCTAGACCAGGCTTCCTGGTTGTTGGCCTGATCGAACAGGTTGCTGGTATCCTCCGCCCATCGCAGGCATCACAGCCCGGCTGATCAGGAACTCTCTTTTTTTATACAAATGAGTATTAACAGGCCAAGAGCTGTTATCCTGCTACAGTTTCTTCAAAACCCAGCCTTTTCTAAGGTATACTATCATCCCTCAGGATGCCACCCAGAACAGTCGACTAATACCCAGATACCTACTTACTGCTATGTGAACAGGGGCAGCAGGTGTATGGAATCACGTTCAACGTTTACAGCCGTGCCGGGGATCGAACCACGGACATTCAGTATGTCAGCTGGCTGCGCTGCCAACCAAGTCACAGGTCTCAGTAAGTTCCTTATCGAAGATGTCTAGAGGAGGGAAGAGGCAGCAAGAGGAGGTAGCGAGGAGGGAAGAGGAGGCGGCAGTGAGGAGGGAAGAGGAGGCGGCAGTGAGGAGGGAAGAGGAGGTAGCGAGGAGGGAAGAGGAGGTAGCGAGGAGGGAAGATGCAGCGAGGAGGGAAGAGGAGGCAGCGAGGAGGGAAGAGGAGTTAGCGAGGAGGGAAGAGGAGGCAGCGAGGAGGGAAGAGGAGGTAGCGAGGAGGGAAGAGGAGGTAGCGAGGAGGGAAGAGGAGGCAGCGAGGAGGGAAGAGGAGGCAGCGAGGAGGGAAGAGGAGGCAGCGAGGAGGGAAGAGGAGGCAGCGAGGAGGGAAGAGGAGGCAGCGAGGAGGGAAGAGGAGGCAGCGAGGAGGGAAGAGGAGGCAGCGAGGAGGGAAGAGGAGGCAGCGATGAGGGAAGAGGAGGCAGCGAGGAGGGAAGAGGAGGTAGCGAGGGGAGAAGAGGTAGCAAGGGAAAAGTCACGAAGCAACAGGGAGGAAAGAGAGAGCACCAGTTAATAAAGAGGCATAGGAGAGGAAAGAGGAGGCAGAGAAGAGGAAAGAGAAAAGATGAAAGAGGAGGCGAAGGAGAAGAAACAAAAGGAAAATGAGATGAAAAACCAAAGAGGAAAGTTAAGAAAACAGATAGGAAATAAGAGTTGACAGAGAGAAGAGGCAACAGAGAAAAGAATGTAGATAAATGGTTCAGAGAACTGGCATATGGATAAATTAGACATATGTAACACTTGGGTATCTTTATTGAGAAAACGTTTCACCACACAGTGGCTTTAAGTGTCGCATATGTGTCTAATTTGTCAACTTGTAGGTTCTGTTAGGTTAAGGATCCCTAGCTTTATTGACAAGCTATTTACAGGTTAAGGACTCCTAACTTTATTGGCAAGCTAAGAGCTGTTACCTACATCAGCTCATTTGAAAGTATTTTTATTACTCACGAAATCGTAACGACACGATTGCAAACAAACCATACCACGGGCGGGGATAGAACCCGCGATCAGAGTCTCAAAACTCCAGACTGCGTCTATCCCCGCCCGTGGTATGGTTTGTATTTTTATTGTTATGAGACATACAAGTAGGGAACAGGATGAAGTTAGAGCCATCTGTGGGCCAGCATTTTCATTTGATCAACTGACTATCTCGTTGACATCATTATGCCGTACGAATGTGTTCCATACTCGAGTCATCCTGGGTATATATGATCTCAGATGGAATGATGTTCTGGAGAAGGGTACAGCCTGAGTGAAGTTGCTGCTTTCTGCCCGTCTTGTGGCATAAAAGCTTGTTTCACGCTGTCCTCGAAGTGGATCCAAGTGTGGTACTTTGACAATATTGGCCTTGTACATAACAGTAAGGCCACCCACATCCCTCCTGTGTTGAAGGCTCTGCTGAAATGACAGATCTGTCCAGGATGGGTCCAGGCGAGAGACGAGACGTCTTGCTCCGTTCTCTACTCTGTCAATCAGTCGCAGATGAGAGGGGGGGGGGGTGGCAAACCAAGAAAGTGGAGCATACTCAAGGTGTGAGTGTAATTGTGCCTCGTACAGAATATTGCAACCCCTACTGTCAAGCAGATGCGAGATACGGCGAAGTGCTGTAAGCTTCCTGGCTGCCTTGTTTGCAAGATTATAACATGGTTCTTCATGGTTAATTTGGAGTCAAATTTCACCCCAAGGATATCAACTTCTCCAGGTGCCAACACCCTCCCATTCATCCTTACTACTGCACCAGCATTACCATCATGGTGCCTAGAGACCGTCATCATTTGCGCTTTCTCAGGTGCAAATGTTACTTGCCATCTATTTTCCCAAGCTGATATAGCTCTTAGCTGGTGATTGATGTAGCTTAGAGCAGCTGGCATGTCTTCTCTTGGATGAGTGAATGTTAGTGTACATTCGCCTGCATATGCATGGGATTCTGGGATGAGATGAAGAAGGTCGTTGAAGTAGACATTCCATAACAATGGTCCCAGCACGCTTCCTTGTGGAACACTTGCCCCAATAGGATGTCTTGCTGATTCAGTTCCATTGAGAACTACCCTTAGAGATCTACCATGAAGGTAATCACTGAGGAGACATAGCGGAGAGCCTGCAATTCCAGTGCTTGAAGTTTTGCCAAGAGGCCCTGGTGCCACACCGGTCGAAAGCACCAGCAATGTCCAGTGCTACCACACAGCTGACTTTGGATTCATCCAGTGACTGGTGCCACTTAGTGGAGAGGTTTAACAGATCAGCAGCAGAGTAACCTTTCCTGAAGCCATATTGACGGTCACGAAGTAGTGAGTGGTAGTCAAAAAAACTGTCATTTGTCTTGAGATTATTGTCTCAAGGATCTTACCAGTGATTGACAGGAGTGACACTAGTCTGCAGTTGCTGATTTCTGCTCTGCTCTTCTTTTTGTGAACAGGGACTACATTTGCCTCTTTCCACAGAGGGCCACTTACACTGTACTAGGCAGTGCTGAAAGAGGAGTTAGAGGTCTGCACATCTTCTCAACAATCTTGGGCTCAACTTGTCTGGGCCCACAGCCTTTTCTTGGTCAAGCGATTTAAGAAGGAAATGCACCTCCTCCTGCCTTGTCACCACTGACAGTTTTGACACAGTTCTTGCAGCTAGCCAAGGAGGGTCCCTTGCTGGATCAGGAACTTGCATTTTGGTAGCAAAGTGTTCGGCAAAGAGGTCCGCCTTCTCTTGACTACTAGTAGAGATGGTCCCATCCTGTCGATTTAGAGGTGGAATGAGTTCATCAGGCAGATAACCTTGTCTGTCCTTGACCAGGGACCACCAGGTTTTGGAGCCTACCCTACCTGATGCTAGCTTTCTTTTTGTATCCACCTCCCATTTATCAATGGCCCACTTTTGAACGTCACCCATATGCCTACAGGCTTGCCTGTGCAAGTTCCTGTTGTAGGTGGTAGGATGCGTCTTATACTTTCGCCGTGCTTTGTACTTAGTAGCAGCCTCTCTACAACGAAAGCCAAACCAAGGCTGATCTGTAGGCTTCGTCACATATTGCCGGTGAGGAATGTGTTCTTGTTGTAGATTAAGGATGTGTCCAGTGAAGGCTTTCACTTGGTTGTCAACATCCCCCTTGGAAAAGAGCATTCCAATCGGTGGTGGCGAGCTCAGAGCAAAGGACTGGCCAATTACCTCTTTCCCATAGCCAGGTTGTGCGTGTGGACTCCTCACCTCGTTCTGTTGGGATCTTAACAGCCTTGTGGTCAGATGATCCAACGTAACCGAGGGGTTGACAAGTGACTATACCTTCTGCCGGATCACTCACTACTGGGTCAAGGGAGGAGCCAGAGATGCGAGTAGGGAAATCAACAAAGTTTCTCATGTCAAATACTGCAAGAAGGTCATCAAAGTCCCTCTGTATAAGGTGTTGGTCTTCTTAATTCAGGTACTTCTTCACTTGCCTAACATGACCTACTTCCACATTTGGATTTGTTAAGTGTGATACCACCTACGACTGCTTCACACGTCTACAGTATGTGTAAGTCACTTCTTCGCACATATGCTGTATTCTTTTCAAGATTGAGGGACTGATTACATCGACTCAAGGCTGAAGGACTGATTACCTCACTCCTGTTCTTCACCATTCTCCTTTGTATAGACTGATAAAGCCACTGTGTGGCGAAACGTTTTCACAATAAAGATACCTAAGTGTTGCACATGTGTAATTCATCAGAGAAAAAAAAAAAAGGAGTCAACGGTAAGATAAGAGGAGGCAGCATACAATAAAGAGGAGAGACACACAACCAGGACAACAATCACAATTACTACCCGTGAATCATGTTCTCAATAGAACGCGATTTGTTAGATAAAAGAAACCTGGCACACAGTACTTGATATATCCTTTTCATCCGTAAATTGTCCCAGGATGCGCAGCATCTGTAGAACCGAGATAATGGGGTAGAGGCGATGGGAGACAGCTAGGGT
Organism: Cherax quadricarinatus; assembly: GCF_038502225.1. NCBI lineage: Eukaryota > Metazoa > Arthropoda > Malacostraca > Decapoda > Parastacidae > Cherax > Cherax quadricarinatus. Next base: position 28,618,050 of record NC_091342.1, on the reverse strand, counting down.
TTGTACGTCGGTTGGGGAGAGGGGAGATAGTCCCAGGTGAGGGGTGAAAGAGAGGAGAATCACCCCAACAAATTATCTCACACAATACTTTTACGTTCCCTCGCACAGCTTCCAGGAAGACTGGATGTGTTGTGGAAGCTGCGTGATCCGCGAACGATATTCACCCGTATCTCTCATAACTCCAGCACCGTGTACCTCAACACACGTACGAGGTGTACTAACGCTACTTTAATTTTTTTTTAACAAAAATTAATTTGACCTCGGTTCATTTCAAAGTCCCAGCCCTATCTGAGGTATAATATCACCCCCAGGATGCGACCCACACCAGTCGGCTAATACTCTGGTTCCTACTTGCGGCTAGGTGAACAGGGACAGCAGATGTATGGAAACACGCCCTGTGTTTTCACCCGTACCGGGGATCGAACCACAGACACTCAAATGTGATCGAGTGCGCTACCAACCGAGCACCGGGACTCGGAGATGCAGAGGTGCTTCACCTCTACTTTCCTATGAGACCTAGGAGGTACAGACAGGATTTCAGAAATTCTAACACCCATGAGCATTTGTTTCTACAAGTGAAGTAAAAGTCTCTTTTGAGACTTTTGCTTCGCTAAGCTCAGACTTGGCTGTTACCAAAATAGTTATTTAAACATCTAAAATGGCTTATCAAAATAGGCCTTCTCAAACACGACGTTTTGAGATAACAGGAATTCAATACTTTTATGTTTTCTGTACATAATACTACAAACTTTTTAATAAAAAAATTCTTATCAAAAGATTAACGAAAATAAATCAAAGGATCACAATGAATATAAAACACGTAGAACCCAATGGTTATAATCATAACTATGATTTTTAAAGAGGTGGACCGGTAAGCCAGCGAGAGTCCTCGGTCAGATGACCAAAAGCTCCAGCTGCGGGTCATCATATATCTAAGACCCGCGTCAGGAAACACTTGTCCTGTTTCCTGACAAACATATTAAGTATCAAAGGAACACAACACCACCAGGAATAATAGTGATCAGTCATGATGTCAATACAATAAGTAATGTTAGTTACAGTACAGCATTATTATTATTATTCTTATTATTATTACTATAATCAAGGGAGAAACACTAAACCCGTAGGATTATACAGCTCCTGTGGGGGGACGTGGAAGGTATTCAGGTTTAATTCGGGGAACTGGAGCACAGATCCAATTCCCTAGATCAAGAGCCCCTCTAGTTACACAGCAATATTTGATAATATAAAGCTCTCGTATATCAGTCATAATAATTCATTGGTGGAAGGCTATTTAGTCATATTTTTTTGTGTTCATACATTTACACTGACGAAAACTTGTACACTGACATGCCGTGGTGCTAAATAATTTGGAATTTTGGTACTGCCATGAGTAGCATCATGCAACCTCTCGCACACTGGCATGTCAGCATTTCTGTGCAACCGTTTGTGATGGCACTGAGGTTCATCATCCATGCAGCTGTCTTGGATGGCACTGAGGTTCATCATCCATGCAGCTGTCTTGGATGGCACTGAGGTTCATCATCCATGCAGCTGTCTTGGATAGCACTGAGGTTCATCATGATTCGAGTATATTTCTTTTCATCATTAAATGTCCATCCACAGTCCCCAGACAAAGAAAGGTTGAGGTTTGAATACTTGGCACTTTCCAATTTTTTCGTTGAATGCCCACGTTCGTTTTCGACAACGTTTATGGTGTTTGGCTGTCGAGAACGTAGACGTCGAGTGTGATTGTTAGTTTTCACAGAACTTGGCACATTGTACGCCCTACGTGTATTTTTTTCAGCTGCAACATCTATAAAAGCGTCTTCACTTAGGCCCCAGAGAAATTTATGGGATTTATTGAACACTTCCCAATGAGGACTGGCTGTGTCCATGTTGACTGAGGCTGAGAATACACCTGTCGTATTGGAATGAACTTCTGTTCTATTATGTACCTGCTTGCATCCATAGCTCACATCCCGAACACTTGAACATGTGTAATGAACAGCAGGAGAAAGACTGTGTCCCTAGACATGACAACAATGGTGTCGGTATTACCGAGTATTGCATGGAGAAACAGGCTGGTGTCTGCTGCTTCGTGTGTGGATTCCAGCATGTTCTAGGTCAAAGAATGATTACTTTTAACTTCACAGTGGTGCGCAAATCCTTTACCACCACCATCAAGTTTATAATTTTAAGAGAGAAAACGTCAGATCTGCCCTGTTTTCTGATAGCTGACCATTTTCATTAATTCAACCAACACTTGGAATTGAGCATCATAATATAGTGTACCTTTGATGATGAATGCCATTGCGCTTTGTAAGTAATTTTACAAAACTTCACACACTCCTCAGCCTCGCATTTGACATTGATAAATCGCTGTATGCAGTTCCAAGTTATTTTCCTCAGTGTACTCGAAAACTGAGGCAACAACATTCGTCATAGCGCTTGGAATGTTATTGTTTGAGCCCGCACGGATTTTTCTTTAAGGATTTTCCTGTTGTGTCTTTCTCAGAAGAGAGAATGACTCCAGTATACTGGCCTCTACTCAAGCCTCAGCCCGTCTGGAACTTTGTGTGTACCCGCGTCAGGAAATACTTGTCCTGTTTCCTGACAAACCTTACCTAACCTTACCATAAGATTTCAGGGGAGTGCATGATTAAAGGTGATAACCGAATTCCTGGCCAAACCACAAGGACGTCCACATACAACATTCAGCTACCGCGTTCAATGTTTTCAGAAACTTGAATCACTGACAGGTAAACTACTGATGTGATCTCATCACTATTTGAGCTCAGGAGCTGACTGAAGACTATCTATCCAATCTGCCTTTTCATGAGGAATGCAAGCTCAGTCGCTCAAGTTACCTTGTCACACAGTGGCTCATACTCGGGTTTCTTGAACCAAGTGGAGTTAAAATTTCCATATTGGATTCAAACTTTCCTTCCACTGGAGTAATGGAAATGAGTGTTGCCATAAGTGAGGGAACATTTACTTTGACGCCGTTTGCTTAGCTTCGTTTGCTCGGTTACAAAGTAAAACCAGTTCCTCTCTGCCATACAGCTGCTTGAATGTCATGAGAGAGTTCTTTGCAGTGAAGGTCTTGTCACTGACAATGTTGAGAAAGGTCAAGTAAGCAAATCTTCCCGGCAGGATGTAAGGTAGATGACTGCGACGTTCTTCAAGCTCATGATTTTTGATGCAGTCTCTGTTACGTCGATGTGAAGTATTCAATCGTAAATGAAAATATGTCCAGGTGTAAAAAAACGTTAATTAATCGCTTTGACCTTGTTTACTGCACAACCCAGTCCAATGTGGTTTGGGCAACCTCTGACACTGAATATATGTGAAATACTTAGTAACTTCATTTGTACATCTAGATGAATATTCTGGACAGGGATATATTCATTAAAGCCGTAAAGGAGCTTGTCGTCTGGCAAGTCTCCTCTAAAACAGAGACTTGAGAATGCCACTGAACCATCCTTATTCATAACGTACTGGAGTGAGAGATACGGAAGAAGTGTAAAATAAACCAGGCGAAAAGCAGAGTCCACATGTACAATGAGAGACCATTTTATCAATATCCGAGTGCCTACACTCCTCGAAATACTTTCAGCACATATCAGAATGCAGGTTTAAGTTAGGTACCATTTGCTAAAGGCACTTGACCTGTTTTGTGTGTGTGTGTGTGTGTGTGTGTGTGTGTGTGTGTGTGTTTGTTTTGAAAATCACTAAATACAGAATAAAAAATAACGCTCAGAGCTTAGCCTGACATCAGGGTGAAGCACCGATGCCAAGAATACATCAAGAGACACCAGATCACCACACCAAGACAATTTTACTTATTCTTTATGGCAATTAGAAGCTAAGTTTTGTTAGTGGTGTCCAAAGTTTAAATTCTTTTCCTCTCTAGAACTATGTTCGGGATGTACGATCCAAATATTTACAATGAAAAACGTAAGTGAACATTAGCTGGATAAGGAACCCTTTGTCCCATTAAAAGATTTTGAAAGCAAATAAAAAGCAACTTAACAGATTTTGAAAATGTGTGGAATAGGTAGTAGGTTACTAAAACCATTGAAGAGTTTTCATACCAAAAATTAATTACAGATTAAGGCATGCTGAACAGAAGAAACTATTTTTTCTGTGAAAATAGATCTTAGACAGGGATGGTCGATGTCTCCATGGTGGTTCAAAATTCAGAATTTATGGATGGGATTTGCAAAAGAAATACAGCATATACTGTGGTATTGGAGAAAGATGGTGGATTGAAAGATGAGCTGATACTAAGTGGCATTTGTCACAGGTGCTCTCTGCGGGTGACGGTTCTTTTGGGAGATTCTGGAGAAAAGTTACAAAGGTTGGTGGAGGAGTTTGTATGTAAAAGAAAGAAATTAGAAGGAAAGAGCAATATGATGAGGGAAAGAGGAAAGAGCAATATGATGAGGGAAAGAGGAAAGAGCAATATGATGAGGGAAAGAGGAAAGAGCAATATGACGAAGGAAAGAGGAATATGATGACGACGACAAAAACATTAGGCAATGAAGAATTGTATATCAGTTTGGAGGAGGGAGCTTGGAAGAAGTGAATGTATTTAGCCATTTGGGAATAGCCAATTCGCCAGATGGATCCATGAAAGATGAGGTGAACCACAGAATAGATAAGAATAGTTAGGTAATGTGTTGAGACATCTGTAGAAAGAGGTTTTATCTACGAGGACAAAAATGAGAATACCCGAGGGGTACAAAGTGGTACTAACAATTTCATATGGATGAGGAATGGGTGTTAAATGTTGCAGAGGTAACAGGCTGGAGGAAGTATTGATATTATGCTTGACAACAATGTGCAGTGTGAATATTATGCAGATAATTAAGAGTGCAGACATTAGCAGAGAGTATGATTACAAAGGGTTATAATTTAGAGGGTAGAGAAGGGGTGGTTAAGGTGTTTTGCTATTTAGAAAGGATTAAATTATTATAATCTAGGGGAAGCACTAAACCTGTAAGATAATACAGCGCCTGTGGGGGGGGGGGACGTGGAAGGTATTCAGGTTTAATTCAGGGAACTGGAGTATGTATCGAATTCCCTAGATCAAGAGCCCCTCACCAGCATCAAGGAACCTTCCTTGAGGGGAGAAAGGATGAAAGAATAAAATGACAGTGTATATATCTGGGCTGGAGGATAGGAGGAATCAAGGTCATCCCAGGAATGACTGGAGGGAGTAAAGGAGGTTTTGAGTGATAAAGGCTTGAACATGCAGCAGGTCTGTGTATGTAAAACTGGAGTACAGACAAGTCAATTTTAGAGTTTGATATTCTGTCGGGGTGTAAGCAAGGTAACATTTATGGAGTGTATTAGTCTTCAAGAGGAAAAGGGATCATTATCTCCGTCAGGTGTTGTATCAACCAGGCTGTAATTACGGTTGTATGAGCAAGCAAGACGAAAACATCCACAGTAGCTTGTTTGACCAGGTAAACACATAAAAGTCTGGCCCCCAGGCCGCCGGGCTTTACCTTTGAAATATATGATTACTTTCGAGAGTTTTCCTTCTCTCGCAGACCGACCCTGGGACAGGCATGTCTGGTGGTTGCCTGGTCAGAAATATGTTGCTGCTGGCGGCCATCTGGTCTACATATCCACCACAGCCTGACTGATCTGGCACTTTGCAGAAGTGCTTCTCGAATTTCCCGTTGAAGCCTTCAACACTTGTTTTGGCAGTGTTCCTAATATACTCTCCTAAGTTGAAAACAGTAGGATCCCGAATGTTGATACATTGTTCTCTTACCGGGCCCATGCAGCCCTTCCTTTTAACAGATTTCATTTTACATTTTCTCCCATATCTCTCACTCCAGTTATGATTGTGAGCAGATTTGGGTCCCCTAGTTACCTTCCACGTATACGTCATGTCTCTCTCCTTCGCTGCAGAGAGTGTATCTTTAGGATTTGAAGTGTTCCCGTAGTCCATAGTCCGGAACGATATCGTTCCAGACCATGGAACTGAACTCTTCTCCAGGCTGTGGGATTGACCACCTCAAATATCTTTTCTGCAAGGTTAATGGAATAATTACATTATCTTTCTACTGCTCCCTTTGTATTTGACTGAAGAAACCTACTGCGTAGGCGAAACGTTTCCTCAATAGATACACCCAACTGTTGCACACGTCTTACTCTTCAAAGAATTACATGAATCCGGTCCAGGTGCTGAATGAGAGGACATATTCTATCCTTCAATTCTAGGGAGTAGGAAGACTCTCGAAAGCTGACACAGGTGTATCACAGGTACAGCTGTGGTGATGGTAGTGCTGGTGGTGCACTGCAGTAGTGCACTGTGGTAGTGGTGCACTATGTTGATGGTGGTGCATTATGGTGGTGGTGAACTATATTAAGTAAAAGGACACACGTGCAATTAATCTGACATTTTACTGAGGCAACGTTTCGCTCTAGGAGTTTCGTCAAGCCGTTACAAACAGTACATAGACACAGTATATATAGGCTCAGAGTGAGGTGTAGTAGTTGCAATACCAGTTGTAGTGATACATATGGTACTACCACAAGTATCACTACTGCTACAACGATTATATAGTACGTAACACCTCACTCTGAACCTATATATACCCTGTGTCCATGTACTGTTTGTAACGGCTTGACAAAGCTCCTGGAGAGCGAAACGTTGCCTCAGTAAAATGTCACATTAGTTGCACTTGTGTCCTTTTACTTTACATATTGTCGGTAATTCTACCAACATTAATACATGGTGCACTGTGGTGATGGTGGTGGTGCACTGCGGTGGTGGTGGTGGTGCACTGCGGTGGTGATGGTGCACTGCGGTGGTGATGGTGCACTGCGGTGGTGGTGATGGTGCACTGCGGTGGTGGTGATGGTGCACTGCGGTGGTGGTGATGGTGCACTGCGGTGGTGGTGATGGTGCACTGCGGTGGTGGTGATGGTGCACTGCGGTGGTGATGGTGCACTGCGGTGGTGATGGTGCACTGCGGTGGTGATGGTGCACTGCGGTGGTGGTGATGGTGCACTGCGGTGGTGGTGATGGTGCACTGCGGTGGTGGTGATGGTGCACTGCGGTGGTGGTGCACTGCGGTGAAGGTGCACTGCGGTGAAGGTGCACTGTGGTGGTGCACGGTGATTATAGGGGTTGTGCACTGTGGTGGTGGTGCACTAGTGGTGATGGTGCTCTGTGGTGATGGTGTACTGTGGTGCTCGTGGTGCGCTATTGTAATGGTGATGATGTACCATTATGGTAGTGATGGTGATGTTATACCACAGTGGTAGAGATGGTGATGTTATACCACAGTGGTAGAGATGGTGATGTTATACCACAGTGGTAGAGATGGTGATGTTATACCACAGTGGTAGAGATGGTAGTGATAGCGACATTATACCACTGTGGCAATAATGTTATACCACTGTGGTAGCGACAGTGACATATCACTGTGGTGGTGATATTGTACCACTGTGGTAGTGATGATATTGTACCACTGTGGTAGTGTGAACGAGATTATTGGTAATGCTGCAAGCGGGGTGTGAATTATAAACGTCTTCGGAGGATTCTTTATTTCATTTGCAAAGTCGTGGTGGGTACACAGGCTTGTGTGTTGTGCCCATGCCCGGGTAGGGCCATGCCCACGAGAGGAGAGAGCTACTAGGCCTGCTGTCTTGCTGCCAGGCCGCTGAGAGAGTGAGTGAGTGTGGGCCCAGCATCCCACAGACCTGGAGCAGGCCCAGAGGGCAGCACTTCAGTGGCGCGAAATATGAACTAAGCTGGCAGACAGCATAGGCTGTCTGTGCAGACAGTACAGGCTGTCTACAGTAGTGATATTGTTCCACTGTGGTAGTGATACTGTTCCACTGTGGTAGTGATACTGTTCCACTGTGGTAGTGATACTGTTCCACTGTGGTAGTGATAATATTGTACCACTGTGGTAGTGATAATATTGTACCACTGTGGTAGTGATAATATTGTACCACTGTGGTAGTGATAATATTGTACCACTGTGGTAGTGATAATATTGTACCACTGTGGTAGTGATAATATTGTACCACTGTGGTAGTGATAATATTGTACCACTGTGGTAGTGATAATATTGTACCACTGTGGTAGTGATAATATTGTACCACTGTGGTAGTGATGATATTGTACCACTGTGGTAGTGATAATATTGTACCACTGTGGTAGTGATAATATTGTACCACTGTGGTAGTGATGATATTGTACCACTGTGGTAGTGATGATATTGTACCACTGTGGTAGTGATGATATTGTACCACTGTGGTAGTGATATTGTACCACTGTGGTAGTGATATTGTACCACTGTGGTAGTGATGATATTGTACCACTGTGGTAGTGATGATATTGTACCACTGTGGTAGTGATATTGTACCACTGTGGTAGTGATATTGTACCACTGTGGTAGTGATGATATTGTACCACTGTGGTAGTAATGGTAACGGTATTTGATCTTCGTGAAGACAGGTGGTGAACATTGGTGGGAAGGAAGACGAGCATGACACGGGTGGCAGCCAGTGGTCCATGGATTACTGTCTGCTATTGTAACACACCAGCACTAACACCTTGAGAGGGGCTGTGAATCATTCATGTAATCCTCGATGCTGAAGGACTTACTATCACAGACTGCCTCATCTCACAAACAACATTGATGTATGACTCGCATATGTGTATCACTCACGTGCTGGGTTAGATAAATATGTTAGTGGGAAGGGCTGAGTTTCCTTACTACCTAAAGTATTGAAGCAAATACTTGGGTGGCTTTGGGAAAAAGTTAGACAGTTGGGTGGGTGGGAAATTATGATTTTGAGGACTTGCCTAGCACGAGCCAGTAAGCCTTCTGTAGTGTTCCTAGATTCTTATGTTAAGTCAGTACCTGCATATATTTGCTGCAAGTCAACACGTACATACACAGCTGCTACACTTAAATAAAGAGCGAGTTATTATTTAAGACGAGGCGGAAGAAAAGGAATGGGCAAGTGAGACGAGTGGGGTTCCACAAGGGTCAGTACTGGCACCAGTACTATTTCTTGTACATGTAAACGACGTGAAAGAAGAAATCGCGTCAGAGGTTTCACTGTTCGCAGATGACGCAAAACTAATGAAGAGAATACAACCAGGAGCAGACCAAGAAAGTATACAAACGGATCCCTTCAAGCTGCAGGACTGATCCGTCAAGTAGCTATTAGAATTTAACCCCAGTAAATGCAAAGTTATGAAATTAAAAGGACACAAGTATAACTAATGTGACATTTTACTGTGGCAACGTTTCGTTCTCCAGGAGCTGTGTCAAGCCATAGCGGCTTGAACATTAAAATGGTATAAAATACCGACAGATTGTTAGGTAAGACACATATGCAACAGTTAGGTATCTTTATTTTGACAAAATAAAGATACCTAACTGTTGCATATGTGTCTTACCTAACCATAGCGGCTTGACACAGCTCCTGGAGTCGCGAAACGTTGCCACATTAAAATGTCACATTACTTGTACTTGTGTCCTTTCACCAAACATACTTTCGGTAATTCTACCAAGATTATTACAAAGTTATGAAAGTCGGGGAAAGGCAAAAAACGACCGGAAACCAACAGGCTCAGTGAACAAAGACTGCAAACCTTCCTGAAAGAGAGGGACCAGAGGTGAGGACGTCGCCTGAGGTTCTTATCATGCGAATAACCGCCGCAGTAAACAGGACACTGGCATATAGATATCTCTCAAGAACCTCAACAAGGAGGCATTTACTACATATATAAGGCATTTTTCAGTCTCATCTTGAATATAACACCAATATGGATTTGACATCTGATGAAGTATGGTAAAAATATGATAAAGTTTGTACTTAGCATGAGCTATGAGGAGACTAAAAAAAAAAAAAAAACTAAACCTGTTGGTACTAGAGAATAAAAGACCAGTGGAGACACGATTATGACATACAAAATACTGAGAGGAATTGTCAAGGTGTACAGGGCGAGGGTTGGAGAGACGCGTCTCGGTTGGAAGTTAAGCACATAGACGAGTCACGGAAATGTTACAAAATACTTCTTCAGTCTTCGAGTAGTCGGGAAATGGAACGAAGAGGTAGTGACAGGATCCATACATAGTTTTAATAGTAGTTATGACAGGACTGAGGGCAACCTGGAGAGGTAACCCGGTAGAGGCAAGTGGAGAGACAGGGCCGAGATTCGAACTTAGAAACCACAAATTGGTGTGTAATTACACCAACAGCTGCAGCAAGTCCACACATCAGCAGCAAGTCACCAGACAGCTGCGGCACGTTACCACGTACACAGTTGAAGCAAGTCAAGCTCAGCTGCGGCACGTTACCACGTACACAGTTGAAGCAAGTCAAGGTCAGCTGCGGTACGTTACAACGTACATTCTACTGAGATGGGCAGTCTCACACTTTGTCAGGAAAAACAGGCACACCGATCCTAAATTTACATAGTGAATTAAAATTACACATCAGAGGACATCAGGAAGCCGAGAACAGCTGGCCCAAACCTCCAAAACATTTTCTGCCTCGGATGAAGTGGATCCCTCATTCACAACTGACATGTCTGCACACCCGGCCACTGCCACTCCTAGGGTATACCTGGACGGTGTTCCGAGGGTCAACGCCCCGCGCCCCGGTCCATGATCAGGCTTCGCGGTGAATCAGGACCTGATCAACCAGGCTTTTACTGCTAGCCGCACGCAAACCGACAAACGAACCACAGTCCGGCTAGTCAGGAACTGTCTTTAGGTGCCTGTCCAACTCCCTTTTGACAGCCAGGGGTCCACTGGTAATCTCCCTTATGTATGCTAGGAAGAAAATGATAAATCTTGTGCCTCTGACACTTAATGTGACATTACCTCTGATATACAGGCATCGATTTTTTCTAATTTTGCAACACTGCTTCCCAAGATTAAAGACAAGCTACATAGTACTGACACAAGATACACATTACTGACACAGGATACACAGTACTGACACGGGATACACATTACTGACACGGGATACACAGTACTGACACGGGATACACAGTACTGACACGGGATACACAGTACTGACACGGGATACACATTACTGACACGGGATACACATTACTGACACGGGATACACATTACTGACACGGGATACACATTACTGACACGGGATACACATTACTGACACGGGATACACATTACTGACACAGGATACACATTACTGACACAGGATACACATTACTGACACAGGATACACATTACTGACACAGGATACACATTACTGACACAGGATACACATTACTGACACAGGATACACATTACTGACACAGGATACACATTACTGACACAGGATACACATTACTGACACGGGATACACATTACTGACACAGGATACACATTACTGACACAGGATACACATTACTGACACAGGATACACATTACTGACACAGGATACACATTACTGACACAGGATACACATTACTGACACAGGATACACATTACTGACACAGGATACACATTACTGACACAGGATACACATTACTGACACAGGATACACATTACTGACACAGGCTGAGGGACTGACCACCTCAAATACTTTTCCTCCAAGGTTGATGGACCAATTACATCTTTATTTATTTTCTACGGCTTCCTTTGTATTTGACTGAAGTCTACTGTGTAGGCGAAACATTTCATCAATAAAGATACCTAACTGTTGCACGTGTCTTAATCTTCACCCATTACCTTATTCAAGGTTATAGAAGAACAAGTCATATTTTGCATCACGAACCATTTAGGTTGCATACCCGCGGCCCCGCTCACAAACACTAGTTTACAAGGAGGTATACATCACACAAATATACCGCACATAGAAACTATGACGACCTTTCGGTCCGACTTGGACTATTAACTACCACACACATGCATACATGTCCGAAAGGTGTATATAATTTTTTTTTTCCAGCGAGGTTTTCTTTGCGAGGTCACAGGTGACGACTCGGGAAGTTTGTGGGTGCAAGGTGGTGCAGGAGTTTTGCTGCTTGGCGCTTGCTAATCTCCGTGATCTGCTTTCATTGCTTTACGGGAAGTTCAGGTGTTCGAGGGTGTCACCTTGGTGATAAATTTAACAACTCAGCAGGTAGACTGGTTCAGGTGTTATCCACTCTTCGTCTCCTCGTGGTATATCGCTCAGTATCCTTGACCTTGGGATCTCATCCTTGTGAATGTGGCGTTTAACATTTTGCCGCTAGGTCATCCTGCGTGTTCTGTGCGAGGGTTCAGGAATCACAGTTTGCGGTGTTGATCGGCTGGGCTGGGGGTTCGACTTTCCGCCGGGTAAGTAGACATCGTTCATACTGTATAGCCAGCGTTTCTTCAGAAGGGCGTGTAGTTTTCGGGCTTGTGCCTATTTAACTTGGGCTTCGCAACGAAAATAATTTTTGCTAATTTGGAATACTTGGTGTCTTGTGTCGCTAATGAGAAGTCTTATCTTCTGAGGGGTGATGGTTCCGGTGAGGAAAGTGGTCCTCACCAAGATTCGCTACAACTAAGTAGGTAGAGACTGGAAGTTACCTACGTTTTCGTCTCTTCACTCGTTGTTCTTGTTGTAATGGTTGCAATACCTCGACCTGCTGTTATGGAACAGATGGTCATCAATGTTGATGTTGGTTTCCTCGTAGTTTTCGTCTGAGAAAGTGAATTCCTGATATGCAGTGGGTCTAGTTGAGGCTCCCAACAACAGAGTTTAGCCCAGAATTGGTCAGGATGTCTCTCGTACTGGTTTCCATGATGAACAAATATTTCCACATATGCCTTTTGTGAAGAGTTGTTAGGGAGGATAATCTCTCTTTTCAGAACCTGCAAGGCTAGTATTGTGGACTAGTCTCTCTGATTATGTCTGCTGCATTCTATCTGGTAATTTCTCATCATCTGTGTGTTGTGACGTTTGGGTGAAACGAGCAGAAATTGCTTCAATAATTCCATCATGGATGACTGTTACAGTTTAGCCGAAGGTAGTATAAGGCTGATTCTGTAGCATGATGGGCTGCTTGGAGAGAAAATTCCTATTAGGATCAAAGTCTAGAAGCTAAAGGTTGGATTTAGGTGTGAGAAGGAGGCGGAAGGGACAGGTTTACAGCTGAATTACACAGATATGTGGTCAGATGCAACGTTGCTCCCTGGGGAAACCCTACAATGGAATAAGTCACAGCTTCTGTTAAGATTACATCTAGGATACCTAAATTGCGACTTGAAATGTCAGTTTCTGCACGAATGATGTTGAACAGTTGCTTAACCTTATGGTCCCTAGATTGATTGTCCTGGGTGCAGTTGATGGCTTGGTGATGGAAGTTGATATCCCATACTAGGAGAGCTGCGACATTTCTACTAAGTTGGCAATGGAAGTGGATTGACGCTATATAATACTGTCTGGGAGGGAAGTACGATGATGCAGCTACCAGTGGAACATGACAGCTTAACTCCATTGCTATAATGTTGTCCTCTATTACAACAGTAGAAGGAAGAAGAATTTCCAACATTTACAACCTGTGTACATCACGGAATAAGTACTTCTCGTCCAAATTATGTTTTCAGCAGAAATTAGTCAAAAAGAGATCATTATGTTTGCACAGTCTCGTTTGTTTGCACAGTATGTCTCGCTTTTCAATGTCTCGCTTGTTCGCACAGTATGTCTCGCTTGTTCGCACAGTATGTCTCACTTGTTCGCAGAGTATGTCTCGCTTGTTCGCACAGTATGTCTCGCTTGTTCGCACAGTATGTCTCGCTTGTTCGCACAGTATGTCTCGCTTGTTCGCACAGTATGTCTCGCTTGTTCGCACAGTATGTCTCGCTTGTTCGCACAGTATGTCTCGCTTGTTCGCACAGTATGTCTCGCTTGTTCGCACAGTATGTCTCGCTTGTTTGCACATTATGTCTCGCTTGTTTGCAGAGTATATTTCGCTTGTTCGCACAGTATTTCTCGCTTGTTCGCACACCATGTCTCGCTTGTTTGCACAGTATATGTCACTTAATCAAGGCTTAGTATCGAGTCATGACGCGCGCCGGTTGATGTAAACAAAGACACGCTAGGGTTGATGGAAGAGGTTCGGTTTGGTTAGGTTATTTTAGGCGAGGTTGGGTGGATTACCTTAGGACTGTTTACGTTTTTCACCATGTACCTAACAAAATACTTTCTCAACTGCCAAAAAAAATATATTTTGTGGTTCAAACGATAATTAATGGCCAAAAGGGGTGGAGTAAGAGTCGGAAAATATTACGAATAATAGTAGTAATAATAATAATTACCATTGTTCACGTTAGAATGGGCGCTAAACCAGCAGGGGTTACACGTATATTGGGGAAACTGTAGTCATTCAGGTTCTATCCGAGGAAAGGGAGGGTAGGTCCAGTTCCTTGGATCAAAATCCCCCCCCCCTTCCCATCACCGGCGTCATGGAAACTTCAAAGAACGAAGGTGAAAGTGAGTTATCAGAAGAAGGCTTAACTGTCAGTATGATGACTGAAAGTTACTATCACCATCACTGACAGTTACTGCCACCATCACTGACAGCTACTGCCACCATCACTGACAGCTACTGCCACCATCACTGACAGCTACTGCCACCATCACTGACAGCTACTGCCACCATCACTGACAGCTACTGCCACCATCACTGACAGCTACTGCCACCATCACTGACAGCTACTGCCACCATCACTGACAGCTACTGCCACCATCACTGACAGCTACTGCCACCATCACTGACAGCTACTGCCACCATCACTGACAGCTACTGCCACCATCACTGACAGCTACTGCCACCATCACTGACAGCTACTGCCACCATCACTGACAGCTACTGCCACCATCACTGACAGTTACTGTCACCACCACTAAAGACAACTGCTGACACTGTCAACTTCCAGTAATACATGGACACAGTAATGTGTCACCACTCTGACATTAATGGGTCTTGTAAACACTCGCTACGAAGCCATTTGATTTATTTCAAGCATGTGTGTGAGTGTACTCGCCTGTGACCAGTTTGGAGAGTTGTACTCTGGCAGTCCGACCTGCAACCAGGCTTCCCAGCTAACCGGTTAGTCAACCAAGATGGTTATACTTAAACCGTGTTATGGTTTTATGTATGCGGGATCAGGTCTCATCCCTTTATCCCACCTCTTAAACTTCCCCTCCTGATACTCTTTCATTGTATCTTACTAAGATGTATGATAAGGTGTTAGATGATCTTAGACCTTATATTGCGAGTTAGACGCAGACGGGTGAAAATTATGTTGACCCGACCCGACCCCCCCCCCTTTTTTTTTAGTTTATCTTGTATTAGGAATATCTTGGAAAACAAATGGGGCATGCAACTTTGAGCCTCCCAAAAATCCCGCGACCTCCTGTCCAAAGAAGTGGTATGATTTGTTTGCAATCGTGACAATATGATTTCGTGAGTAAACTTTTCCAACCTGATATGTGCCATACATCAGTCCCAAAATGCAATGTTGCAACACACACTACCCTGCATACCATTTGAGAGAGACCAGGAGGTACAGACCCCAAACATCTAACCACTAACCATAGCAGCTATAACTATCTCACTTCAAGTTACTTTTTTTAGTGCCACGAAACAAAAAAAAATGGGAAGAAATGACCGAAATATTCTACTAACTTGGAGCCTTTTTGGATTGGAGGCACAACCAGTGGCCCCTCACTCCAGAACCACAACTTCTGATGCCAACAACCTAATCCTCCAACAAATACGCAATACGGCTTAATTTGTATTTGCAAATATACAGGGCCTTAAGCCATTTAACAAAAAAAAAAATATTTCATCAGTGGACTCCTAGTGGAGACAAATGAGATGTTTGTAGCCTTCACAGAGACCCACACAAAAAAGCACATCGACAGCGAAATGCGGATAACAGGGTAAAACTTTAGATGCGAGAGAAAAAAACAGGCAACAAGGGAGGGACGGAGAGGGGTGGGGGTTGGCTTGTATGTCAGAGTTGTTCATTTGCACGGAGATACTGAACACTGTAAATGATGTAGTTGAAGATTTAACAATAAAGATCGAAAACCAAAACTTAGTCATCGTGGCTGTATATAAGCCAAGAGATGCAACTTCCCAACAGTTCAAGGAACAGTTATTGAAAATTGATTACTGTCTGGAAAACCTTCCAGCACCATCCTCAGATATACTGCTTGGTGATTTCAATTTAAGACATACAAAAATGAAAAAAAAGCAGCAATTAATGTTATAACAAAGAGTCCCTGAAGGCAGCTCAGATGAAACGTCACACACATGAGTTGCTGGATCTCCGCAATAAATACACCCTGGAGAGGGTTTCAGGGGTCAACGCCCCCGCGGCCAGGTCTGAGACCAGGCCAGTGGAGCCAACAAGACTAGGAAACACACTTGACCTTATTTTCACGAATAATGATGACCTAGTAAGAACCATAATATAAAAAGAACTAATTCGGATCACAATCTAATCGAAGTCCATACTTATATGCACAGGGATCTTGAGCAGCAAAATGCATGCAGTTACGAGGGTTCCTTCACCAACTTCAACAACAAGAACATTAACTGGGATCAGGTAAATCATGTCCTTAATGAAATACGTTGGGAAGATATCTTAAATAACATGGAGTCAAACCAGTGCCTCAAAAGAATCAATTTTTTGGCAGCTGAAGTATGCTGAAGGCACATTCCTCTAAGAAAAAAAAACGGGGGGGGGAGAGAGAGAGAGAGAGAGAGAGAGAGAGAGAGAAGCAGCTCGCTCAACAGAAAGCGAGGAATCACTGAGCTTTTCAAGGGGGCTAGATTATCTGAAATACAGAAGGAAGCACTGACTAGCTAAGTGTAAAACATTGAACCTGAGTTAAATGATTCATACAGGATCCAGGAGAGACAGGAGCTAAAAGTAATTAATGAAATTCAAAGAAATTCAAAATATTTCATTTCATATGCCAAAAACAAGGCAAAAACCACATCCAGTATCAGGCCCTCGCTCAGACAAGATGGAACTTGCACAGATGAAGATACGAGTGAAATACTGAAGGCTCAGTATGACTGTTTAGCGAACCACTAATCAGCTTAAAGATCAACAATCTAGATAATTTTTTCCAAGAATGAGCCTCGAAACCCTGCCAATGTATGCCAATTTTCTGACAAATCTTACTCAATTGGACTCTGAAAAAGCCATTAACAACATACCCATCCACTCAGCCCCAGGCTCAGATTCACGGAACTCGGTGTTCATTAAGAACTGCAAGAAACCTCTTTCATGCGCCTTTAGTATGCTATGGAGAGGGAACCTGAAGATGGGTGTAATCCTACAGTCGCTAAACACAAAGGATATAGCACCACTCAATAAAGGCAGCAGCAAATCAATAACAAAGAATTATAGACCAATAGCTCTAAGTCCCACATAAAAAAAATGAACGATTTCTAAAAAGCAACATCGCAACTGCTTGGATTCCCAGCAATTATACAATCCTGCCTCTCGTGATTACTGGACCACAATGATATGGTCTTGGAATGCACTGGAGGATAAACAATGCTGATGTAGTATACAAAAAGCCTTTAACAAATACGATCATGGAGTAGTAGCATACAAAATGCGTGCTAAAGGGATAACTGACAAAGTGGGTAGGTAGATCTTCAACTTTCTAACCAATCGAACACAGTGGTAAACAAAACTAAGTCGGAGGCTGCCAAAGAGAAGTTCTGTTCCAGAAGGCACAGTACTCTCCCCCATCCTGTTCCTCATATCAGACAGAGATGTAAATTATATCACCGTGTCTTCTTTTGCAGGCGATACTAGGATGTGCATGAGACTGTCATTCACTGAGAACACTGTAATCTCCAAGCAGATATAAACCAAGTTTTCCAATGGGCAACGGAAAACAATATGATGTTCAAAGAAGACAAACTTCAACAACTCCGTTATGGAAGACTGGAGGAAATAATTGCTATAACTGAGTATACTACAAACTGTAATCGCACAATAGAGCCGAAAAGTAGTGTGAAGGACTTGGGAGTGTTAATGTCAGGATCTCATCTTAAACGATCACAACAATGTCACTATTACATATTAACTGAAAAATGATAGGATGGGTGAGAATCTTCAAAACAAGGGATGCAGTATCAATGATGATCCATTTTAAATCACTTCTTTCTAGGCTGGAATACTGTTATACATTAACTTATCCATTCAAGGCAGATGAAATAGCAGATCTAGAGAATGTACAGAGAACATATGTTCCGTCAAGCACCTTAATTACTGGGAACGTTTGGAGTCACTTGACCTGTACACCCTGGAGCACAGGCGAGATGCATAACAATCTACACCTGGAAAATCCTAGAGGGACTTGTCCCAAATCTACACACAGAAATCACTCCCTACGAAAGCAAAAGACTGGGCGGACGGTGCAACATACTCCCAATGAAAAGCAGGGGGGACATGAGTACACTAAAAGAAAACGCAGTAAGTATCCGGGTCCCAAGACTGTTCTTCAGCCTCCCACCAAGCATAAGGGAAATTACCAATAGAGACCAAGTCGTTTCTCAGTAAGGCTCAAGAACATCCTCAGAAAGCCTAAAGAAGGCATATAACTCCCGTATTTCTTCCCTACCAACTCTACATAAGCGAAACTCTACGGTTCACCTAAATCTCACAAACCTAACGTTCTGCTTAGTTGCATTACTTCAAGCATTGGCTGCACTCCGCACAAGATGGCAAGTGTTCTGACAAAACACCTCAACACTCTGGCGACCTCCTCAATCACATTAAAGAGCTTCACGTTGATCAGAAGATTGCAAGCTTTGACGTTACGACCTTATTCAATAGTGTGCCAGTAGACCCAGAAAGGAAAGGATCAGTTGGGAGGGTGCCTGTCGCGCTGACCTGTTGATTATTCACCTCACTCAGTTGGAATCTCTGTTGTTGTAAAGACAGCCTTGTGGTCAGATGATCCAACATAGTCAAGGAGTTAACAAGTGACTGTCTTCAAATGGATCACTCGCTACTGGATCAAGGGAGGAGCCAGAAATGTGAGTAGGGAAGTCAACAAATTTCTTCATGTCAAACACTGCAGGGAATTCATCAGAATCCCTCTTTACAAGACGTTGGTTGAGGTTACGATTTATTTGATCCCAGTTAATGTTCTTGTATAAAATGAATTTGTTGAATGCGCCCTCATGACTGACTGACTGTCCCAGGCAACTGTGCACGCTGGTCTGAACTTCTGTTATGCTGTGGTCTGAGACTGCAGTCTTTGACACCGTTATGTCCTAGACCAGATCCTCAGTGTTTGTATACAAACAGCCTAGAGTTTTCCAGTCTGGTCGGTTGAGCAGTCTCCTGGCCTTAAAGTGAATTTAATGCAGGTTTAATAATTCTGCTGTGTAAGACTGTTGTTCCAAACTAACTCCAGGGAGTCTGTAATAACAGTCCTTGCCACATTCTTCCATTTAAGATGACTCGAATTGAAATCCCCCAAGCAACAATGTATTTGGGATCGGGTTAAACAGGTTTTGAAGACAATGCTCTATTTCCAGTAACTGGTCCTTGAACTGCCTTGTATCCGGTGGTTTAAATATAAACACAATAAGTAGGCTCTGGTTTTCGATTTCGACTGTCTTAGTCTCGACTACATCTTTTGTGGTGTTCAGTAACTCAGTGCTTATGTGTCATTCTTACACGTTAGTCCCTCCATGTTGCCTGCTTTTCTGGTCGCTAACTACCACACGCTACAACCAGCACCACTACCACACACTACAACCAGTACTACTACCACACACTACAACCAGCACCACTACCACACGCTACAACCAGTACTACTACCACACACTACAACCAGCACCACTACCACACACTACAACCACCACCACTACCACACACTACAACCACCACCACTACCACACACTACAACAACCACCATCACTACCACACACTACAACCACCACCATCACTACCACACACTACACCCACCACCACTACCACACACTACACCCACCACCACTACCACACACTACAACCACCACCACAACCACACACTACAACCACCACCACTACCACACACTACAACAACCACCATCACTACCACACACTACAACCACCACCATCACTACCACACACTACAACCACCACCACTACCACACACTACAACCACCACCATCACTACCACACACTACAACCACCACCATCACTACCACACACTACAACCACCACCACTACCACACACTACAACAACCACCATCACTACCACACACTACAACCACCACCATCACTACCACACACTACAACCACCACCACTACCACACACTACAACCACCACCACAACCACACACTACAACCACCACCACTACCACACACTACACCCACCACCACTACCACACACTACAACCACCACCACTACCACACACTACAACCACCACCACTACCACACACTACAACAACCACCATCACTACCACACACTACAACCACCACCATCACTACCACACACTACAACCACCACCACTACCACACACTACAACCACCACCACCACCACACACTACAACCACCACCACCATACACTACAACCACCACCACTACCACACGGTAAATCCAGCACCACTACCACACGGTAAACCCAGCACCACTACCACACGGTAAACCCAGCACCACTACCACACGGTAAACCCAGCACCACTACCACACGGTAAACCCAGCACCACTACCACACGGTAAACCCAGCACCACTACCACACGGTAAACCCAGCACCACTACCACACGGTAAACCCAGCACCACTACCACACGGTAAACCCAGCACCACTACCACACGGTAAACCAAGCACCACTACCACACGGTAAACCAAGCACCACTACCACACGGTAAACCAAGCACCACTACACGGTAAACCAAGCACCACTACACGGTAAACCAAGCACCACTACTGCTGACTCAGCAGCATCAGTATCTCAGCAGACAACAGGTGAGGCAGACAAAAAGCAGGCAGTGGGTGGAGTTCCTTGACAAAGCAGACACGACTCTCCCGTAGGCACGCCCCAGGCAGGTGTTGTTCAGGTGTGGAATGGGTGTGGCTGGCAGGTGTGGAATGGATGTGGCTGATGAGGTGTTGAGGGGTGGCTGGCCAATTGTGGAGAGGGTAATGGCCAGGTGTGTAGGGGTAGCTGGCTTGGTGAGTAGGAGTGACTGGCCAGGTATGGAGAGGGTGGCTGGCCAGGTATGGAGAGGGTGGCTGGCCAGGTGTGGAGAGTGGGGCTGGCCAGGTGTGGAGAGGGTGGCTGGCCAGGTGTGGAGAGGGTGGCTGGCCAGGTGTGGAGAGGGTGGCTGGCCAGGTGTGGAGAGGGTGGCTGGCCAGGTGTGGAGAGGGTGGCTGGCCAGGTGTGGAGATGGTGGCTGGCTAAGTTTTTAACCTGCATTTTACCTTGAACCAATTTCAAGGGTTGCTGAACCCCCGCAAGCCAGGCTGAGACAACCTTCCTTGACCACCTGGTCAACCAGACAATGTTAATGGTCAGCTGGCCCACACAGTCCTCACAAACCAGCTGACCTGGCACTTGGAAACTGCCCAGCTTCTTGGAAACTTAGTCTTCATTCCAGCAATATTTCTGAAATCTGCTGCTATTATGCTGAAGAGCTTTGGTCCAGAGACGTTGACTGTTTTCTGGCTGTAACAATGGCGCCACCTACACTTCACTGAGTATTTTGTACACTTTGTCCCATATGCTTTACTCGTAAGCTTCTTTCTCTTATATGCGGTTATTTGTGTATTGTTCCAGTCAGGGTACTGTGCCTTTTTGCCTTTTACTCTAACAAACTGTTATAAGTTAGGTAGGTCCGTCTGGAAACAGGACAAGTGTGGAAATAAATTGTATAAAATACCGACACAATGGAAATATAAACACACATGCAGTATAATGTGACTCACGAAATCGTAATGACACGATTGCAGACAAACCACGGGCGGGTTCAAATCCCGCCCGTGGTATGGTTTAGTATAATGTGATCCTTTGACAACGTTTCGCCCACGAAGTGGGCTTTATCAAGTCACAAACAGATCTATCTAGGTGATACATACGTAAGTATACATACGATGAGAATGCTGGGTCAGAAACGCAAGACATCTCCAGAGAATCCTGGAATCATCACTTAACTCTATATCCAACAACTTCAACCAGAACAACGGCTTCTGTAACATAGCTGAACCTCTTGTCAAGAAACTTCATCGCTATCCCACATAAGAACATAAAAATAGAGGAACACTGCAGAAGGTCTACTCATATACTTATCCAATCTCTTTTAAAAGCTACCCAAATTTTTTTTTAACTTTTTCACTCTATCGTATCGGCTTGACAAAGCTCCTGGAGAGCGAAACGTTGCCACAATAAAATGTCACATTAGTTGCACTTGTGTCCTTTTACTTTACATTTTTCACTCTACTCTGAAGATTGTCACATGCAACTATTTTCACCTAACCCAGCATTCTCATCCTATATATACTCGCGTATGTTTCACCTAGGTAGATCTGTTTGTGACTCGATAAAGCCCACTGCGTGGGCGAAACGTAGTCAATAAATGATCACAATATACTGCATGTGTGTTTATATTTCCATTCCAGGACAAGTGTTTCCGGATTCGGGTATCAGCCATATTTTGACCTGTAGCTGGAACTTTTGCTATAGCATGTTAGGAACCAGGTCTCCAATTATCCTCTACGTGGTGGTGACGTGTACTTAGCTCTGTGAAGACCTGTTTGTGTGCTCTCTACGGATTGAAGCAAGATGCCCTCCATCGAGCAACTTTACCAACAGCTTAAGGAAGAATTGAGAATGGCGAAGATGGAGATTCGGCGACTGACCGAGGAAAACAAGATGATTCGTAGTAGTCCTCCTGTTTTGAGTCCTCAGGTCAAGAAGGGAAACTGGTCAGTGGCTGGACAGCAGGGAACGAAGTTGACAATCAAGAAGACGAGTGGAAAGGTAGAAACGATGAAGAAGAGAGACTGCCGTGGAAACTGTTGTGGAAACATCGAATACATTCTCAGTGCTACCCGACGAATCTGAGTCGACTACTGGGAACATCACGACGAACGACACCAAGGAAGGTAAGAATATTGTTGTTGTTGGGGATAGCCAAGTTAGGTATATGGATAGGGCGTTCTGCTTGAAGGACAGGAGGAGGAGATGGAGGGTTTGCTTTCCTGGGGCTGGGATGGAGGATATTGTTAGCCGTCTGGATGACATCATGAGATGTAATGGGAGCAATCCTATTATCTGTCTCAGTGCTTAATGCAACGATGTTGGCAGATGTAGGAGTGAAGACCTGATTAGCAGGTATAGGTCAGCAATACAAATAATTAGGAGGAAGGGTGGGAACCCTGTCATATATGGTATTTTCCCAAGGAGAGGGGTTGGAAATGAATGGTTGTCCAGGGCAATTGGTGTCAATTGCTGGCTGGACAAATACTGTAAGGAAAATGCGGTAACATTCATTGACAACTGGGACCTCTTCTACGGCAGAAATGACATGTATGCCAGGGATGGGGTTCACTTATCTAGGTCTGGGGTGGTAGCACTGGCAACTGCAGTGGAGGGAGCTGTTAGGACTTTAAACTAGGAATAGTTAGTGGTATGGGTTTTGGCAGGAAAACAGTGAAGTCCCAGTGTAGTAATATTACGAGTTCTAGGGTGCTATAATTGTTACTCGTACTTACACACCACAAATGATTGTCCTACCAAGGGCAAGAAGTTCTGCTCCACCTGTGGCCGTGAGGGTCATGACTTCAAGAATTGCACTACTAATTCCCCACCTAAATGCTTGAACTGCAAGAATGACCACCATACTCTTGCTGCCAGGTGCCCTACCAGAAGAGACATACTCAAGAAACAACAACAACAACAAAAGAAACCCAACCCACAAGCAACCACATATTCTGCTATCACCAAGCTTCAAGCAGACATTACCAAGATACTACAAGCCACGCAAGCTGCTCCCACCACTTCCCTGCCAGCACCTACTGCCGACTCCACCAAGATTCTTTATTGCATTATGTATGCTCATGTACAGAATGCAGCTGAGCCTGGTTCCTTCAACACCACCATCAATGAACTTTTCAAACTAAATAATATGCCTGGCTTCACATTCCCTGCCTCACCACCTTCCACTGAGATCCTAAAATCTACTGCAAATATTACCAGCATCACTGCTGCTCCACCGCTGTCACAACCTCCACTAGACACAGAGATGGACGAATCAGAGACCACTGAGACGTCGGCAAACCCCACCAATGAGAGTCCACTACCGCTTGCATCCACAGCTAGAGCAACTGACCAGTCGGAAATCTCGCCTTCACCAGTTCAGCCACCAGCCAAGAAAGCAAAAACACAAGAAACTGCGGATGCACCTCACGGTGCCACTGCAACTGACACTGCTGCACCACAACTAGTCCGATATCTGAAGGGTGTATACTTCTACACAACCAAGCAGTATAAGAACACAATGCTGTCTTCAGAAATCCATCAGCACCTCCTGGACGGAACAGTCAAGTATACCTACGACCAAACTGTAGCACTTTGCTACACCATGCTTAGCCCTTCTAGGGCAGGGTTGGTGCCAGAGCCCGAGTTTGTAGCTCACAAGATGAGGGGGGTATTTGTGCCTCCTCCCATGGGAAACTTAGGTCTCAGACACTCCCTAGACAGGGAGCCAGTGCCGGGCCACCACTTGGAAGGGCCCGGGCCGGGAGAATACCGGCGAATCTTTAACAACAACCTCTGTATGTTAGAAGTGATCAAGGTCCCAGGACCGAAACGTTTTCTAATAAATATGTTACAGTGTTTGCTTACGTGTCTTTCTAAACCGATATTTAAAGTAAAAGGACAAGTGCAACTAATGTGACATTTTATTGTGGCAACGTTTCGCTCTCCAGGAGCTTTATCAAGCCATTACAAACAATACATGGACACAGAGGGTATATATAGGCTCAGAGTGAGGTGCAATACTAGTGAGGTACCATTTCGATGTTCACTAGTGGTGGTGGTAGTAGTAGTAGTAGTAGTAGTAGTAGTAGTAGTAGTAGTAGTAGTAGTGACAAAAGTAATACAATATGGTAGAGCAATTAATTCGTACATGAGAAAAAGGATATAAAAGCTATTACTTGGGTAACAAAAATAGGTTGGACAAATATAGACTGGAAAGAGGCAGCTTGTTTCAGTGTTCACTCCTTGTATGTGCTTGTGTAGTATAACAGGAGAGACTATGTGATGGCAGGGTTTACTGTTTTCAGGAGGATTCTTGCTAAGACTTCGGAGATGGTGAAACTGCCGTTGTTTTGTTTAATTGTATTCGAAACAGCGATCAGTGCTGATTCGAGGCACTTGCGTCTACGGAAATTAGTTTCTTTGATCACTAATTGGGCGTCTCTGAATTTCATGAGATGATTGGTGGAATTTCGGTGTTGTACACAGGCGTTGTTCAAGTTATCGTTCCTACATGCGTAAATGTGTTCATTGAGGTGGGTGTCAAGGTTTCTGGCTGTTTCACCTACGTAAATCTTGTCACAGCCTCCACAGGGTATAGTGTAAACTCCTGCACTGACTGGTTCGTGGTGCTTGGATTTTGTCCTGGTTATATCCTTTATTGAAGTGCTAGAAGCGATGGCGACTCTGGTGTTAGCTTGTGAAAGTACTTTTGAGACGTTCAGTGCAACCTGGCTGTTGGGAAGAATTATACTTTGTTGGGAGTGGTGTTGGTGCAGTAAACCCTGCCATCACATAGTCTCTCCTGTTATACTACACAAGCACATACAAGGAGTGAACACTGAAACAAGCTGCCTCTTTCCAGTCTATATTTGTCCAACCTATTTTTATGTTACCCAAGTAATAGCTTTTATATCCTTTTTCTCATGTACGAATTAATTGCTCTACCATATTGTATTACTTTTGTCACTACTACTACTACCACTAGTGAACATCGAAATGGTACCTCACTAGTATTGCACCTCACTCTGAGCCTATATATACCCTCTATAACTCCACCCGGTAGATCATCAGATGCAGCATTCTCCACCTGACCTCAACATTCTGAACAAGACTATAAATACTCCCGTACCTTCCACCCCAGGTAGATCTGTGTGTGACTTGAAAAAGCCCACTGTGTGGGTGAAACGTTGTCAATAAAGGATCACATTATACTGCATATGTGATTATATTTCCATACCCTCTGTGTCCATGTATTGTTTGTAATGGCTTGATAAAGCTCCTGGAGAGCGAAACGTTGCCACAATAAAATGCCACATTAGTTGCACTTGTGTCCTTCTACTTTACATATTGTCGGTAATTCTACCAACTTTATTACAATCTGTCGGACACCGCAACATAATGGACATTTCATGCAGACGTTATTTGGACACTGTTACAAAAAACGCGATTCTAAAAGCTTAGAGATCTCCAGTGAATACTAGAAAGGACTGCCCTTCTAGCATCCAGCCTGTTACTGGGTTTTCGTAACAAGTAGTCAGTATCCTTGTCCAATTATCCATTAAAATTCAGTATGGTTCAATAGTGCTTTAGGATTACAACTGGTAGGCTACTAACTAGAGAAATTAAAATTTAATAAATTTATTAAGTCTATAAGTTGTCTAGAGGTATATTATCAAAGTAAATTAAATCACAGCAATCAAAATAAAATCAATCTCTCGAGTTCAATATTATTGTGCTGAAAGCACATATCACATTTATAATTCTTAAGTACTGTCAGGTACATTAACATTCAATAAGATATTACAAATATGTACAAGTAAGTGTGTGTATGCGTGTAAGCGCTCTTAAGTAGTTAGCTATGTCTCAAGACTCGAATAAGACTTAAACAAGTGACTGACAAAGTCTTCAAATAAACTAACTTCTTGACCGACTGGCAACCCGAACAGTCTGCTTGAACAACAAAGAATGCTAAGCCCAATAGCAATGCAATATCAAGAGACTGCGACACAGAAGCAGGAACTGGGAAATAATATAACGACACTAAGTAGGGACCATCAGCAGATCCTCCACAAAAGTTACAAAACTCCCATACTACTGAATCTATGTTCAGCATAGGAAAAACGCGACTGTGACAATACACAGAAACCAGTACAAAATTAGGTCAGAAGCTATAGCTAAGGACCTGAGATGGTCAGAGTGTCTATGTGACACACAACCTCAGTACAACGTCGAAAATCACAAAGTCTTTACAATGTTCTGTGAACAAAGTTCTACAGAACTAACAAGAATAATGAGACAGACAATCTGTCCAACCAGCAAGCGAGTCTAGAGCAGACTGACTACTTCACGAGAGGTGAGGACACCCCCCCCCTCGATCACGTGATAGCTACGTGGACAACTGCAGCTCAGAAGCCGGCAGTATAACGAGCGACAAGTGATAATTACAGTAGTTTGAGCACATATTATGTACATCCTAACAACATAAGTCAAATAAGAATATAACAGTCAAATAATAATATAAAGTCATACATTTACGATTTAGCTATTATCGCAAATATAAGCAATATAAAATTATATGAAAAGATAATATACATTATATATACATAATAATCATTGTAACCCATTCAGGGGTTGCAAGACACCCTTCTTCGTGCTCACAGCTATCGCAACAGACAACTTCCTACAAGATTGCCTGGCAGAGAAGGTGATCCCTAAGTCTACTCCTGCACAACTCTCCAACTCCAAGCACCCCTTCTCTCCAGCTACCCAAGCTTACTTAACTGAATGTGCCGAAGAACTTTCTAACATCGCTAAGGAAACCTTTGAAACTGCAAGGAATATGAGGGCCAATCTTCAGATAGACCAACACACTGCTGAGCATATTCTCAGCACAGTCACCACAGCTAACCTCCAACAGAAGATCAAACTCAATCGCAAACTTCAGTACCTCTGCACTAACAGTCGATGGAAGAAAATGGGACGCGAATCCCTGATTAACAACTTATCGTCACGCACCTTAACCGACTACGAGAAACAAGCACTGAGTCTGGGACTCAAATTTACCACCAACATACGTAAACCTAACTATCAACTCAATCTAGTTACCAGGAACCATAGACACAGTGACAGCAACTTCCAGAAAGGTTATATACATGGCCTTCTCACTGCAGCTTTATGTGAACCTCCTCCTAATCTTCCTAGACGATACATCACTGCCCTTAAGAACCTCGCCAACGACCCCAACATTATCGTCACCACCGCCGACAAAGGAGGTGGAGTCGTCATACTCAACACCAGTGACTACAACACTAAAATGATGGACCTTTTGAATGATCAATCTACATACGAACCCATCAGCACTCAACAGTGGGAGACGCTCACCAAAGATTTTCTATACAAAACCAGACAAAGACTCAAACGCACTAGAGAAGGGAAGAAACTTCTGTACTTGTTACCAAGCAACCCTAAACCAGCACACATGTATGGTTTACCCAAGACCCATAAACACAATATTCCTCTCAGACCAATCACGTCAGGAATAGGCAGTGCTCCACACAAACTAGCCGGAGTTCTTGCCAAACATCTTTCCTGCCTTCTGGGGACCATCAGCCCCGCTCATCTTAAACACTCAGGCGACCTTCTCAACCGCATCCGTAACCTCTCCATCTGTAACAAGAAACTAAGCAGTTTGGATGTGACTTCCCTCTTCACAAAAGTACCTACCAAAAAAAAGCCATCGAGGTTCTACGATGTAAAGTCAATCAGGACCTTAATCTTCCTCTACCTCCCGGAGATTTTGTTGACTTGATTGAACTCTATGTTAATTTCAACTGTTTTTTCTTTCAATAACAAGCTCTACAAACAAACCTACGGCATGGGAATGGGGTCCCCTATCAGTGCCGTCCTAGCCAACTTATACATGGAACACCTAGAGTCCGAACACTTCGCCAACATCATCCCTTCAAGCGTCACTTGGTTACGTTACTTACGTTACGTGGACGACGTCCTCGTAATAACTCCCAAACGTTTTGATGTACGGGATCTTCAGGCAAGGCTCAACGCAGTTGAACCGGCGATCCAGTTTACACTAGAAGAAGAGTCCAATGACAAGCTACCTTTCCTCGACGTCCTCATTCACAAAGTAGACAACAACCTAAGATTTCAAGTTTATCGGAAACCCACCAATAAAAATGATCTCACACACTTCTATTCCAGTCAAGATACCATGACCAAAAGAGGCATCATCATCGGGTTTTTCCTAAGAGCATACCGAATTTGTAGTCCTGAGTTTCTTGACGAGGAATGTACATACATTCACCAAACATTCACCGAGTTACATTTTCCTTCTTTTTTCATCAAAGACTGCAAGAAAAGAGCTCTTCAGATCATTAATTCTCCACGCACCAACACCACTCCCAACAAAGTTATAATTCTTCCCAACAGCCAGGTTGCACTGAACGTCTCAAAAGTACTTTCACAAGCTAACACCAGAGTCGCCATCGCTTCTAGCACTTCAATAAAGGATATAACCAGGACAAAATCCAAGCATCACGAACAAGTCAATGCAGGAGTTTACACTATACCCTGTGGAGGCTGTGACAAGATTTACGTAGGTGAAACAGCAAGAAACCTCGACACCCGCCTCAATGAACACATTTACGCATGTAGGAACGATAACTTGAACAACGCCTGTGTACAACACCGAAATTCCACCAATCATCTCATGAAATTCAGAGACGCCCAATTAGTGATCAAAGAAACTAATTTCCGTAGACGCAAGTGCCTCGAATCAGCACTAATCGCTGTTTCGAATACAATTAAACAAAACAAAACAACGGCAGTTTCACCATCTCCGAAGTCTTAGCAAGAATCCTCCTGAAAACAGTAAACCCTGCCATCACATAGTCTCTCCTGTTATACTACACAAGCACATACAAGGAGTGAACACTGAAACAAGCTGCCTCTTTCCAGTCTATATTTGTCCAACCTATTTTTATGTTACCCAAGTAATAGCTTTTATATCCTTTTTCTCATGTACGAATTAATTGCTCTACCATATTGTATTACTTTTGTCACTACTACTACTACTACCACCACCACCTCTAGTGAACATCGAAATGGTACCTTACTAGTATTGCACCTCACTCTGAGCCTATATATACCCTCTGTGTCCATGTATCGTTTGTATCGGCTTGATAAAGCTCCTGGAGAGCGAAACGTTGCCACAATAAAATGTCACATTAGTTGCACTTGTGTCCTTTTACTTTACATATTGTCGGTAATTCTACCAACTTTATTACATGGAGGATATTGTTAGCCGTCTGGATGACATCATGAGAGGTAATGGGAGCAATCCTATTATCTGTCTCAGTGCTGGAGGCAACGATGTTGGCAGACGTAGGAGTGAAGACCTGATTAGCAGGTACAGGTCAGCAATAGAAATAATTAGGAGTAAGGGTGGGAACCCTGTCATGTGTGGTATTTTGCCAAGGAGAGGAGTTGGAAATGAATGGTTGTCCAGGGCAACTGGTGTCAATTGCTGGCTGGACAATTATTATCATCAAAAAGCGCTAAGCCACAAGGACTATACAGCGCTGCAGGGCAGGAAGGAAGGAAGCGAGGGCATCAGGTGGCAAAAGGGAGATGGACGAGTAATAGGTTACGGATAACAGTGGGGTAGTGGATGGTGAAAGGTAAAGGGCAGGAAGAGACTGAACTAGAAAGGGCTGAGGGGAGTGCGAAAAGTATCATCAGAGTTTGTGGAGTAAATCAGTCGTTGTCAAGAAGTCAATGAGAGAGTCAGGATTAAAGGAGGGTCCATCAGCAAGAAGGGAAGGTAAAGAGAGAGTAGTACTGGCTGGACAAATACTGTAAGGAAAATGTGGTAACATTCATTGACAACTGGGACCTCTTCTATGGCAGAAATGACATGTATGCCAGGGATGGGGTTCACTTGTCTAGGTCTGGGGTGGTAGCACTTGCAACTGCAGTGGAGGGAGCAGTTAGGACTTTAAACTAGGAATAGTTAGTGGTATGGGTTTTGGCAGGAAAACAGTGAAGTCCCAGTGTAGTAATATTACGAGTTCTAGGGGAACTAGTAATAAGCAGAACGAGGTAGATATTGAAAAGCCAGGGACTTGGGGTGATAAGGACAGTAATAGGTTTAGTAGAAAAACAAAAATGAGCAGGAAGGGTAAAGAGAAAGGAGAGTCTTTCAATGTTTATTATGCTAATTGCCGTAGTGCCAGGAATAAGATGGACGAGTTGAGATTAGTTGCTAGTGCAGGTAACATTGATGTATTTGCCTTAACTGAGACGTGGTTTAATTCAAAAAGTCGGGACATGCCTGCGGAATGTCATATTCAGGGTTTTAAATTGTTCCAAGCAGATAGAAGTATCGGGAAGGGGGGTGGGGTGGCATTGTATGTCCGAGATCGCTTGAACTGTTGCATAAAAACGGGTATTAAGTCTGAAGTAACACATACAGAGTCAGTCTGGATAGAATTTTCAGAGGGGCATGAAAAACTGATTTTAGGAGTGATATATCGTCCCCCAAACTTAGATAGGGACCAAGGGAGACTACTATGGGAGGAAATTGTTAAGGCCACAAGGCACGATAATGTAGTAATTCTAGGAGACTTTAACTTTAGTCATATTGATTGGAATTTCTTGACTGGGAATTTAGAATCATACGACTTCTTAGAAGTAGTTCAGGATTGTTTTTTGAATATTTGCAAACAGGTCATTCTGTGTGCTACTACACTGATTATTATCTTGAAGTTAGTTACCAGTGACGTTGTTGGAGCGTCCAGTATCAGTCGAAATCATGTGCATGTGCTTGGTGTGTTTGTTCTATTTAGTACACTTCGTAATGCGGCTGTGTGTGTGTTTTGGTGTTGCCCGGCGACTAATATTTTGCCGTGTCGTATTGTTTATATTCTGGTGCCTGTGTGTCTATTCTTGT
This sequence comes from Cherax quadricarinatus, assembly GCF_038502225.1. Taxonomy (NCBI): domain Eukaryota; kingdom Metazoa; phylum Arthropoda; class Malacostraca; order Decapoda; family Parastacidae; genus Cherax; species Cherax quadricarinatus. Next base: position 28,586,096 of record NC_091342.1, on the reverse strand, counting down.
TTTATTTTACCAACGAATTATCAAGCCTTCCTACTTGTTCCTTTATCATGTTTTCACCTATAGTCCGTTTTTTTCTGTATAATATGTAATGTGGGCGAGGCTAGGCAGGAGTGAAGGGTGTGAGGCTAGGGAGGAGTGAAGGGTGTGAGGCTAGGCAGGAGTGAAGGGTGTGAGGCTAGGCAGGAGTGAAGGGTGTGAGGCTAGGCAGGAGTGAAGGGTGTGAGGCTAGGCAGGAGTGAAGGGTGTGAGGCTAGGCAGGAGTGAAGGGTGTGAGGCTAGGCAGGAGTGAAGGGTGTGAGGCTAGGCAGGAGTGAAGGGTGTGAGGCTAGGGAGGAGTGAAGGGTGTGAGGCTAGGGAGGAGTGAAGGGTGTGAGGCTAGGGAGGAGTGAAGGGTGTGAGGCTAGGCAGGAGTGAAGGGTGTGAGGCTAGGCAGGAGTGAAGGGTGTGAGGCTAGGCAGGAGTGAAGGTTGTGAGGCTAGGCAGGAGTGAAGGGTGTGAGGCTAGGCAGGAGTGAAGGGTGTGAGGCTAGCCAGGAGTGAAGGGTGTGAGGCTAGGCAGGAGTGAAGGTTGTGAGGCTAGGCAGGAGTGAAGGGTGTGAGGCTAGGCAGGAGTGAAGGGTGTGAGGCTAGGCAGGAGTGAAGGGTGTGAGGCTAGGCAGGAGTGAAGGGTGTGAGGCTAGGCAGGAGTGAAGGGTGTGAGGCTAGGCAGGAGTGAAGGGTGTGAGGCTAGGCAGGAGTGAAGGGTGTGAGGCTAGGCAGGAGTGAAGGGTGTGAGGCTAGGGAGGAGTGAAGGGTGTGAGGCTAGGCAGGAGTGAAGGGTGTGAGGCTAGGCAGGAGTGAAGGGTGTGAGGCTAGGCAGGAGTGAAGGGTGTGAGGCTAGGCAGGAGTGAAGGGTGTGAGGCTAGGCAGGAGTGAAGGGTGTGAGGCTAGGCAGGAGTGAAGGGTGTGAGGCTAGGCAGGAGTGAAGGGTGTGAGGCTAGGCAGGAGTGAAGGGTGTGAGGCTAGGCAGGAGTGAAGGGTGTGAGGCTAGGCAGGAGTGAAGGTTGGGAGGCTAGGCAGGAGTGAAGGTTGTGAGGCTAGGCAGGAGTGAAGGTTGTGAGGCTAGGCAGGAGTGAAGGTTGTGAGGCTAGGCAGGAGTGAAGGTTGTGAGGCTAGGCAGGAGTGAAGGTTGTGAGGCTAGGCAGGAGTGAAGGTTGTGAGGCTAGGCAGGAGTGAAGGTTGTGAGGCTAGGCAGGAGTGAAGGTTGTGAGGCTAGGCAGGAGTGAAGGTTGTGAGCCTAGGCAGGAGTGAAGGTTGTGAGCCTAGGCAGGAGTGAAGGTTGTGAGCCTAGGCAGGAGTGATGATGAGGGTATTAAGGTGTGGAGAGGGATCAGATATATCCAGGTGTGGAGTCATGAGGATATCCTGGTTTGGAGGGAGGTGAGGCTTTTCAAGTGTGGAGGGGTGAGGCTAGTCAAGTGTGGAGGGGTGAGGCTAGTCAAGTGTGGAGGGGTGAGGCTAGTCAAGTGTGGAGGGGTGAGGCTAGTCAAGTGTGGAGGGGTGAGGCTAGTCAAGTGTGGAAGGAATGGGACAAGCCAGGTTTGGAGGGATTAGGCTAGGTAAGTGTAGAGAGGAAGAGGCTTGCCAGGTGTGGCAGTGGTGAGGTTAGCCAAGTATGTAGAGGTTAAGATTAGGCATATGTGGAGAGGGTGAGACTAGGCAGGTGCGAAGCGAGGGGTGAAGCTGACCAGGTGTAGAAGAGGATTGATGCAAGCCAGATATGGAGTGGGGGGTGAGGCTAGATAGGCGTGGAAGATGAGGTGAGGACAACTAGGCGGGGAGTGGAAGAGTAACCAGGTTTGGAGTAGGGGTGAGGTTGACCAGGGTGTGAAGTGCCAACGAGTCAACGGATACACACACAACTTGCAGATGAAGCTTTAATTAGGATATTTCACTCTGCGCAGAGCTTCGTCGTACGAAGCTCTACATAGAACGAAACGTTGTACCAGTCACAGCATATTATGCACAGGATATCACAGCCAGGAGAATGTGTTCCACACGAGCTGGGGACGGCCCTAGTTTTGCGGTCATACGTTGTATTTGTTATAACGTGTTTGTGGGTCAGTATTCACTGTACAGAATATCGTCAAGAATTCTTTTTCTTGCTGTTTTCGTTATTTTTGTTACTGTCATTCTAAGTTGTTATTCTTACTGCATTCTTTAATGTTGTTCTTGTGGTTGTTACTGTGATTGTTGTGTTTTTGTGGTTGTCATGGCAGTTGTTAAAGCATGGTTTGATAACGAAACTTACTAATATCCCCGAAGTGATGGTGGTGCCACCATTGCTCTCAAGCACAGAACTGTGCCACTCCTGGGCACAGATCATTGAACTCAGTAATGTTTGAATTACCGACAATATGTTAGGTAAAAGTGCAACTAATGTGACATTTTATTTTGGCAACGTTTCGCTCTCCAGGAGCTTCGTCAAGTCAGCTTGACAAAGCTCCTGGAGAACGAAACGCTGCCACAATAAAATGTCACATTAGTAGCACTTATGTCCTTACACCTAACATTAAACACTGCCCTGCGTGACTGACTGTCAGCCCTAGGGTGGAGTATGGCTGTCAGATCTGCTTCTTGTCATGTCTTTACCTACTGCACGTTCAGGATGCCAAACATCACCTGGTGTGTCCTAAGTTAGGTAATATTCGTCAGAAAACAGGACAAGCGTTTCCCCGACGCGGGTCTTGGTTATATGATGTCTCGTCACTAGAGCTTTAGATCATCTTACCGAGGCCTTCCGCTGGCTTTCCGGTCCCCTCCTTTATTATTCTAGAGGATCACCCAATATTCCCCGAGAAGTGAGCCTTTATGTTGACCTCTTGAGAGCTCCTTGGACCTACGTTCTGTGGAGCTGGGCTCGCGCTTTTTCCGATCCACTGTATTCTTAGTAGTGATGGTTTAGAGCAATAATACTGACCAGCGCCAAGGAAGGTTGTCTCAGAGTCTGAGGGAGCAAGTCCATCCCCTGAGCCCATGGCTGCTTCTGCAGCAATAATTAGGTGTATTTTGGTCGCTGCGCGATCCAAGAAGGGCACACCACACACAACGTGTTGTGTGTGTACTCATCTAGTTATACTCGCCTAGTTGTGGCTGCAGGGGTCGATTCACAGCTCCTGGCACCGCCTTTTCACTGGCCGCTACTGGGTCACTCTTCCTGCTCCATGAGCTTTATTATACCTCTTCTTAAAGCTATGTATGGATCCTGCCTCCACTACATAACTTCCCAGACTATTCCACTTCCTGACAACTCTGTGACTGAATAAATACTTCCTAACATCCCTGTGATTCATCTGAGTTTTCAACTTCCAACTGTGACCCCTTGTTGCTGCTTCCCATCTCTGGAACATTGTCTGTCCACCTTCTCGATTCCTCTCAGTATTTTACATGTCGTTATCATATCCCCCCTATCTATCCTGTGTGTGTATGCTTATGCATGTAAATTTCTGTATGCATGTACACTTTCATATGTATACACTACTTATATCTGTGTGCACATGATACGTATTTTTGTAATTACATACGTAATTTTTTTGTACACATGAATGTGCAGATGTGTGCTTATGAACATTGTGTGTATGTAAGTACGTGTGCATATGCATATATCTGCAATGTGTGTGTGTGTGTGTGTGTGTGTGTGTGTGTGTGTGTGTGTGTGTGTGTGTGTGTGTGTAATAACTAATCTAAATGTGCAACTAATTTTTTTTTTCCAAATTCAGGTAATCGGTTGCTCCAAGCTTTCATTTGTATTATCAGGTATTATATTTAAAAATCAAAATATACTTAATTTCTTGTTCAGCAACAGTTGTTCCTATTGATCTGCAGTTTGACTTGTTTCAGTAGTCTTCTGTAGTTTACACCATGCTTAGACTATCATATTGACTGTTCTTCGTGCCGTGTCATGGCATCTAACACTATCTTCGATACAGTTTATGTCTTTAGATGATTCCTGATTTTATAATGGTAAATTATTATTATAATCAAAAAGAAGCGCTAAGCCACAAGGGCTAAACAGCTATAATGGTAAAAACCTTGTCTACACACCTGGCTGTTGTCAACATAATCAACTTTATATCTTTTGTAAATAGTTCCCTCGGGAAATAAAGGCGAATCGAGTGTTGATCGCCCCCTTTTTTTTATTTTTTGATAAAGATTATATATTATATATATACTTGATTCTCTTTCAAATAAGATTTTCTGTAGAGCCAATGGAATTTTTGCTAAACTTTTAACGCCATTGGTTGGGAGGATCTCGGAGGCACATATTAAAAATAATGTTGACCTGCCGAGCATGGGCCAACAGGCCTGCTGCAGTGATCCTCCTTTCTTGTGTTCTTAAAAGGCTCCAAAAATTAAATGTTTTACACGACTTTACCCTTGTGAGTTTTGATGTCACAGCTCTGGTAAACAGAGTCCCTGACTTGCTTATGTACCTTGAAGAGGAACTAAGAAACTTCTTGCCCTACCCCACGAATATAATTATTCAACTATTTAAACTGTGTTATGGAATGCAAGTTTGTGTTTGAAAGTAAGTACTATGCTCAAAAACAGGGAATGACTACAGAAAATCCCCTCCAGCCCCCCTACTCAGCAACCTGTATATGGAATTCTATGAGACTAGACTAAAAGATATTCTCCAAAATAATGCTAGGTGGTTCAGATACGTAGACGATGTCCTTTGCCTCTGGCCTAGAGATTCCAACACTGATGAGTTCCTACCTAGACGCAATAGTCTGGTATCTTCTATTAAGTTCACAAAGAGCATGAAATAGATAACACACTGCCCTTCCTAGATGTTTTAATCCATCGCGTCGACAGAAGTTTCAAATTTACAGTTTACAGGAAGTCCACCAATGTGTCGTCATACACTCATTATTCCAATCATGAAACTAAGGTTCAAAGGAGTGTTTTCCTTATAAAGTTCCCGAGAGCTTTGCGTATATTTAGACCTGAGTATTTAAAAGATGAAATTAACAAGACATTTAACAGCCACAAAACTGATATATCCCAGGGATTTTGTTGAGAAGACCCTCCTGTCAGCTAAGAAGACTTTCTACGGGACTGAACGTAAGGAAACGCCTGCCAGGAAAAATGCATTGGATTTGCCATACACTGATAATTTGGTCTGCCTGTGGGAGGCACTAAAAAAGTTCAATATAAACCTTACTTTCAATAACACTGGGACAGTGAAACAGATTAATTAAAAACACATCGCCTAATAATGTGGGTGGTGTTTACAAGGTCCCATGCACCCTTTGCCTACTCTCATACATTGGTCAGACAGGTAAACCTCTATAAACCAGATTATCCCAACACCAGTACTCAATCAGGACAGGCCAGGTGTCGAATGCGATTTTTAACCCTGTCAGCTCTTGGAATCACCCACCATGTAAAGAAACATAATTGAGTCCTCTCTCTTGAAACAAGCGCAGGACTTCTCATTATGCCAGGATATAACGGGCTTTGTTTGGTAGGTGCTGTAAGCGAGTGGTTAAAGATATACGTCTTCGGAGGCTTCTTTGTTTATTGTTAATGTCGTGGTGGGTTACACAGGCTTGTGTGTTTGTGCCCATGGCCCGGGCAGGGCCATCCCACGAGAGAGAGCTGGGAGCACTTGTGTCTTGCTGCTAGGCCGCTGTGTGAGTGAGGGTGAGGCAAGTCTGGGCATACTGAAGTGGCAAGGCCTATAGATGGCAGCACCAGCATAGCGCGAAATATGAACTAAGCTGGCAGACAGCATGGGCTGTCTGCGCAGACAGTACAGGCTGTCTACAAGGAGATTTCATGATGTTCCGGTTATGTTCGACCAGAGTCTGTAAATTGAACATCATGGTACGTCCGTCGTGAATGTAGATATATAAGATCCTGTTAAGTCTGTTGCTACGTCATTATATAGCAGGTTAAGTGTGCAGTAACTGGCGACACAATGTATAACCCACCCAGCTTCTTCTGCATACAAGTATGGTATGGTTGCATGTACTGTAGGTGGTGTACTGCAATCACAGACTGCAACCTGACTAATATATCAACATTAGTAAGGAAGGGGGGTCATTTAGGTATTGGTGTGCATTTGTGATTATCCTAGGATGGCCCGAAAGAGAGACCCTAACCCATTTACGTACAGTGGCACAAGGTACACATAGTTGACTGCAACGTGGTGATTGCACCTAGTTTAGTGGTTTATTGAATTAGGTAGTTAGTAATATAATATGATTATGATAATAATGACAGGGGCGTTAAAGAGAAAAATTCTTGAATTACCTAGTTATTATAAGAAATAAAAGCTTGAATAGGAGACATCATACAGGCATACTGACAGTATTTCCTGATTATTCTACCACTTGACAAAGTGAGGGCATTTATTCCTTATATTTCATCAGTTTGAAGTTTGTATACAATAGCTATGTTCTGTATGAGTATGATCCACTATTGTATTATTATAATCATGAGGAGCGCTAAACCCGGAGGATTATACAGCGCATGTGGGGGGGGGATGGAAGGTATTTAGACCCAATTCAGGGAACCGAAGCACAGATCCAAGTCGCTAGATCAAGAGCCCCTCACCAGCATCAATAACCTCCCTTGAGGAGTCCACTATTGTAACTTCTTATGTCACATGATCTGTTCCCAGCAGTTAGATTATCTAGATTATCAGCAGCTTTTACCAGCATGATATTCCCCATCTTCAACGCTACTGGTTTCACGAGAGTTTCACCAATGGTGTGTGGTTTGCCCAGCTTTGCTATCAGGTACGCGACTTCGCACGATGTTGTGAGGATCGGTCTGTCAATGGGTACAAAGTCAACAACAGGAAGAGTAGCCTTTTCGTCGACTTTGGCTCTCTTCACCTTAAATTCAGTGAGCACTGTGTTCTTGTATTTTCCGTAATGACGTCACCAGTGGTAATGACGTCACCAGTGGTGGCAATGACGTCACCAGTGGTGGCAATGACGTCACCAGTGGTGGCAATGACGTCACCAGTGGCGGCAATGACGTCACCAGTGGCAATGACGTCACCAGTGGCAATGACGTCACCAGTGGCAATGACGTCACCAGTGGCAATGACGTCACCAGTGGCAATGACGTCACCAGTGGTAATGACGTCACCAGTGGCAATGACGTCACCAGTGGAAATGACGTCACCAGTGGTGGCAATGACGTCACCAGTGGTGGCAATGACGTCACCAGTGGCGGTAATGACGTCACCAGTGGTAATGACGTCACCAGTGGTAATGACGTCACCAGTGGTAATGACGTCACCAGTGGCAATGACGTCACCAGTGGTGGCAATGACGTCACCAGTGGTGGCAATGACGTCACCAGTGGTGGCAATGACGTCACCAGTGGTGGTAATGACGTCACCAGTGGTGGCAATGACGTCACCAGTGGTGGCAATGACGTCACCAGTGGTGGCAATGACGTCACCAGTGGCAATGACGTCACCAGTGGCAATGACGTCACCAGTGGCAATGACGTCACCAGTGGCAATGACGTCACCAGTGGCAATGACGTCACCAGTGGTAATGACGTCACCAGTGGTAATGACGTCACCAGTGGTAATGACGTCACCAGTGGTAATGACGTCACCAGTGGTAATGACGTCACCAGTGGTAATGACGTCACCAGTGGTGGTAATGACGTCACCAGTGGTGGTAATGACGTCACCAGTGGTGGTAATGACGTCACCAGTGGTGGTAATGACGTCACCAGTGGTGGTAATGACGTCACCAGTGGTGGTAATGACGTCACCAGTGGTGGTAATGGTGTGGGAAGCACTAAGTTTCATTGGCTAATTTGTGCGACAATAAATTATATAATTATGAATAATAAAATCATTTTCATCAGCGATTTATTTTTATGTACATTGTTAGTGCAGAGATCACCATGCTCACCATCACCACCATCCCCACTATCACCATCCCCATCACTAGCACCCCCATCACTACCACCATCCCACCACCACCATCCCCACCAGCCTCACCACCATTACTATCATTACCACCATGCCCACCAGCATCACCACCACCATCCCCACTAACATCACCATCCCCCCAAGCATCACCATCACCATGATCCCCATTAGCATCACCACCACCACCATTTCCACCATCACCATCACTACCTCCATATCCATCTTCACCAGCATCACCAACACCACCATCCCCACCAGCATCATCACGATCACCACCAACATTATCACTACCACAGTCATCACGACCATCACCACCGTCCTCACCATCACCACCATTACCACCACAAGCTTTATAATTACAACTACCACAAACATAATAATCACTACCCATGTCCCAGCAACCACTATCACTGCTACCACCACCAGTAGTCTCAAACAGCACAAGCACAAGTATCACAACCAGCAGAATTAACATCACAAAAAAGCAACTAAGCAACCAACATCACTACCCACGACCTCTACCACAGCCTACAACAATCACTACCCACGACCTCCACCACAGTCTACAACAAACATCACTACCCACGACCTCCAACAGCCTACAACATCACTACCCATGACCACCACAGCCTACAACAATCATCACTACCCACGACCTCCACCACAGCCTATACAAACCACTACCCAAGACCACCACATCCTACAACAAACACCATTACCCATGACCTCCACCACAGCCTACAACAATCATCACTACCCACGACCTCCACCACAGCCTACACAAACATCACTACCCACGACCCCCAACCCAACGACCACCAAGACAGCCAACACCAAAACTAAGAACACCAACCACTAACTCCAACCCCCATTATTATAATAAAAAAGAAGCGCTAAACCACAAGGGCTATACAGCGCTGCTCCAACCCCCAACAATCTATGACCACCACTACCCCCACCACTACTACTATATACTACTACCAATCCACCCCCACCCCACCATGAAGAATAGACAGGGAAGGGAGACTCCATCATATTAGCCTTCCATCACCCATTCTTTCCCTCTCATTACCCTGGTATCGCGCCATCCCCACTTACTCCTCCCCACCTCACAGAATACCATGTACAGTGCCTTACCTTCACTCCCAGGCAGCGAAGTCAGCAAAGACGTCAGCAAAGACGTCAGCAAAGACGTCAGCAAAGACGTCAGCAAAGACGTCAGCAAAGACGTCAGCAAAGACGTCAGCAAAGACGTCAGCAGAGCGGCGAAAAGAAATTTCATTCCGGTGACTGGCTCTTCCACTCCTCCAATATATCAGTTTATGTTTGTACACAAACACG
>NC_091342.1:28451805-28574305 GCF_038502225.1 Cherax quadricarinatus | reverse complement strand
CATTAAGTTTGAAGCCGCTCAGCATTTGCATTATAAAGTTATCAGTGTTGAACGATGTAGGCAACTGAACGAGACATTACGAAATTATCACATGAAAATCAGTATTTCAAATTTTCCAGCTCCTCCCATAAAAAAAAAGACAAACTGAGATCACAGGAGAAAAATCTGAAATTCCAAGTAAAAATTATTATTGTTTAAGGTAAATATATGTAAGTGATTTTTTCTGATTCTAGGAGATATTTTCCAGTTATATAAAGCAATTAGATTAATAAAACTGTCGTATTAAACCTTACAAAATCTAAAATTAAGGCGAAGCTTCCACTGAGGACAATATATCAGCAGTGGAAGTTTAAAGCCTCCCAGAAGGGGCATTCTCCAGATATTGCAGAGAAACCAACAAAACATGCACCCACACAGCTTAGAGCCAAGATTTTTTTCATCGATTTCGTAAGATGTATCAGCCATTAAAGACTGAAGTGTTCACAACTGTTTTATTTCAGTTGGGTCGACAAACTCTCAGCTCGCCTGTCGGACTTCAGAGGTCCCACAGTCGCAATTTGAGTACAACTGGCTGAGCACTCAAGATGACTCACGAAATCGTAATGACACGATTGCAAACCATACCACAGGTGGGGTTTGAACCCGCGGTCAGAGTCTCAAAACTCCAGACCTTCCTATGGTGTAGAAATATACCTAGTTGGATGAATCCTATTGAAGCTAGCTGGTCCAGTGGCTAACGCGACGGTCTGGAGTTCTGAGACTCTCTGACCGCGAGTTCAAACCCCACCCGTGTTTTTTTTTTGAGCACTCAAGCAAGTACGTACAACACACACACACACACATACACACACACACACACACACACACACATACACACACACACACACACACACACACATACACACACACACACACAGACACACACACACACACACACACACACACCTACACACACAACAGGCCTAGTGTCTAATCGACATGTGCCTAGGACAAAATGGTAACTAACACACACAGTATTGACTAGCACCTTGCTACGTCTTTATATCTTTACCGAAGCTCAACTCATGTGCCAATATCTGTGTTGCCTTATTGATTAATGGTTGTGGCCTTCGTAAGGCTTGCACGGGTGGCAGGGGTGTTTACAATGTAGGGGTGGCAAGGTTGCAGATACGTGGCAGGGGAGTAGGAGTGAAGCAGCAGCAGGAATGTAAGGGGAGTAGTGATTCAGGTGTAGGATCTGCTGGGGTGGAGGGATGTCATGGATGGAGTGCGGCAGGGATGACAGAAGTGGAGGGAAAGCAGAGGCAGCAGAGGCGAAGGGTGTACTGTAAGGGATGGATGTGTGGCAGAGTTAGCAGAGTTGGCATGGGTTGAGGGTGGGAGGGTTGTGACTTAACCTGCTGCTCACTTTAGTACAAGTAACACATACTCAATGAGGCTCAAGTATATCATACATAAATACAGTAAAACAACAAATCAATGCCTCGAGTATAGAGCACCACACTTGAGCACTTACTGCAGACGAAACTTCATTTGGTTATAATCATATATATATATATATATATATATATATATATATATATATATATATATATATATATATATATATATATATATATATATATATATATATATATATATATATATATATATATCGTGCCGAATAGGTAAAACTTGCGATTTTGACTTAAACAGTAAAGCTCTTCTTATCTGTTTATGACTCTTAAAATTCAAACATGAACACGTGATGTAAAGTTTTCACAGAGCCTGACAGAGTGAAAGATTTCACCGAAACATTGATAGTAAATGCATTTTATGAAAAAAAAATCTGTCGTGTCTCCCTCGTATACTTCGCAAGACCCTTATATTGTGTGCGCGTTTTTGTTTATTCTGTAGAGTATTTTCATCACAATCGAAACCCGTTAATTTATATGATTTACTTGAAGTTAATGAGGATAATGTCCCTGTAAGAGCGACTGTGTCAGTTATTGGTACTTTCAATTATAAACTTTCTAAATTTCCTGCTCATATATTAGCACCTGTGACAGGTGTTGAATATACAATTAATAGAAAGTCTATACATAGATATAAAAATTAATTTACTTTTGTTAAAAAAATTTTGTAATTTATGCTTTGGCAGATGTTTACAAATATATCATTAAAGAGACAATATATCTATGTATAGATTTTCTATTTAAAGTTAATGATTATATTCAGAATTTTAATAAACAAAAAGTTCATAAATTATCACTAGCAGCAACAGATTATTTTATATTTAGTTAGAAAGTTTATAGACAGAGGGACGGAGTTACTATGGGAAATTCTTTGGGACCTACAAAAAATTACTGTAAACAGAGTAGTTATTCATTTCCCATTAACTTTCACACTTATTACTGTGTGAGTTATCAGTGTGTAAGTTATTAGTAAGTTATTAGAGTGCAAGTTATTAGTGTGCGGCTGAATTTAAACTATTGTTATATCGACGTTAGGTTGACGACACCTTTCAAATATTTAAATAACGTGACCTATATACTATTATTATTGCAACATCTAAATTCAAAGGACGTTAATACTGAATTATCATATGAAGAAGAGAAGACAAACGGAACATTGCTCTTCCTTGACATTCTGGTAAACTCTAGTATATCGTAAACTAACATTTACTGGCTTAGCTAGAAAATTCTCTTCTGTCATTTTGAAGTATAAATAAAATTTAGCTTCCCCATTAACTTCTAGAGGTTTTCATATATGTTAACACTATTCTAGTTTATGAATTTGAATTTATACGACAAAACCTTTCATTGAATGGGTAAAAAAAAATCATTAATACTTGCATAGGTAAACAGCTGCGTAAGTTATTACATTCTTCAATACAAAAAAATTCTATTAACAAAGCAGTTATTTATTTCACAATAAGTTACATAAACAAAAGTAACTTTTCTTTAAAAAAAAAAACTAACAAAACTGTTAAAAGAATTTTATCCTCAAGTGAGAGTTACAGATTTAAGCCTAAATACACTGTAGATCTCTGTATATTCAAAGATGTTGTACCTGTTGAATTACAGTCCTCTGTAGTTTACAAATATTACTGCCATAGCTGTAATCGATACCATGCCTAACCCTTCTAGGGTAGGGTAGGTGCCTGAGCCCGAGCCTTTAGCTCATAAGAGTGTCATTCCCATTTGTCCCCTTGTGGCGGGGATGGCAGACCTGAGAGGCCTAGCTTGTGGCTAGGTCTGGGGACAGTTGGTCCCAAAGATGAGGAGGTACTTGTGCCTCCTCCCATGGGAGACTTAGGTCTCAGACACTCCCTAAAGAGGGAGCCAAGGCCGGGCTACCACTTGGAAAAGGCCCGGGCCGGGAGAATACCGGCGAATCTTTAATAATAATAATAATAGCTGTAATGTTGTGTATATTGGCACAACTAAGTGTCAACTGAAGTTGTGTGTCTTTGAGCACTTGGGCAGATCTATTAAAAATAGGGAGAGTAAAGTTATAGTGGCACACACCAACACTGTGAAGCAACAGATCACATAACGAACAGGAAAACATTCACTGTGTTGTCCAGACGATCTAATACCATTAAATTGGCAACAGTAGCGTCTCATTACACCATTAAAGGCAAGTCTTCCCGGGGTAATAATGAGCAGTTACTTTGTTTCTAGTTTTTTTACTATATGTTTGTTCATTTCTCTTTTCTTTTACTTACGTTAACTTGACGTTTAACATATGCTTCGATCTCATACTTAAAGCTGATTTTCTTTGATTTTGTACAGTGTCTGATGATGGAGTGAGTTGACTCCGAAGCTAGTCGAGAATAAATGATGCTTCAAGTAGTGCTGTCGGTTTCGTTTCATCTACATACATACATATAATGTCGTGCCGAATAGGTAAAATTGGTCAATTAGCAAGAACTCATTTAAAATTAAATACTTTCTAAAATTTTCTCTAATGGGTTTAAAGATATATTTTTTTTCATTTATGTTAGTGTAAAAATTAATAAATTTGTACCAAAAAGAACCTTAGGAAACTTACCTAACCTTACAACAAGCGCAGTTTAATTTAGCCTAATCCAACTAAACATATTTTAGATAAGTTTACAGTAATTTAATAATAAATACACACAATGAACTATATTTTTTTTCGTTAGGTTCAGAATGATTTTTGCGAAATTATTGCATGCACAAATTTTCGCTTGCCTTATTCGGCAACAAGATCGTTGCTATTTAAGCCAACATCGCCAGTTTTACCTATTCGGCACGATATATATATATATATATATATATATATATATATATATATATATATATATATATATATATATTATATATAATATATATATATATATATATATATATATATATATATATATGTGTGTGTGTGTGTGTGTGTGTGTGTGTGTGTGTGTGTGTGTGTGTGCCCACCTAGTTGTACTCAGCTAGTTGTGGTTGCAGGGGTCGAGTCAACCCCTGGCCCCCACCTCTTCGCTGGCCGCTACTAGGTCACTCTTCCCGCTCCACTATATCACTTCCCAGCCTGTTCCACTTGCCGACAACTGCGTACTCACCTAGTTGTACTCACCTAGTTGTACTCACCTAGTTGAGGTTGCGGGGGTCGAGTCCGAGCTCCTGGCCCCGCCTCTTCACTGATCGCTACTAGGTCACTCTCCCTGAACCGTGAGCTTTATCATACCTCTGCTTAAAGCTATGTATGGATCCTGCCTCCACTACATCGCTTCCCAAAATATTCCACTTACTGACTACTCTGTGGCTGAAGAAATACTTCCTAACATCCCTGTGATTCATCTGTGTCTTCAACTTCCAACTGTGTCACCTTGTTACTGTGTCCAATCTCTGGAACATCCTTTGTCCACCTTGTCAATTCCTCTCAGTATTTTGTATGTCGTTATCATGTCCCCCCTATCTCTCCTGTCCTCCAGTGTCGTCAGGTTGATTTCCCTTAACCTCTCCTCGTAGGACATACCTCTTAGCTCTGGGACTAGTCTTGTTGCAAACCTTTGCACTTTCTCTAGTTTCTTTACGTACTTGGCTAGGTGTGGGTTCCAAACTGGTGCCGCATACTCCAATATGGGCCTAACGTACACGGTGTACAGGGTCCTGAACGATTCCTTATTAAGATGTCGGAATGCTGTTCTGAGGTTTGCTAGGCGCCCATATGCTGCAGCAGTTATTTGGTTGATGTGCGCTTCAGGAGATGTGCCTGGTGTTATACTCACCCCAAGATCTTTTTCCTTGAGTGAGGTTTGTAGTCTCTGGCCCCCTAGACTGTACTCCGTCTGCGGTCTTCTTTGCCCTTCCCCAATCTTCATGACTTTGCACTTGGTGGGATTGAACTCCAGGAGCCAATTGCTGGACCAGGTCTGCAGCCTGTCCAGATCCCTTTGTAGTTCTGCCTGGTCTTCGATCGAGTGAATTCTTCTCATCAACTTCACGTCATCTGCAAACAGGGACACCTCAGAGTCTATTCCTTCCGTCATGTCGTTCACAAATACCAGAAACAGCACTGGTCCTAGGACTGACCCCTGTGGGACCCCGCTGGTCACAGAAGCCCACTCTGACACCTCGCCACGTACCATGACTCGCTGCTGTATTCCTGACAAGTATTCCCTGATCCATTGTAGTGCCTTCCCTGTTATCCCTGTTATCCCTGCGTGTGTGTGTGTGTGTACTCACCTATTTGTGATTGCAGGGGTCGATTCATAGCTCCTGGCCCCACCTCTTCACTGATTGCTACTAGGTCCTCTCTCTCCCTGTTCCATGAGCTTTATCATACCTCGTCTTAAAACTATGTATGGTTCCCGCCTCCACTACGTCACTTTCTAGGCTATTCCACTGCCTGACAACTCTATGACTGAAGAAATACTTCCTAACATCCCTCTGATTCATCCGAGTCTTCAACTTCCAATTGTGACCTCTTGTTTCTGTGTCCCATCTCTGGAACATCCTGTCTTTGTCCACCTTGTCTATTCCGCGCAGTATTTTATATGTCGTTATCATGTCTCCCCTGACCCTCCTGTCCTCCAGTGTCGTCAGGCCGATTTCCCTTAACCTTTCTTCGTAGTACAATCCCCTTAGCTTTGGGACTAGTCTTGTTGCAAACTTTTGAACTTTCTCTAATTTCTTGACGTGCTTGACTAGTATGGGCCTGACGTAAATGGTGTACAGAGTCTTGAACGATTCCTTACTGAGGTAATGGAACGCTATCCTTAGGTTTGCTAGACTCTCGTGCGCTGCAGCAGTTATCTGACTGATGTGCGCCTCAGGAGATGTGCTCGGTGTTATACTCACCCCAAGGTCTTTTTCCTTGAGTGAGGTTTGCAGTCTTTGGCCACCTAGACTATACTGTGTCTGCGGTCTTCTTTGCCATTCCCCAATCTTCATGACTTTGCATTTGGCAGGGTTAAATTCAAAGAGCCAGTTGCTGGACCAGGATTGTAGCCTGTCCAGGTCTCTTTGTAGTCCTGCCTGATCCTCGACCGATTTGATTCTCCTCATTAACTTCACATCATCTGCAAACAAGGACACTTCTGAGTCTATCCCTTCCGTTATGTCATTTACATATACCAAAAACAGCACAGGTCCTAAGACTGACCCCTGTGGAACCCTGCTTGTCACAGGCGCCCACTATGACACCTCGTCACGTACAATGACTCGTTGTTGCCTCCCTGTCAGGTATTCTCTGATCCATTGCGCGCGCGCGCGTGTGTGTGTGTGTGTGAACTGTTTCTAGAGAGAGGGTAGACAGATGAGAGCAGCAACCAGATTGTGAAGGTTAAGTTTCTCTCATAAAGACGAACTACCACTAAAAGAGTTAGTTTTACTAACGTTTATTATTCTATACGGGATGGCCCGGTGGCCTGGGGGATGGCCCGGTGGCCTGGTGGCTAAAGCTCCCGCTTCACACACGGAGGGCCCGGGTTCGATTCCCGGCGGGTGGAAACATTTCGACACGTTTCCTTACACCTGTTGTCCTGTTCACCTAGCAGCAAATAGGTACCTGGGTGTTAGTCGACTGGTGTGGGTCGCATCCTGGGGGACAAGATTAAGGACCACAATGGAAATAAGTTAGACAGTCCTCGATGACGCACTGACTTTCTTGGGTTATCCTGGGTGGCTAACCCTCCGGGGTTAAAAATCCGAACGAAATCTTATCTTATCTTATCTTACCGTCAGTAAAGACAACTAACCAGCGTAAACAGTGAGTTTCCCGACGTTCTTGTGATGAAGGAAAATTAGACTACTCAAAGAATGTCGACTGAGAAGACGATCAAAAGATGCCATCCCTGATGTGGGTCCAGTCCTTGATGTAGGACCAGTCCTTGATGTGGGTCCAGTCCTTGATGTAGGACCAGTCCTTGATGTGGGTCCAGTCCTTGATGTAGGACCAGTCCTTGATGTGGGTCCAGTCCTTGATGTAGGACCAGTCCTTGATGTGGGTCCAATTTCTGATGTGGGTCCAGTCCTTGATGTAGGACCAGTCCTTGATGTGGGTCCAATTTCTGATGTGGGTCCAGTCCTTGATGTAGGACCAGTCCTTGATGTGGGTCCAATTTCTGATGTGGGTCTAGTCCTTGATGATGGGGTTAAGTCTTTGTTGATGGGGTCCAGTCCTTGATGTGGGACCAGTCCTTGAAAATGGGGGTCCAGTCCTTGATGATGGGGGTCCAGTCCTTGATGATGGGGGTTCAGTCCTTGGTGATGGGAGTCCAGTCCTTGATGTGCATCCAGTCCTTGATGGGGGTCCAATCCTTGATGGGGTCTAATCCTTGATGGGGTCCAATCCTTGATAATGGGGGTCCAGTCCTTGATGTGAGACCAGTTCTTGATAAGGGTCCAGCCCTTGATGATGGGGTCCAGTCCTTGATGTGGGACCAGTCCTTGATGATGGGGGTTCAGTTCTTGATGTTGGTCCAGTTCTTGATGGGGGTTCAGCCCTTGATGATGGGATCCAGTCCTTGCTTTGGGACCAGTCCTTGATGAGGGGGGTCCAATCCTTGATGTTGATCCAGTCCTTGATGTTGATCCAATCCTTGATGTTGATCCAGTCCTTGATTTTGATCCAGTCCTTGATGGGGGTCCAGTCCTTGATTATTTTGGTCCAGTCCTTGATGATGGGGGTCCAGTCTTTGATATGGGATCAGTCCTTGATGATGGGGCTTCAGTCCTTTATAATGGGGGTCCAGTCCCTGATGATGGGGGTCCAGTCCTTTATGATGAGGGTCCAGTCCTTGATGATGGGGTTCAGTCCTTGATGATGGAGGTACAGTCCTTGATGGAGGTCCAGTCCTTGATGGGGGTCCAGTCCTTGATGATGGGGGTCCGGTCCTTCATGTGGGACCAGTCCTTCATGATGGGGGCCCAGTCCTTGATGACAGGGGTGTAGTCCTGGATGTGGGTTCAGTTCTTGATGATAGGGGTGCAGTCCTGGATGTGGGTCCAGTCCTTGATGATGGGGGTGCAGTCCTTGATGATAGGGGTGCAGCCCTGGATGTGGGACCAGTCCTTGATGATGGGGTGCAGTTCTTGATGTGGGACCAGTCCTTGATGATGGGGTGCAGTCCTTGATGTGGGATCAGTCTTTGATGATGAGGGTCCAGTCCGAGATGACGGGGATCCAGTCCTGTGTGTGTGTGTGTGTGTGTGTGTGTGTGTGTGTGTGTGTGTGTGTGTGTGTGTGTGTGCGCGCGCGTGTGTGTGTGTGCGTGCGCGTGTGTGTGTGTGTGTGTGCGCACGCGTGTGTGTGTGTGTGTGTGTGTGTTTGTGTTTGTGTTTGTCTGTGTGTGTGTGTGTGTGCGTGTGCGTGTGCGTGTGTGTGTGTGTGTGTGTGTGTGTGTATCATGTGGGAGTTCGACACGTGGATTAGGTAAAGAAATACTCACGTAGGCTGGTAGTACGTATAATTACAGACAAGGTGAGTAGCGCCCTTACAGCCGTGACCTAGTCTCTCTGCTCTCTCTCGTACAACTGACTGACTGGCCGCCCACAGTACCCATATGTGAGGGGGTCTTTGAATACTGCCAGGTCAGCACATGAGTTCAGACAGTGACTCAGGCAGAGACGGTTGGTCGTGAGTCAACTGGCACAGTGGTTACTGGTAACTGGTTACTACTACTGAGACATGTGCGTGTGTATGTGCGTGTGTATGTGCGTGTGTATGTGCGTGTGTATGTGCGTGTGTGTGTGTGTGTGTGTGTGTGTGTGTGTGTGTGTGTGTGTGCGCGCGCGCGCGTGCGTGTGTGCGCGCGTGTGTGTGTGTGTGTGTGTGTGTGTGTGTGTGTGTGTGTGTGTGTGTGTGTGTGTGTGTGTGTGTGTGTGGGTGTGTGTGTGTGTGTGCGTGTGTGTGTGTGTGTGCGTGTGTGTGTGTGTGTGTGTGTGTGTGTGTGTGCGCGTGTGTGTGTGTGTGTGTGTGTGCGCGCGTGTGTACTCTAGCTCATTCAATCAGCACTATGAATGCAAAAAATATTGCTCACAACTTTAACAATTTGCTTCCATCACTAACATTTATTTGTTATCTCAAACAATTTGGCATCATTAACAAAAATGTTCTGATATCTTGTTTGCAGTTTCTTTGAATCATTAAACAATTATCTGTTATCTTGAACAATTATCATCTATAATTACAAACTTAAAAATATTGTATTAAAAATGTTCCATAGTTCCAGGATTTGTACTGAAACCAGACGAGTATTATTCCTGGCGAGTCAGTGGCCACGAGAGGAGTCAGGTGTATTGTGCAGTAGGTGAAGCACAGCAGAGGGAACAAGATGTAGGTGTGTGAGTAGGTGAGTGGATGAGTTTTTTTTTTTTAGTGTATTCTATAGGTAATTTTGTGTTTAAATGCTCTCGTGTTTACCTGTAAGGTCCTAGTGTACAGAGGCCTGTTTAAGTTTTGGGAGAGTACTCCATCACACCTCCCGTTTCTGCCTGTTGGTAGACCGGCAGAAACGGGGGGTGTCATGGAGCCTCCCTGTTTATAACTGTTCATATATTTTGTTTTACTCACTAGTAGACGATTGAGACACTTATGCAACATATGAGAATCTTTATTGAAGAAACGTTTCGCCACACAGTGGCTTCATCAGTCCATACAAAGGAGAACGATTTAAGGTAATCAGTCCCTCAGCCTGGAGTCGATTTGTTCAGTCCATCAGTCTTGCAGAAAGTACAGCTGAGGGACTGATTACCTCAAAATCCTCCTCTCCTTTCATCATTCTCCTTCGTATGGACTGATGAAGCTACTGTGTGGCGAAACGGTTCTTCAGTAAAGATTCCCATATACTGCGTAAGTGTCTCAATCTTCAACTTGTCGGTTTTTAAACCATTTATCACATACTAGTAGCAGTGTGCTAGCGAGCTAGTGTGAGTCCTGGGTAAAGGTGAACTGGAGTGTGGTGACGTTGGTTGTAGTAGACTATAGGTTATATATCTTACTCTGATATTAACATATTATATTTTTGTATAGGTGAGTTTTCGTGTGCTTCCTTATAATAATAATGAATAATTAACGTTCCACATTTAATGTGAACGTACAAGTTGGCTCTAGACTGGTTTCTTTTTCTATTTTAAATATAAATGCCCCCAGACTCGGCAGGCATACGCTTTAGGAGCCACGAGTTTTTATTTGCGTTACGCAGTCAAAAAAAAAAGTGTAACACTGATATATTCGTAAAATTTGTGACCCGTTAAAAAAATCACACTGCAATCAAAAACTAATTCAACGAGCATTACACACTCCACAAACCACATTTATGATTCATCGCAAGACATAGGTCACAGGTCACATTGTATAATTCCTCCGTAGGCATGAGTCACAGGTCACATTCCTCCCTAGGCATGGGTCACAGGTCACATTCATCCCTAGGCATGGGTCGCAAGTGACATTCCTAGGCATGGGTCACAGGTCACATTCATTCCTAGGCATGGGTCACAGGTCACATTCATCCCTAGGTAAGGGTCACAGGTCACATTCCTCCCTAGGTATGGGCCACAGGTCACATCCCTAGATATGGATGACAGGTCGCATTCCTCCCTAGGCATGGATCACAGGTCACATTCTTCCCTAGGCATGGGTCACAGGTCACATCCCTAGGCATGGGTCACAGGTCATATTCATCCGTAGGCATGGGTCACAGGTCACATTCATCCCTAGACATGGGTCACAGGTCATATTTTACTTCCAAGACAGATCACAGGTATGTTGTATAAATCATCCGTAGGCATGGGTCACAGCACACACCCATCAGTAGGCATGGGTCACAGCACACACCCATCAGTAGGCATGGGTCACAGCACACACCCATCCGTAGGCATGGGTCACAGGTCATATTTCCATCCCAAGATACAGATCACAGGTCACATTGTATAATTCATCCCTAGGCGAGGGTCACAGGTCGCATTCATCCCAAGACATATGTCACAGGTCGCATCTCAAGACACAGGTCACAGGTCACATTCATCTCATGACAGACTATAGGTCACATTGTATAATTCATCCCAAGACATAGATCGCAGGTCACATTGTATAATTCATCTCATGACATAGGTCACTGGTCACACTGTCATCCAAAGACAGGTCAGATTCATCAGGACCAGACACAGGTCACAGGTCACACTGTGTAACTCCTCACATACTAACAATGAAAACGTCAAGGAATGGTAAGGACGTGTATTCAGACTAAAATTAAGAAAATTAATAGATGTATTCAGCTCCAGTTCCTCAGATCAAGAATCCTTCAAAAGGTTAACTGTGCCTGTAGTACCCCATCCAATATACGTACTTAACAGCCTACGTGAGTGTTTCTTACCCAATCCACGTTTCGAACCCCCACATGACAGTAGTGGTACTAGTAGTACTAGTAGCATTAGTACTAGTGATAGTAGTAGTACTAGTAGTAATAGTACTAGTAGTAATAGTACTAGTAGTAATAGTACTAGTAGTATAGTAGTAGTAGCACTACTACTAGCAGTATTAGTACTACTACTAGTAGTAGTACTAGTGCTGCTAGTAGTAGTACTGGGTCGAATCCCGCTGGTTTCTTGAGGTGTGCACTCGCCTGTTTGTGGTTCCATTGGTCAAGTCGCAGTTCTAGGCCCCGCCTCTCAACTGGCCACAACTGTATTTATTTCTGGGTTCTTGAGCTATATCATATCCAGTCTTAAATTTATGTATGGCTTCTGTCTTTATCAGTTTGTTGTCCAGGCATTTCCTGACCACTCTGAAGCTAAAGAAACATTTCATAAGATCCTTGTGACTCATCTGTGATTTTAACTTTCAGCTGTGCCCTTGTGTACTTATTTCCCGCCTCACTTTATCGGTTTACCTTATCAATTCCTCTCAGAATTTTATACATCGTTATATCCCATCTGATCTCTCTGTCCTTTAACGTAATCAAGGATAGATCTTTCAACTTCTCCTTAAAATTCACACGCCTTTGCTTTGCAACTTTTGTTCCCGGAGCCTCTACTCCTTTTTTTCTGGCATTTGCCTTTTTCTAGTTTTCATACCCTTGCATTTGCTGGGGTTGAAGTCCAATAAACACTTGTCAGACCAATCTTGCAGCTCATCGAATTCCATTTAGAGACCTTTATTTTTATTTTTCTCATTAGTTTCACATCTGAAATCAGGAATACATCGGACTATTTCTTCTGATACAACGACGTCCATGTACAAAAAAAAAAAAAAAAAATAGCACAGGTCCCGTTACTAATAATTTAGGACTCTTGTCACACGAACATTCTGACACTTCAGAGACACACTGTGCTCCTGTTAGATATTCCTTAATGCATTAGAGTTGCTTTCCTGTCATTCCTGCCTTTTCCTCTCATTTTGTCTCAGTCTCTTATGCAGTACTTCCAAGTCTTCTTATATTTCAAAAATATGCGGTCTACTCATTCTTTTCCCTCTCTCTTTCTCGTCATACTTTTGTTACCTTGTCACTGAGTTGCCGACTCTAAAACTGTACTGGTTGTCGTATATAAATCCACTCCTTTCCAGGTGCTCTACTAATCTTTCCCTGATTATCCTCCCTATAACATTTCATACTATGCATATGCATGCATGTAGTTTAGTGTTACCTGCCTCCTCTTGCGACTACGTCTGCTGTCTTCCAGCCTTTGACAGTTGCCCTCTACCGATTGACTTGCTGAAGATTTTCGCTAGTGGTTCACACAGTGCTCTGCTCACACTTTCAGAACCCATAGAGATGTATTATCTGGTCCCATTGCCTTTGTGTTTTGTACCTTGTCCAGTAATTTCTTCACCTCTTTTACTGTTCTGTATATTGCGTCCAGTACTCGATGATGTACCCTATCTCTAACTCCCTGGTCATGTACCCATTTACTCAGAGTGTAGACAGCCTGTACTGTCTGCACAGACAGCCCATGCTGTCTGCCAGCTTAGTTCATATTTTGCGCCATGCTGGTGCTGCCACCTATAGGCCTTGCCACTTCAGTATGCCCAGACTTGCCTCTCACTCCTAGGCCGACCCACTTGATAGACACAAGTGCTCCCCCTCCACGGACTGGCTTGCGGTCACTCCCTCACACTGCCTGTTGTGTACTCACTCCTATCCAATTAAAGCCAAACTAGTCCACGGCCGTATCATTGCTACCTACGCTACCTTCATCGGCACTAACCGCTGTTCAGCAGCAAGAACAGTAATAACAAGAGAATACTTTTCTAAATCATTGTTCAGCTTCACGCCGACTTCCAGGTCATTTCTTGTGAGCCCCCCTGCTTTTTTTTTTTTGCCTTATTACCCCGTCTTATTTTGAGGTGGCTGTGCAGCAATTTTTGTTAAGATTTGACTTTCCATGCGTGGCATTCTCAGACTGTAGTTCAGCCTCTCTCCTTACCTGTGCGTATTTATTTCTGCCTCTTCTGCTTGTTTCTATTTTTCTCTGTGCTTTGCTATCAATATTTGTCCAGGCTCTCACACTTTCAGTGTTTGCCTCTGCACTTCTCGGTGAAGCATAGCCTCACTCTGTTCTTACCATTGCTTCCTCTACTTCTGGGAATGAATTTCTCCTCCACTTCCCGGCATTTTCCAGTTACATACTCCATAAATTCACCCGTTGTCTTTTCTTCCAGTTCCCCTTTCAACTGCCTTTCATAGAGGAACTCTCACACCTGTTTGGTCTCCTCTTTTGAAGTCTGGTTTCTTCCGTCGTGTGTGTGTGTGTGTGTGTGTGTGTGTGTGTGTGTGTGTGTGTGTGTGTGTGTGTGTGTGTGTGTGTGTGTGTGTGTGTGTGTGTGTGTACTCACCTAGTTGAGGTTGCGGGGGTCGAGTCCGAGCTCCTGGCCCCGGTGTGTGTGTGTGTGTGTGTGTGTCCATGCGTGTGTATGTGCCTATGTTTGTACATGATGCGTACTTGCTTGAGTGCATGCGTTTGCCTGTCTGCATCAAGAGGAAAAGAAGCATATAAGTGAAACAAACAAATGAAGACAGACAAACAAACACACACACACACACACACACACACACACACACACACACACACACACACACACATAACCTGCCCTAGTGTACAGGTGAAGCCACCAGGGATCAACCTCTCTCAGGTACCCTCTCTATAGCCAACCTCTTGAGTAAGAGAGTGGAAGACCTCCTTACAGGGTGTGTTATTCCACACGTCCTACCCTAGCGCCCCCTCGCTCCTCCTAGCCATACCACTGTCCGAAAAGAGACGACATTCCACGATAAGCCGGCCAAATGTACCGTACCCAATTTACGACAAGGTTAGCGTGGAGGAGGAACGTTTGAGGTCGTTTGGTATGGGCGTCACGCGTAGCGGCTAAGGCCAAGACCAAACTGGTTTTAAAGTACTGGGTTGGACCAGGGACTCCGCGTTGCTACTGCAAAGGGAATTTTTACTCCTTGCCAAGACCCCCCATCATACCATCAAAGATCCGCTTCCCCCTCATTCATGCACTCAATCTTTGGTTAAAGATGGTGATTGGAATTTTTTTTTTTGGGGGGGAAGGTCAGTTTTTATAAGATGTTTGATAGAGACGGATCGTAATATTATAGAGAGGCTGACAACACTCTTGACGATACTGTGTACTACACACCGGGCAAGACTGTTTACATTCCTCACGCGAGCATACATTCACCTCACAATGGCCCGACCGGAAGGAAATATGAACAAATACGCGCGCGCTCGTGAACGCATGTAATGTGTGTGTGTGTGTGTGTATATATATATATATATATATATATATATATATATATATATATATATATATATATATGTCGTGCCGATTAGGCGAAACTTGCGATCTTGGCTTAAGTAGCAACGTTCATCTTGCCATATAGGACAAGTGAAAATTTGTGTATGCAATAATTTCGCCAAAATCATCCTGAACCTAACGAAAAAAATATATTTGATTGTGTTTATTTAGTATTAAATTATTGTAAACCTATTTAAAATATATTTAGTTGGGTTAGGCTAAAATAATTTGCTCTTGTTATAATAAGGTTAGGTAAGTTTTCTAAGATTCTTCTGGAGCAAAATTAAATTTTTTTACATTAACATTAATGAAAAAAATATATCTTTAAACGTATACGAGAAAATTTCAGAAAGGACTTAATTTTAAATGAGTTCTTCCTAACTGACCAGTTTTACATATTCGGCACGACATATATATATATATAATATATATATATATATATATATATATATATATAATGGAGCCACTATGCTACCCTGGAAGGATGGAAAGAAGATTGCCTGGGACTACACCTGTGCTGCCACATTGGCAGACACCTACTTCCCATACTCCGAGCTGAAGGGGGTGGAGCTGCTAGCCACAAGGAGACCCAGAAGACTCCCAATAGGGTCGGAGACCCTTGGAGTATGGGGCAAGTGTGCTCTAAAGTTCCTCATAGAGCTGGGTGAAAAACTCACCATAGAAACCGAGGACCACAAAGCGGCCAGCTTCCTCTCTGAGAGACTCGGTGTTGCTATTCAGAGGGAAAATGCCTGGGCACGCGACCCACCGCCGGGGAGCTGGACAAAGTGTTTGAGGTGTAGCTCCGAGTTGTTTTACTCCCTTTTGTATTTTTGTCAATGTATTTTGTCTTTAATATATATATATATATATATATATATATATATATATATATATATATATATATAGTGTGTGTGTGTGTGTCGTGTCGAATAGGTAAAACTTGCGATTTTGACTTAAATAGCAACGCTCTTCTTGCCGAATATGGCAAGCTAAAATTTGAGTATGCAATAATTTCTCAATTATCATTCTGAACCTAACGAAAAAAATATATTTCATTGTGTTTCTTTATTATTAAATTATTGTACACTTATCTAAAATATATTTAGTTGGATTAGGCCAAATTAAATTGCGCTTGTTATAATAAGGTTAGATAAGTTTTCTAAGGTTCTTTTGGTACAAAACTAATTTTTACATTAACATAAATGAAAAAATATATCTTTAAACGTATATAGATCAGTTTTACCTATTCGGCACGACACACACACACACACACACACACACATTATATATATATAGTGTATATATATATATATATATATAGGAGAGTTCCAGTGGGGGGAAATAAATGGGATTAAATCTGGAGTATCTGAGAGAGTTAGAGCAAAGGAAGGGGTAGCAGTAATGTTAAATGATCAGTTATGGAAGGAGAAAAGAGAATATGAATGTGTAAATTCAAGAATTATGTGGATTAAAGTAAAGGTTGGATGCGAGAAGTGGGTCATAATAAGCGTGTATGCACCTGGAAAAGAGAGAAATGCAGAGGAGAGAGAGAGATTTTGGGAGATGTTAAGTGAATGTATAGGAGCCTTTGAACCAAATGAGAGAGTAATTGTGGTAGGGGACCTGAATGCTAAAGTAGGAGAAACCTTTAGAGAGGGTGTGGTAGGTAAGTTTGGGGTGCCAGGTGTAAATGATAATGGGAGCCCTTTGATTGAACTTTGTATAGAAAGGGGTTTAGTTATAGGTAATACATATTTTAAGAAAAAGAGGATAAATAAGTATACACGATATGATGTAGGGCGAAATGACAGTAGTTTGTTGGATTATGTATTGGTAGATAAAAGACTGTTGAGTAGACTTCAGGATGTACATGTTTATAGAGGGGCCACAGATATATCAGATCACTTTCTAGTTGTAGCTACACTGAGAGTAAAAGGTAGATGGGATACAAGGAGAATAGAAGCATCAGGGAAGAGAGAGGTGAAGGTTTATAAACTAAAAGAGGAGGCAGTTAGGGTAAGATATAAACAGCTATTGGAGGATAGATGGGCTAATGAGAGCATAGGCAATGGGGTCGAAGAGGTATGGGCTAGGTTTAAAAATGTAGTGTTAGAGTGTTCAGCAGAAGTTTGTGGTTACAGGAAAGTGGGTGCAGGAGGGAAGAGGAGCGATTGGTGGAATGATGATGTAAAGAGAGTAGTAAGGGAGAAAAAGTTAGCATATGAGAAGTTTTTACAAAGTAGAAGTGATGCAAGGAGGGAAGAGTATATGGAGAAAAAGAGAGAAGTTAAGAGAGTGGTGAAGCAATGTAAAAAGAGAGCAAATGAGAGAGTGGGTGAGATGTTATCAACAAATTTTGTTGAAAATAAGAAAAAGTTTTGGAGTGAGATTAACAAGTTAAGAAAGCCTAGAGAACAAATGGATTTGTCAGTTAAAAATAGGAGAGGAGAGTTATTAAATGGAGAGTTAGAGGTATTGGGAAGATGGAGGGAATATTTTGAGGAATTGTTAAATGTTGATGAAGATAGGGAAGCTGTGATTTCGTGTATAGGGCAAGGAGGAATAACATCTTGTAGGAGTGAGGAAGAGCCAGTTGTGAGTGTGGGGGAAGTTCGTGAGGCAGTAGGTAAAATGAAAGGGGGTAAAGCAGCCGGGATTGATGGGATAAAGATAGAAATGTTAAAAGCAGGTGGGGATATAGTTTTGGAGTGGTTGGTGCAATTATTTAATAAATGTATGGAAGAGGGTAAGGTACCTAGGGATTGGCAGAGAGCATGCATAGTTCCTTTGTATAAAGGCAAAGGGGATAAAAGAGAGTGCAAAAATTATAGGGGGATAAGTCTGTTGAGTGTACCTGGTAAGGTGTATGGTAGAGTTATAATTGAAAGAATTAAGAGTAAGACGGAGAATAGGATAGCAGATGAACAAGGAGGCTTTAGGAAAGGTAGGGGGTGTGTGGACCAGGTGTTTACAGTGAAACATATAAGTGAACAGTATTTAGATAAGGCTAAAGAGGTCTTTGTGGCATTTATGGATTTGGAAAAGGCGTATGACAGGGTGGATAGGGGGGCAATGTGGCAGATGTTGCAAGTGTATGGTGTAGGAGGTAGGTTACTGAAAGCAGTGAAGAGTTTTTACGAGGATAGTGAGGCTCAAGTTAGAGTATGTAGGAAAGAGGGAAATTTTTTCCCAGTAAAGGTAGGCCTTAGACAAGGATGTGTGATGTCACCGTGGTTGTTTAATATATTTATAGATGGGGTTGTAAGAGAAGTAAATGCGAGGGTCTTGGCAAGAGGCGTGGAGTTAAAAGATAAAGAATCACACACAAAATGGGAGTTGTCACAGCTGCTCTTTGCTGATGACACTGTGCTCTTGGGAGATTCTGAAGAGAAGTTGCAGAGATTGGTGGATGAATTTGGTAGGGTGTGCAAAAGAAGAAAATTAAAGGTGAATACAGGAAAGAGTAAGGTTATGAGGATAACAAAAAGATTAGGTGATGAAAGATTGAATATCAGATTGGAGGGAGAGAGTATGGAGGAGGTGAACGTATTCAGATATTTGGGAGTGGACGTGTCAGCGGATGGGTCTATGAAAGATGAGGTGAATCATAGAATTGATGAGGGAAAAAGAGTGAGTGGTGCACTTAGGAGTCTGTGGAGACAAAGAACTTTGTCCTTGGAGGCAAAGAGGGGAATGTATGAGAGTATAGTTTTACCAACGCTCTTATATGGGTGTGAAGCGTGGGTGATGAATGTTGCAGCGAGGAGAAGGCTGGAGGCAGTGGAGATGTCATGTCTGAGGGCAATGTGTGGTGTGAATATAATGCAGAGAATTCGTAGTTTGGAAGTTAGGAGGAGGTGCGGGATTACCAAAACTGTTGTCCAGAGGGCTGAGGAAGGGTTGTTGAGGTGGTTCGGACATGTAGAGAGAATGGAGCGAAACAGAATGACTTCAAGAGTGTATCAGTCTGTAGTGGAAGGAAGGCGGGGTAGGGGTCGGCCTAGGAAGGGTTGGAGGGAGGGGGTAAAGGAGGTTTTGTGTGCGAGGGGCTTGGACTTCCAGCAGGCATGCGTGAGCGTGTTTGATAGGAGTGAATGGAGACAAATGGTTTTTAATACTTGACGTGCTGTTGGAGTGTGAGCAAAGTAACATTTATGAAGGGATTCAGGGAAACCGGCAGGCCGGACTTGAGTCCTGGAGATGGGAAGTACAGTGCCTGCACTCTGAAGGAGGGGTGTTAATGTTGCAGTTTAAAAACTGTAGTGTAAAGCACCCTTCTGGCAAGACAGTGATGGAGTGAATGATGGTGAAAGTTTTTCTTTTTCGGGCCACCCTGCCTTGGTGGGAATCGGCCAGTGTGATAATAAAAAAAAATAATATATATATATATATATATAATTATTTAAACACTTCGGCCGTCTCCCAACGAGTCGGGGTGACCCAGAAAAAGAAGAAACACTCCATCACTGTCTTCCAGAGGCGTGTCAATATTACAGTTCTAAACTGCAAATAACTCCACCCCTCCTTCATAGCGCAGGCACTGTACTTCCCACCTCCAGGACTCAAGTCCAGCTAACTGTTTCCCTTGATTCCTTTCATAAATGTTACCTTGTTTACACTCCAACAGCACGTCAAGTCATAAAAAAAATAACTTGCCTCCACTCACTCCTAACACGTTCACACAAGCTTGCCGGATGGTCAAGCCTGTCGATTACCCTTCTCCGCCAACCTTTCCTAGGACGATCAAGTCATCCTGTTTTGCTCCAGCTTCTCTGCTTGCCCAAACCACCTCAACAACCCCACTGGGTAATATTTATAGTAGCTCCGCACCTCCTCCTGATCTCTAAACTATACATTCTCTTTAGTTATCGTGTGAGGATATTGCAGTTTGGAGGGACATTTGACCTACATTGTGGTGGAGCCTCTAGCAAGACGGTTCTGGTGTAAGTGTTTCTTCCTTGTCGGGTCACCCTACCTCGGTGGGAGACGTCTAGTGGGTTAAAAAAGAAACATACATAAGGATGTGTCATGTGGGTTTTCGATGCGTGGATAGGGTAAGAATACTCACGTAGGCTGGTAGTACGTATAATATAACGGAAGGTATGGGGAAGCACCAACAGCCGACCTGCCTCTCTCTGCTCCCTATCTTGACTGACTCACAAGTGTCTACAGGGTGAGGGGGTGTTTGAAATCCTGCTATGGTCAGCAGCAATATGAATACAGTCAGTGATTCATGCAGAGACGGTTGGTAGTGAGTCATCTACTGGTACACTGGTTACTGGTAACTGGTTACTAGGAACTGGTACTACTACTGAGAGCTCGGCGACGCTAACGTATGTCGTCCCGACATACAACTAATACAAACTAGAGACGGCAGCCTCCTCCTGATCTCTAAACTATACATTCTCTTTAGTTATCGTGTGAGGATATTGCAGTTTGGAGGGACATTTGACGTGCATTGTGGTGGAGCCTCTAGCAAGACGGTTCTGGTGTAAGTGTTTCTTCCTTGTTGGGTCACCCTACCTCGGCGGGAGACGTCTGGTGGGTTAAAAAAGAAACATACATAAGGATGTATATACACGTATTTAGACTCATTAATGTTAATTCATAAGAAACAACACTAAACCAATAAACAGTAAAATATACATAAGATTTTTTTTTTCAGATCTCCTACAATAATCTTGAGTAACTTTTTAAAAAAAGTCTGTAAAATTCGCAAAATTTCACACCTCAACGCGAAGTTCGACTTTTAAAGGTTCCTTGACAGAAATATTTCGGCAGCATCTTAATATAACCTCCCAGGAGCCAGGCTCAAGGGTTACGAAATTTACTTTCTTGGTAGAATTTCCAGAGACGGAAACATCACAGGTAGGAACCACCAACACTAATGGAGGAGGATCACAGGAACCACCATCACCTACACTAATGGAGGAGGATCACAAGAATCACCATCACCAACACTAATGGAGGAGGATCACAAGAATCACCATCACCAACACTAATGGAGGAGGATCACAAGAATCACCATCACCAACACTGTTGGAAGAAGAAGATCACAGGAACCACCCTCACAAACACTAATGGAGGAGGATCACAAGAATCACCATCACCAACACTAATGGAGGAGGATCACAAGAATCACCATCATCAACACTGTTGGAGGAGGATCACATGAACCACTCTCGCCAACACTGTTGGAGGAGGAAGATCACAGGAACCACCATCACCAACACTGTTGGGAGAGGAAGATGACAGGAACCACCCTCACCAACACTAATGGAGGAAGATCACAGGAACCACCATCACCAACACTAATGGAGGAAGATCACAGGAACCACCATCACCAACACTAATGGAGGAAGATCACAGGAACCACCATCACCAACACTAATGGAGGAAGATCACAGGAACCACCATCACCAACACTAATAGAGGAAGATCACAGGAACCACCATCACCAACACTAATGGAGGAAGATCACAGGAACCACCATCACCAACACTAACGAAGGAGGATCACAAGAACCACCATCACCAACACTGTTGGAGGAGGATCACAGGAACTACCCTCACCAACACTGATGGAGGAGGATCACAAGAACCACCATCACCAACACTGTTGGAGGAGGAGGATCACAGGAACCACCCTCACCAACACTGATGGAGGAGGATCACAAGAGCCATCACCAACACTGTTGGAGGAGGAGGATCACAGGAACTACCCTCACCAACACTAATGGAGGAAGATCACAGGAACCACAATCACCAACACTGTTGGAGGAGGAAGATCACAGAACCACCATCACCAACACTAATGGAGGAAGATCACAGGAACCACCATCACCAACACTGTCGGAGGAGGAGGAGGATCACAGGAACTACCCTCACCAACACTAATGGAGGAAGATCACAGGAACCACCATCACCAACACTAATGGAGGAAGATCACAGGAACTACCCTCACCAACACTAATGGAGGAAGATCACAGGAACCACCATCACCAACACTAATGGAGGAAGATCACAGGAACCACCATCACCAACACTAATGGAGGAAGATCACAGGAACCACCATCACCAACACTAATGGAGGAAGATCACAGGAACCACCATCACCAACACTAATGGAGAAAGATCACGGGAACCACCATCACCAACACTAATGGAGGAAGATCACGGGAACCACCATCACCAACAAAAATGGAGGAAGATCACAGGAACTACCCTCACCAACGCTAATGGAGGAAGATCAGAGGAACCACCATCACCAACACTGTTGGAGGAGGAGGCTCACAGGAACTACCCTCACCAACACTGATGGAGGAGGATCACAAGAACCACCATCACCAACACTGTTGGATGAGGAGGATCACAGGAACCACCCTCACCAACACTGATGGAGGAGGATCACAAGAACCACCATCACCAACACTGTTGGAGGAGGAGGATCACAGGAACTACCCTCACCAACACTAATGGAGGAAGATCACAGGAACCACCATCACCAACACTAATGGAGGAAAATCACAGGAACCACCATCACCAACACTAATGGAGGAAGATCACAGGAACCACCCTCACCAACACTAATGGAGGAAGATCACAGGAACCACCATCACCAACACTAATGGAGGAAGATCACGGGAACCACCATCACCAACAAAAATGGAGGAAGATCACAGGAACCATCCTCACCAACACTAATGGAGGAAGATCACAGGAACCACCCTCACCAACACTAATGGAGGAAGATCACAGGAACCACCCTCACCAACACTAATGGAGGAAAATCACAGGAACCACCATCACCAACACTAATGGAGGAAGATCACAGGAACCACCCTCACCAACACTAATGGAGGAAGATCACAGGAACCATCCTCACCAACACTAATGGAGGAAGATCACAGGAACCACCCTCACCAACACTAATGAAGGAGGATCACAGGAACCACCATCACCAACACTGTTCGAAAAAGATCACAAGAACCACCATCAGCAACATTGTTGGAGAAAGATCACAAGAACCACGTTCACCAACACTGATGGAGGAGGAGTATCACAACAACCACCCTCACCAACACTGAGGGAGGAGAGGGATCAAGAACCACCATCACCAACAATGATGGAGAAGTATCACAATACCAATCATCACTTTACTGATGGAGAAGGAAAAGAAGAACCACTATCACCAACACTGTTCGAGCAGCATCACTGGAACCACCATCACCACCACTGTTGGAGTAGCATCACAGGAACCACCATCACCACCACTGTTGGAGCAGCATCACAGGAACCACCATCACCATAACTATTGAGCAGCTGGAGAAGCACCGCAGGAACCACCATCACCACCATTGTTGGAGCAGAATCATAGGAACTACCATCACAACCTTTGTTGGAGCAGCATCACAGGAACCACCATCACCACCACTGTTGGAGCAGCATCACAGGAACCACCATCACCATAACTATTGAGCAGCTGGAGAAGCACCGCAGGAACCACCATCACCACCATTGTTGGAGCAGCACAACAGGAAGCAGCATCAGGCTTGAGTACTAGTTGCCGGTCCAGAGTACCAACAGTTACAGCTACAGACTTCATTAAACTCTCTTTACATTAATGAGAAAAACGACTTCATAGGCGGACGCTAAGCGTCCACGCTTCTGAAAACTTCACTAATAATACTGAAATCGGTTCCGAGTACTGACGTTGTGTTGTTGGTGTTGGTGTTGCTTGTGTTGAATGTTGCTGGTGTTGGTGTTCCTTGTGTTGAGTGTTGTTGGTGTTGATTGTGTTATTGAGTGTCGTTGGTGTTGCTTGTGTTGGTGAGTGTTGGTGTTGCTTGTGTTGTTAAATGTTGCTGGTGATGGTGTTGTTTTGAGTGTTGGTGGTATTGGTATTGCTTGTGTTGAGTATTGTTGGTGTTGCTCGTGTTTAGTGTTGTTTGTGTTACTGGTGTTGGTGTTGTGTTCAGTGTTGTTAGTGTTGCTTGTGTTGTTGGGTGTTGGTGGTGGTGTTGATATTGTGTTGCTTGTGTTGTTTGCTGTTGATATTGATGACGTTAGTTGTGTTGGTTGATGTTCATTTAATAATAATAATAATTATTATTATTGGCACCCAAGTACCTACTTGCTGCTAGGGGAAGGTCAGCAGATTTCCCCGTGCCGGGGATCCATCCCGGACCCGCCGTGTGTAAGCTGAGGGTGGAGTAAGATGTCAGGTGCGCCGAGTGCATGTGGTGGACATTCTTGACACTCCGGTTGATTCATCCCTCTAATACAGAACATTCATTTCCTGGGTAGAGGCATGGCTGACAAATAGGCAGCAGAGAGAGTGCATAAATGGGGAGAAATCAGAATGGGGGCACGTCAAAAGCGGTGTTCCTCAGGGTCAGTGTCGGGCCCGTTGTTGTTCACAATTTACATAAACGACATAGATGAGGGAATAAATAGCGACATAAGCAAATTTGCTGATGACACCAAAATAGGCCGTCCAATTCATTCTAATGAGGACACTAGAGCACTCCAGGATGATTTGAATAGACTGATGCAATGGTCGGAGAAGTGGCATATGCAGTTTAATATTGACAAATGCAAAGTTATAAATGTTGGACAGTTAAATAACCATGCCACATATAAACTAAATAATGTAGATCTTAATACTACTGATTGCGAAAAGGATTTAGGAGTTCTGGTTAGCAGTAATCTAAAACCAAGACAACAGTGCATTAGTGTTCACAATAAAGCTAACAGAATTCTTGGCTTCATATCTAGAAGTATAAATAATAGAAGTCCTCAGGTTTTTCTTCAACTCTTTATATCCTTGGTTAGGCTTCATTTAGACTATGCTGCTCAGTTCTGGTCACCGTATTACATGCCAGAAGGGCATGTCCCAGACTGATGATTTCAGATAGTGCAACGAACTTTGTTGCTGGTGCTGCTTATATAAGCAAGATCTTTGATCAACCAGAAGTACAACAGATGCTGAATCAACGCAGATGTCGTTGGAGATACATTCCTCCTAAATCTCCATGGCACGGCGGATTTTATGAAAGAATGATCGGCATTGTAAAACGTTGTTTAAGGAAGGCTCTTCATCGTCAGAGAATCGACTTAGAAGAATTCTGTACAGTTGTGACTGAAATAGAAAATAGAATCAACAACAGACCTCTAACTTATGTTACCGATGATCTGGACAATTTAGAAGTGTTAAGTCCATCTCATTTACTCCATGGCAGAAGGCTCGAACCTGTTCCTCCCATGAATGATAAAGAAATCATAGAGGATCCTTCTTATTTCGAACCTGAGCAACTCAAACGTAAATTCAAACACCTTAATAAAGTGATTGAACGTTGGGAGAAAATTTGGCGAGAGACTATCTCACCTCATTGAGAGAACACTTCTATGGAGCTGGTTTTCCTGAAAAAAACATAAGTCTTTAAGATCTGGTGACATAGTGATTATTGACAATGATGGTCCGAGGTTCCAATGGCCACTTGGAAAAATTGTGACCATATATCCTGATGCAAATGGAATCATCAGGACAGTTGATGTTTTGAGCAAAGGTGTAGTGAATAAGCGGACAATAAATAAATAGTACCATTAGAATTACACAGTGTTGAAACAAAATTAGTGATTCTCCAGAAACCACACAGACTAAAGGTGTTCAGAAAAGACAAGCAGCAGTGGTGGCGAGTGAGAAAATCAAATTAATGTTAAGTGATGAATAGTTCACCTGCAGCGAACCTCCACCGCCCCCCAGTGTGGAGAAATTTTCTCCAGGAGGGGGGTATCAGCCCCCTTCAGCCCCTTTCAGCCCTGAGGGGCCCAGCCCTCTCAGAAGGGGCAAATATCTTGTTTACTGCTACAGCGAGTAACTGACCCCAGATGCAGTACCAGTATGTGACGTGGCTCGACGCTCCGTGCGGTCTTGTGTTGCAAAGTGTTGCTTAATAAAAGACAGTTCATCTCTTACCTTAGCAGGACAATTAAGGAAAATCCTGCTCCCACTTTATTACCATAGTAAAGATAGTGGACATTGTTGTCTATGCTTAAGACAGCAAGATTTAAACATTCTGCTTTGCTTCATCGAGGAAGTGGCAAGGAAGCAAAAGTACTAGGTCAGCTTTTCCTTTGTGCTAGGGGAGTAACGGCGTGGGGTGCTGTGGCGTCTTCAGATTACTTTTGACTCTACTGAGAGTGACACTGACGCCAGGATAACCAACAAAGAACGATCTGTGCGTTAGTGTGAACAAAGTGTCTCATAAAACACAATAAACACTTAAGAGAAGTGTGATCAGCTTCTTTAGTGATAAGATTGTGAACAATAAAGACAAATCTTGTGGAACATAGTGTACCAGTGTGCGTATTCCTAGACTATGGAAGACGTGGACATCCACGGACACTTCAGCTTCTATCAAGTCACCGATATCTGTCGAAGGTGTGAAGAACACCATAGCTCACACTACAAGAGCAAGGTAGGTTACGAATTTCTTGTAGTATGGGGTACTGCATAGTTCTTGAGTCGCAAGGAGTTTGTAATCAACCTATAGTCGGCAGTAAGGGGCGGACTTTTGAGTCCACACAAGTAAGTTTGTCAGCAATCAGTGAATGAAATATGCTGACATAACACCCCCTAGGGGTAATTTATAATCTTACAAATTATAACTCTTTACAGCCCGTTGAGAGATGACTTCGACAGCTTTTCAAGACCTCGTCTGCAGGGGCGGCTGTGTAGACGATTTGCTGTCTTTTATCAGCTAAGTGTTCCCTATATTTAAATTTAAAATTAAGCTTAGCTGGTAATGCCATTTCTCAACAGGATCCTTTATATTGAGGAAACGTTCCACCAGCCAGCGACTTCTTCAGTCCAGTACAGAGAATAACAAGAGGAAGATGAGGTGTACGAGGTAGTCAGTCCTTCAGTCTAGAAGGGTCGGGTATCAGAGTTTCTAGATTATAATCTTAACTAAGCGCTTAACCCACAGGGGTCATATAAACCTCATTTATAGATTAATAATGAAAAGATCATTAAAATCTATAAGTTTAGGCACTTACACTTAAATATTTTTAACCATACTGACTACCACCTCGAGACCTTATTGTTGTATTTACTGTGGCAGTCCAGAGTCTTATACCACTACTCTGTAACTCTCATACCACTACTCTCTCATACCACTACTCTCAGGCGAAGGCGTCATGTCGTCTAACAGTGGCGTCACCTACCAAGTCGTTTAACAGTAGCGTCACCTACCAGGTCGTCTAACAGTGGCATCACCTAACAGGTCGTCTAACAGTGGCGTTACCTAACAGGTGGTCTAACAGTGGCGTCTCCTACCAGGTCGTCTAACAGTGGCATCACCTAACAGTTCGTCTAACAGTGGCGTCACCTAACAGTTCGTCTAACAGTGGCGTCACCTAACAGGTCGTCTAACTGTGGCGTCACCTACCAGGTCGTCTAACAGTGGCATCACCTACAAAATCGTCTAACAGTGGCGTCACCTAACAGTTCGTCTAACAGTGGCGTCACCTAACAGGTCGTCTAACAGTGGCGTCAGCTACCAGGTCGTCTAACAGTGGCGTCACCTACCAGGTCGTCTAACAGTGGCGTCACCTACCAGATTGTCTAACAGTGGCGTCACCTACCAGGTTGTCTAACAGTGGCGTCACCTACCAGGTTGTCTAACAGTGGCATCACCTACCAGATTGTCTAACAGTGGCGTCACCTACCAGGTCGTCTAACAGTGGCGTCACCTGACACAGATACATCAGTATGGTTACGTCATCTACCTTCGTAAAGTCGTAGTCTTGGTAATACATTAACACATCCAGACTACACTGTGACTACTTTATTTCCTCTTCTGAATGGATTTTGCCTTTGCCTTTTTACTCGTTAAAAATGACGATTTGTTCCTCCTTTATATATATATATATATATATATATATATATATATATATACACAATAAACGAATTTCATAGCTTAATGAAAAAAAAATTCTGCAATTTTTAATCAACGAATTTTCTTCTTTTTTAATAATGCGAAGCGACTTTTCCTTTGTTTTTAAAACCGAATTTCATTTTTTAATAAAACATTTTTTTTACAAATCAGAGAAAGTATAGGACTCGAACTCATGGCACGTGAGTCCTAAAAGACGACATTGCGTTTTAGGACTCGCCATGGGTTAGAACCCCGTCCGTTCCCTAATTTCTTTGCAATCGTATTAAGATTTCGTGAGTCAAAACATTTTTGTTTTAAATCAATGTTTTTTTTATTTTTAAAGACAAACGGGATTATCTGTGTTGTATGCAAAGAGTATGCACCTTTTATCCGGAGCATGTGAACACTCATAAAAGGTTACCTCCCCAACCAGCGAACCAGGTCGAACCTAGGTTCAGCCAATCATATTGTGGATCTGGCAATTGTGAAGGTGAAGTGGATACCACTCACATTCTCACCCAGCTGCTGGTTGAACACGGTTGTCGATTCTGTCTCCAGGCTGTGTCTTTGCCTTTGCTTTACCGTGTTGTACACATACATTTCCAACTGTATATAGTGTATATACTTGTAAATACTTATAATCGCACTTGGTGAAGGAAAATATAATTCAAAGTCATTCAGTTGTGTTCTGCTCCTTGCTTCCCTTTACACCCAGGATAACAGGTCTTATTGTTCCTGGGTTGTAATAGTCTGCCTTTTTCTATGTGTTTAATTCAGAGTAGGTGAGTAATGTGTAGTTGACGTAGATGTTTATGTAGCTTTTAGAGTAAGTGAGAGTAATGTGTAGTTGACGTAGATGTTTATGTAGAGTAATGTGTAGTTGACGTAGATGTTATGTAGCTTGTAGAATAAGTGAGAGTAATGTTTAGTTGACGTAGAAGTTATGTAGCTTGTAGAGTAGGTGAGAATAGTGTGTAGTTGACGTAGATGTAGAGTAAGAGTAATGTGTAGTTGACGTAGATGTTTATGTAGCTTGTAGAATAGGTGAGAGTAATGTGTAGTTGACGAACATGTTATGTAGCTTGTAGTGAGAGTAATGTGTAGTTGACGTTGATTTTATGTAGCTTGTAGTGAGAGTAATGTGTAGTTGACGTTGATTTTATGTAGCTTGTAGAGTAGGTGAGAGTAATGTGTAGTTGACGAACATGTTATGTAGCTTGTAGAGTGAGAGTAATGTGTAGTTGACGTAGATGTTTATGTAGCTTGTAGAGTAGGTGAGAGTAATGTGTAGTTGACGAACATGTTATGTAGCTTGTAGAGTGAGAGTAATGTGTAGTTGACGAACATGTTATGTAGCTTGTGTCTTGTATATTTTCTACATGACTGTTAAGAGTATGTCTTATAATCTCTGCAGTAACACCAATTAAGTATCTTATTGAAGATTATATAAACGATGCTATTAAACGGAGGGGTAGGGATGGTGGTGGTTGATGGTGGTTGATGGTGGTTGGTGGTGGTGGTGGTTGGCGATGGTGGTTGGTGGTGGATGGTGATGGTGGTTGGTGGTGGATGGTGATGGTTGTTGGT
Organism: Cherax quadricarinatus; assembly: GCF_038502225.1. Classification (NCBI taxonomy): domain Eukaryota; kingdom Metazoa; phylum Arthropoda; class Malacostraca; order Decapoda; family Parastacidae; genus Cherax; species Cherax quadricarinatus. Next base: position 28,544,526 of record NC_091342.1, on the reverse strand, counting down.
GATGGTGATTGGTCACAGTGGTTGGTGGTGGTGGTTGGTAATGGTGGTTGATGATGGTGGTTGGGGGTGGTTGTTGGTGATGGTGGTTGGTGGTGGTGATGGTGGTTGGTGGTGCTTGGGGTGGTTGTTGGTGATGGTGGATGGTGATGGCGGTTGGTGACTGGTGGTGGTGGTAGTTGGTGGTGGCTTGTGGTGGTGATTGTTGGTGGTGGTTGGTGATGGTGGTTTGTGGTGGTTGGTGATGGTGATTGGTGGTGGTGCTGATTTGAGGTGGTGGTTGGTGGTGATTGGTGGTGGTGATTGGTGGTGGTGGTTTGTGGTGGTGGTTGGTGATGGTGATTGGTGGTGATGGTGATTGGTGGTGGTGATGTTTGGTGATGGTAGTTGGTGGAGGTTGATGCTTGGTGATGGTGGTTGGTGGAGGTGGGTGGTTGGTGATGGTGGTTGGTGGTGGTGGTTGGTGATGGTGATTGGTAGCAGTTGTAAGCGGAAGGTTATGGTGGCGGTAGGAGGTGGTAGTGGTAGTGGTAGGGATGGTGATAATTGTTTCAGGGATGGTGGTAGTGGTGGCAGGGATGGTGGTAGGTATGGTGGTAGTGGTGGTAGGTATGGTGGTAGTGGTGGCAGGGATGGTGGTAGGGATGGTGGTAGTGGTGGTAGGGATGGTGGTAGTGGTGGTAGGGATGTGGTAGTGGTGGTAGGGATGGTGGTAGTGGTGGCAGGGATGGTGGTAGTGGTGGCAGGGATGGTGGTAGTGGTGGCAGGGATGGTGGTAGAGGTGGTGGTAGGGATGGTTGAAGTGGTGGTAGGGATGGTAGTGGTGGTAGGGATGGTGGTAGTGGTAGGGATGGTAGTAGTGGTGGTAGGGATGGTGGTAGTGGTGGCAGGGATGGTGGTAGTGGTGGCAGGGATGGTGGTAGTGGTGGTAGGGATAGTGGTAGTGGTAGGGATGGTGGATGGCAACAATCTTCTTAAAAGGAATCATCACTTTAGCATAATGAAGACTCGCTAAGTGACAACACAACCGTAAATAATTGGCATAGAGCGTGCGTGCGCGTGTGTGTGTGTGTGTGTGTGTGTGTGTGTGTGTGTGTGTGTGTGTGTGTGTGTGTGTGTGTGTGTGTGTGTGTGTGTGTGTACTCACCTAATAGTGGTTACAGAGGTCGAGACTCAGCTCCTAGCCCCGCCTCTTCACTGACTGCTACTGGGCCCTCCCTCTCCCTGCTCCATGAGCTGTATCATACCGCGTCTTAAAACTATGTATGATTCCTGCCTCCACTGCATCACTTGCCAGACTATTCCACTTCCTAACAACTCTGTGGCTAAAGAAATACTTCCTAACATCCCTTTGCTCATCTGAGTCGTCAAATTCCAATTGTGACCCCTTGTTTGTGTGTCCCATCTCTAGGACATCCTGTCTCTGTCCACCTTATGTATTCAACGCAGTATTTTGTATGTCGTTATTATGTCACCCCTGACCCTCCTGTCCTCCAGTGTCGTCAGAACGATTTCCCTTAACCTTTCTTCGTAGGCCAATCCCCTTAGCTCTGGAACCAGCCTTGTTGGAAACCTTTGCACTTTCTCTAATTTCTTGACGTGCTTGACCAGGTGTGGGTTCCAAACTGGTGTGTGTGTGTATTACAACCCAGGGACAAGAAGGCCTGTTATCCTGGGTGTAAAGGGGAGCAAGGAGCAGAACACAGGTGAATGACTCTGAAATATATTTTCCTTCACCAAGAGCAATGTGGATATTTACACATATGTACACTATATACAGTTGGAAATGTATGTGTACAACACGGTTACGGCAAGGCCAAGACACAGCCTGGAGACAGAATGGACAACCGTGCTCAACCAGCTCTAGTATGGAAATGACAAGGGTAGATAAGTGGGCGGTGACCACAACACCTCTACGATTGCCAGACCCACCTTCTCATTGGCTGAACCTGGGTACTGATCAAACGATGGGGTCCCATCGTTCGACCCTAGTACTGGGTCGCTGGTTGGGGAGATAGCCTGTCAATGAGGGTGTGTACATACGCCGAATAAAGGTTACGTACTGTTTGCATGCCACAGTGTGTGTGTGTGTGTGTGTGTGTGTGTGTGTGTGTGTGTGTGTGTGTGTGTGTGTGTACACACGTACTCACCGAGGTCTACTCACTGAGAAAATGAGATTAAAATGCAATATAATGCGACGTTTTTATTGACAATGTTTTGCTCTCACAGTGGGTTTTTACAAGTCATACACAAAGAACATGGATATATATATATATATATATATATGTCGTGCCGAATATGTAAAACTGGTCAATTAGCAAGATCTCATTTAAAATTAAATCTTTTCTAAAATTTTCTCTTATACGTTTAAAGATAAATTTTTTTCATTAATGTTAATGTAAAAATTTATAATTTTGCTCCAAAAGAATCTAAGAAAACTTACCTAACCTTATAATAAGAACAATTTATTTTAGCCTAACCCAACTAAATATATTTTAGATTTGTTTACAAAAATTTAATACTAAACAAACACAGTGAAATATATTTTTTTCGTTAGCTTCAGAATGATTTTGGCGAAATTATTGCATACACAAATTTTCACTTGTCCTATATGGCAAGATGAGCCTTGCTATTTAAGTCAAGATCCCAAGTTCTGCCTATTCGGCACGACATATATATATATATATATATATATATATATATATATATATATATATATATATATATATATATATATATATATATATAACGTAGGGAGGCGCAGAGCTACGTTAGGTGTGTTAAAGCTTAAACACTGTGAAGCTTAAAAACAGAAGACAATCATATGATTAAGAAGGGTCGGATTTGAGCTTCCTCGTAGCTTCTTTGAGGCTTTCTGGCAAGAAACTCAGCTATGTTGTAGAAGCCGTTCCTCTGGCTGAAAGGAGCGGCAATGAGCGATACTTCCACTATCGTGTGCCCTTGTGACATATCAAGTGGTGGTTGTAGTTTTTGTGTGTGTGAAAGACTGGCGTTATTCAGGTGATCCATTTTGCTGGCGTATTGCTGCTAAGAAAAGTTTTTATGGGTCTCTTGATGTTTGGCCCATGTGTATTTGGTCACAGTCTCTGCAAGGGATTGTGTATACCTCTGTTGTGGTGTGGACTCCGAAGTGTTCCTTACTAGTGGTCTTCTTTATTGGAGTAAAGGTATTGGTGGCTACTTAGAATTTGGTGTTTGAGAGAATGCTGGAGCGTTTAACTACATACTTGTTAACGAGGTCAAGTGTATTTTTTTTCGGTGATATTTCGTCTAGGCGAGTTGAAGATGTTGCGTGCCTCGTGTCTAGTCATTGATGAAATGACGAGGATAATGATGTTAAGGAATTCACTGCTCCGATTTGGGGGAGCATACAGGAAGCCATGTTAAGTCTTGGTATTAGTGTGTAAGAAGAAGTGGAGATGATTGTGTTGGTTTTATGGTAGACTTTAAAACGAAGCTCGTCAGATTTGCAGATTTTAACATCAAGGAAAAGAAGAGTGTCGTCGACTTGCTCTTGAGGACTGGATGGAAAACTCGATTTGGATGAACGTGTGCTGGGATGCAGAGAAGTCGAATCTTCTATGAGTTCTGCAGAGTTCGTCGTCAGTACAACGAAGCCAGGTGACCGACGAGAAAATAAAGAAGAAAGATTTCAAAAGAGAAACAGCTAAATACGAACACATAGTTCAATGACATCTACAAAGTTGCCGGCTGGAACAGGGAAGTCGAGGGAGTCATCCATTATCCCTCGCAGGAGATAGATAGCGCTGTGGTTGCTATAATAAATACGGATGTCACGTCTAGGCTGGAAAGTTTCTTGTTTCTGATATTGTTTCCGGATGCCGTTGAGATCAACGAAATATTTTAGATGTTCGTGACTGATGGTGCCCAAGGGATTTACTAGGTTTTTAACTAGAATCCATGATAATTTGTGGGGAGTGCTGCCTATTCCAGATGAGATGGATCTCAGTGGAATTTCTGGATTGTGGTCTTGGGTACGTCGTTTCTTCTGGCAGTCTGGGGTTTATGGGATTGGTATATAGAAGTTTTATCCCCTTGTGGCGAGTTTGGCGTAGGAAAATTTTGGTTAGGGTGCCCGCTTTGTTAGGCGTGAAGGCTCTTTGATGTCAGAGTCGTTGAACAGATTAAACATTCTGGATGTGTAGTAGGTAGTGTCCAGGATGATGATACACATGGCAATGGAACACCGTGAACTAGACCCACACATACCCGGACTATACTATATACACAACATGCCACGATACCGACATCACCAGAGACACCAAAAATATGTTCACAGGTACTGTGCCATAACAGGACGGCACAGTACCAGTGGCACTTATAAAACCCACAGTAGACCAAAACATCCTAAAAGCTGTGTCCTCCTTTCTTTTTCCAGACATACAGGACTTAAAAACAGATAGAAGTAACAAAGTTAGCTATATTAGTATGCTCTATGCAAAGGCTAATGCTATATTTGGGCCATTCCATACAAAGGATGTTTGGGATGGCAAGATAGAGTAAATGGGTCGAAAGGAGAAATAGGTCTGTGAAAGACGCGTTTTGCTGTACAGAACTGTTAAATTAATCAAATTATACAGTCGAATTTCTAGGCATTAAAGTGGAAAATAGGAGTCTGGTAATTATCCTAGAATATAAACCACCGTCAACAACGACTGAAAAATGCACGAATCAGTCTTGAAACCCCCACACCAAATATTATCCTCCTCGGAGATTTCAACCTCCCAAATATGAAATGGAAGAAGGTTTATCACAGCATCTTACCAGAAATAATTCTTGCTAATTCAGCAGGTACATACCTGGGGAACTAATGGAGCTGTGTGACAAGATCGCATTGAATCAACAGATAACTGATCCTCATTGAAATGAAAATACAGTAGATTTGATCTTAAACAACGAGGAACTAATCAAAGACATAGCAGTCACGAACACAATATAATCCGCTAATAAAGTACAAGAAGGGGTGTTCAGTAAATTTAACTCTAACAACCATAGAATAGGATAGTACAAAATTAACAAACTATCAGACATATCGTGGGAAACAGTCATAAACACCGTAAATCCTCACCAGTGCCTCGAAAAGTTGAACACAGAAGCACATAACGTCTGTATTGTATAGAAAGAGAGCATAGCATTATACATAGAAGAAGAATTACTGAACTGCTTAAAAACGTGAATATGAGCCGAGAGATCACCGAGATAGAACAAAATTTAAGCTGTCGTATTAGGTAGAATAAATGCCTGACAGCCAGGAAGGCGAGGGGTGGATAATGAGAACCCTCAAAATGAGGGAAATTGTGCCAGTGGTGACACTTGAAATCGCTTGCGTTCTTCCGTTTAGGTTACCGTTTAGAGCTGATGGCTCGTTAAGGGCTCGGGAAATATTAGAGTTGGAACAGATACAGAGATCATGTACAGCCCGTATGCCGTACAGAGTCAATAAAGCATTTAAATTACTTGCAACGTCTAAAAGTCGTATGTATGTACTCGCTGGAGTGGAGGAGATACATGATAATATATACGTAAAAAGTACTTCAGGGTCTGGCCCCAAATTTGAGAACTATATGCAAGACAAGCCAAGAGGGGGGGGGAAGGAAAGCTTCAGCTCAAGATCTTTCACATGTCTCCGTGCGTCATTATTCCTAGGTTTCCTGAATATTCCACATAAAATCCTGAATATTCATGAATCTTCCACAGTATTCCGATTATTCCCATCACTGAATATCATAAATATTCAGAGCCTTTCTAACATATTAACTTGCCATGCTCAACATGGAGATTTGTTTACACCTAGTTATTGTAACTATTCACCTGTGATTCTTGATATTCTAGGAACCCTTGATGTTACTAGGAACCCAGGAGCAATAAGCCACTCCCCTAGCAGTCCTGGGTTATCCTGGGCGACTCGTATATGTTGCTATGTATGAGAGTTGCAATCACAAGTGATAAATGCAATCACCTACACTTGTATATTTCGAGATATTCTAGGTAGCCTAGCCCAAGGTCGAGCTCCAAGAGTAGAAAATTTTTCGAAACTCACCACAGGTATATACCCCTGAGTGTCTGCCACCACTAGGACCACGGTGGTAATGGATCACCTCTTGGGCTGCAAACCCCTAAAACTAGTTGTAATCATTGACTGTAGTCACCTAAACCTGTGTCTTTGCCCGTACGTGCTGTTACCTAATTCAAACGCTTACTCTTCAGTTAGTTCTACTGAAATTACTAGAAAACAGGTTAGTCAGGCTAGCTACTACACGGTCGACCAAATACACAGGTTAGTGTTTACTAAAATACTGGAAAAAATGCTTTTTACAGAAATGACGAGAGCCAAGACGGTATTATTTAACAAGATTCACCCAGGCTGGCATGACTGCCTACTTGATGATATTTATGGCGAGCTGAAAACAGTGAGGCGGAGCACCGAACGCATTCATATTAGGAAATTATGTAATCTTATAGCACAGAGTAGCTGGACCACACATGCGAACCCGGAATTTATTATTAGCTTGTCTAGTAAAGAATTATGTAGCGATCAGTAACCAGCGATTGGATTTAGATTATGTTTCGAGCTCGCAACTTTGGATGCTAATTATGTAAACCTGGCAGTTTTTTTTTTTTGCATGCTGGAAAAACATAGTTGCTTGACGCCTGAAGCATTTAATGCTTATAAAGGAATGTCGTATGGGACTTTTTTTCTTCCTGTGTTTCCCAACTGCCCCCTACGATCAACAAAAGCCTACATGAGCTCAGTAACGACCAGACCTTGCACCTCTGGAGAGGCGATAAATCTAGCGTGTTTGTCATTTTAGATAAGGGTGAGTATTCATGTAAAATGAACTGCTTACTGAGTGATAATGAAAGGTATGAACCGCTCATTAAGAACCAGGTCAACGGCCACTTAAAAAAATCTTAAAAACGTTATTGAAAAGGAATGATGAATTAAACACCCGTCAGCTAGGTCGGCAACTCTACCGTATCTTTATGGGTTAATCAAGACTCATAAACCAGCGAACTCAGTTTGTCCTATTATAAATTCAGTAGGCTCCACAGGATATAACTTATCTAAATGGCTAGTTAAACTTCTAACTTCCTATTATAAGTTCAGTAGGCTCCACAGGATATAACTTATCTAAATGGCTAGTTAAACTTCTAACTTCCTATTATAAGTTCAGTAGGCTCCACAGGATATAACTTATCTAAATGGCTAGTTAAACTTCTAACTTCCTATTATAAGTTCAGTAGGCTCCACAGGATATAACTTATCTAAATGGCTAGTTAAACTTCTAACTTTCTATTATAAGTTCAGTAGGCTCCACAGGATATAACTTATCTAAATGGCTAGTTAAACTTCTAACTCCCATGGTCGGGAAGATCTCGGAGGCTCCAGAATTAAATGTTTTGACGTCACATTGTTTACTACAGTCCCTGTCCCTGACTTGCTTACGTACCTTGAAGAGGAACTAGAAAACTTCTTTGAAATACCCCACGAATATAATTATTGAACTGATTAAACTCTGTGTTATGGACTGAAGGTTTGTGTTTAAAAGTAAATACTATGCTCAAAAACAAGGCATGGCAATGGGAAATCCCCTCAGCCCCTTACTCAGCAACCTATATATGGAATTCTACGAGACTAGACTACTTAAAGATATTCTCCCAAATAAAGCCTGGAGGTTCAGATATGTGGATGATGTTCTTTGCCTTTGGCCTAGAGATCATAATATTGATGAGTTCCTACTTAGACTCGATGGTCTAGTACCCTCCATTAAGTTCACAATGGAGCATGAAATTTGACAACAAATTACCTTTCCTGGAAGTTTTAATCCATCGTGTTATTAGAAGATTCAAATTCACAGTTTACAGGTAGTCAGCCAGTGTGTCGTCATACATTCACCATTATTTCAATCATGAATCAGGAGTTAAAAGAAGTGTTTTTCTTATAATGTTCGTGAGAGCTTTGCATATCTGTAGTCCGGAGTATTTAGAAGATGAAAATAGTAAAATCTTTAACATAGCTACAGGAGGAGAATGAAATAGCTGGAAACAATGTCTGAGGCTCACTGGTGTGCTCGGCACTAGGAAGAAACATGGCTTATAACCAGGCCACTTTCCAAATGTGGGTTCAAATTCTGCTGACCCCGATCTTTCTCAATATATACCTCGCAGGTGATATTAACAATGCCAAACAAGCCACAGAGGGTGGAAATCTTTAGCTCAGGTACTTTCACACTTCTCAATGCGTCATCAGAAGCTATGCACTGCTGCAAGAGCAGCAACTGAAGAAATGAGGGGAAGTTTTCTAAGAGTATGGAAGAGCGGGGCGACACCAGCTCCAGCTTCTCTCAGAAAATGAGACACTGGTCCGTTTGCCACCCACCCTACCACCCTGCCCACCTCTTATGGGGTAGATGAGGGCCTCCAAGTTTAGAGAAAGTGGGAAATACAAAAATAGGAGATATAATAACCAGCCCAAAGCTTCTTCTAATCGCTGAGAACAAGTCATGGGACACAGATTAGGTTGCGATAGTGGATAATGCACATACGTAATGCTGCTATCCTGTGTAACCTTCTAATTAATAAGAGAAGAGAAATGAATGTACTCCTTTGTCAGTTTAAAAGCCATAAGTTCTAGAATGTTCCAGGAGATATTCGAAATTATCTCATCATATATTCCTAAATACTGCTTGCACCTATATTCTCAGTATCGATTAATATGCCTATATTATTTGTGAATCTTCTACAACATTCTGATAATATTCCTATAATATTCCATTCCATGAATTATCGACTATCCTTGAACACCACAAACAACCTAACTGTGCTAGTTGCACTCCACATGTTGCAGTCAACCATGTGTACATTTATCTATTTGGGATTAGGACCCCAATGGAAATAAGTCACTCTGTCTCCCGCGGGTTATCTTCGGTGATTCACACATGTGCCGCTATGTATGATAATTCATGTAACTGTATCCCTGTGCATCCCTACTTGAAGGTTACATAGAACAGCAACTTTCCGTATATGTATTATCCGCTACTGCAGTGTAATTACTTATGTCACATGGCTTGTTCTCAATGATTAGAAAAAGCTTTGGGCTGGCTATTATATTCCCTGTTTTTTTCATTTATCGCTTTCTCCAAATTTAGAAGCTCTCGTCTACCCCATATGGGGTGGGCGGGGTGGTGGGGTGGGTGACAAACGAACTGGTGCCTCTCATAGAGAAGATGGAGCTACCATACTCTTAGAGAACTTCCCCTCATTTCTTCAGTGACTGCTCTTACACTGCAAAGCTCCTGATGACGTACTGAGAAGTGTGAAAGTACTCGAACTAAAGATCCCCCCGTGGCTTGTCTCTCATATTTGTGTGTGTGTGTGTGTGTGTGTGTGTGTGTGTGTGTGTGTGTGTGTGTGTGTGTGTGTGTGTGTGTGTGTGTGTGTAACATTTTCTCATTACTACAAAGACAAGTGGGTCAAGCAGGTGACACAGGTGGAGGGTATTAAAGTATTATACCTTCCCAACTCTGAAGTCTTCATGTAAGAGGCTTAGGAGGGTCTGAAGTTAGAAGCTGAGAAAGATGTAAAGTTAGAATTCTGTGAATTTAGACGCATAGGAAGGTGTAAAATCAGAAACTTAGAAAGGGGTGAAGTTAGAACCATGGGATAGATTTGAGGTGCACAATAAACTAGCTACTACATCCAAAGGATAGACATGAGGTGCACAATAAACTACCCACTACATCCAAGGGATAGACATGAGGTGCACAAAAAACTACCCACTACATCCAAGGGATAGATATGAGGTGCACAATAAACTACCCACTACATCCAAGGGATAGACATGAGGTGCACAATAAACTTCCCACTACATCCAAGGGATAGACATGAGGAGCACAATAAACTACCCACTACATCCAAGGGATAGATATGAGGTGCACAATAAACCTCCCACTACATCCAAGGGATAGACATGAGGTGCACAATAAACTAGCTACTACATCCAAGGGATAGACATGAGGAGCACAATAAACTACCCACTACATCCAAGGGATAGACATGAGGAGCACAATAAACTTCCCACTACATCCAAGGGATAGACATGAGGAGCACAATAAACTACCCACTACATCCAAGGGATAGATATGAGGTGCACAATAAACCTCCCACTACATCCAAGGGATAGACATGAGGAGCACAATAAACTTCCCACTACATCCAAGGGATAGACATGAGGTGCACAATAAACTTCCCACTACATCCAAGGGATAGACATGAGGTGCACAATTAACTTCCCACTACATCCAAGGGATAGACATGAGGAGCACAATAAACTTCCCACTACATCCAAGGGATAGACATGAGGTGCACAATAAACTTCCCACTACATCCAAGGGATAGACATGAGGAGCACAATAAACTTCCCACTACATCCAAGGGATAGACATGAGGTGCACAATAAACTTCCCACTACATCCAAGGGATAGACATGAGGTGCACAATAAACTTCCCACTACATCCAAGGGATAGACATGAGGTGCACAATAAACTTCCCACTACATCCAAGGGATAGACATGAGGAGCACAATAAACTTCCCACTACATCCAAGGGATAGACATGAGGAGCACAATAAACTTCCCACTACATCCAAGGGATAGACATGAGGAGCACAATAAACATCCCACTACATCCAAGGGATAGATATGAGGTGCACAATAAACTTCCCACTACATCCAAGGGATAGACATGAGGAGCACAATAAACTTCCCACTACATCCAAGGGATAGACATGAGGTGCACAATAAACTTCCCACTACATCCAAGGGATAGACATGAGGTGCACAATAAACTTCCCACTACATCCAAGGGATAGACATGAGGTGCACAATAAACTTCCCACTACATCCAAGGGATAGACATGAGGAGCACAATAAACTTCCCACTACATCCAAGGGATAGACATGAGGAGCACAATAAACTTCCCACTACATCCAAGGGATAGACATGAGGAGCACAATAAACTTCCCACTACATCCAAGGGATAGACATGAGGAGCACAATAAACTTCCCACTACATCCAAGGGATAGACATGAGGAGCACAATAAACTTCCCACTACATCCAAGGGATAGACATGAGGTGTACAACAAACAAATCATTTGAACCACTGTACAACACATCTTCAACATTTTTGTATTTTATGCGTGCTACTGTACATGTCTATTGTACACAGTGTACAATATATTGTAAATGTGTTCATTAAGTGTATTCTACTTCTTTTTTCTCTGTGTAGATGAACAATAGTGTTCATCCTGCTTGACGTAGCTTAATGAATTGTAAATCACTGATCAAGTATTTACTCACCTATTTAAATTAAAGCTATCTTTAAATATATGACCACTGCAGTCATGTCCTCTCATGAGAGAGAGAGAGAGAGAGAGAGAGAGAGTGAGTGTGTGTGTGTGTGTGTGTGTGTGTGTGTGTGTATTTGTGTATGCGCGGGGGGGTCGAATCTCAGCTCCTGACCCTACCTAAAGTGTTACATTATTCTCTGTCATACAGTTGTTTACAATAAGTGTACCACTAACACCTACTCCTGAAGCTCATTCCAACCAGCAAACAATTCTTTTAGCAAACAATTAAAAAAGGCGTTTGTTAATCATTGTATTAATCTATGACCATATTTTGAGATGTTAGGTATTTCTTTTCTTATTGGCAAAACTTCTCTGTGTGTTCCCGTATATCTTCTAAGTAAATGGTTACCATATCTTATGTTGTAGTTAATGGTCACCATTGTCATGTGGGGGTTCGAAACGTGGATTGGGTAAGAACACTCACGTAAACTGGTTAGTACGTATAATTATAACGGAAAATATGGGAAGCACAGGCCGGCCCTGCCTCTCTGCTCTCTAAAACTGACTCACGAGTGATGCCTAGGGGTGAGCGGCGTTCAAAAACATTCTATGGTCAGCTGCAACGTGAATAACAGTCAGTGATTCACGCAGACGGTTGGTAGTGAGTCATACTACTGGTAACTGGTTACTGGTAACTGGTACTACTGGAAACTGATACTACTGAGACCATATCTTATGACCAAGTAAATGGTTACCATATCTTATGACCAATTAAATGATTAGTATAACTTATGATCTAGTAAATGGTCACAATATCTTATGACCTAATAATAACTGTTTACCATTTCTTATGATTTAATAAATAGCTATCATTTCTTAATAAATTTCTCATAAATGATCGCCATATTTCATTTATTTTCCAATAATTGCAAGGTTAGTTTTCTCATTTACTCTTCAAATTTCCCTCTTAATTCTGGGATCCACTGTTGTTGCATGTCTCCGAGCCTTTTATTGTTTTTGTTTTATATACGAGAGAGATATTTTTTAAAACTCGGGCTCCGTAGTGAAACTGCCTCCTTTAATTTGCGTTAAACACACGTTGTGAACAATTTGTTTTATTTAATTACTGCAGCCAACAGCGGCTGGTTTATTGCTGGCCAGCGGCTCATCTTGTGACGCTATTGTTGCAGTGGGGTTACACAGTGGGACTGGTGGGGTCATGCAGTGGACTGGTGGGTTCATGCAGTGATGGATTGGTAGGGTCATGCAGTTATGGATTGGTGGGGTCTGCAGTGATGGACTGGCTAGATCACAGTGTGTTACAGCATGACCACAAGTAATATTTTCATCATTAAAATTCCAACAATGTCTGGGTTCCTGCTCTTAACAGTGTTCGGTCAACCTGGGCTACACACAGTGTTCGGTCGACTTGGGCTACACACGGTGTTCGGTCAACCTGGGATACACACATTGTTCGGTCAAGCTGGGATACACACATTGTTCGGTCAACCTGGGCTACACACAGTGTTCGGTTAACCTGGGCTACACACAGTGTTCGGTTAACCTGGTCTACACACACTGTTCGATCAACCTGGGCTACACACAGTGAACACACTACACTCACTTTCGCACAAATTACCCTTCACTCATTTGTGTTCTTCGAATCTTTCCACTTTTGAAATATTTCTCTTCTCAGTTAAGACAGGTTAGGTTAGGCTATGTTCAATTAGGTTAGCTAACATTAGGTTAGGTTACGTTAGATTAGACTATGATTAATTAGGTTAGGTAACGTTAAGTTAGGCTATGTTAAATTAGGTATTACGATCATGGGATCGTGATACAAAGAATTCTTTAACACTTGTTCAACTTTTGGACAAATATTGATGGACTGAACACATCGACTCCAGGTTGAGGGACTGATTACCACAAACTTATCCTCTCCTTACACCTTTCTGCTTTGTATTGGACTGATGAAGCCACTGTGTGGCGAAACGTTTTCTTAATAAAGATTCCCATATGTTGCATATTTGTTAAATTAGCTTAGGTTAGGTTAGGTTATGTTAAAATATGTTAGGTTAGGATATGTTAAATTAGGTTAAGTTACGTTAGCAAATAACTTACACATGTATATAACAAACATTTACGTACACATATCCATGATACACCTATCACCGGTTACGAGAGTTTTCATACTCCAGTAGCCCAGCCTGAGACCTGGCTTCTCTGTTGCTCGCCTAGTCAATCAGGCCATTAGTATTGGCGTGTGGTCCGCTGGCCACACATCTACACAGCCTAGTTGGTCTGGCACTTGATCGCTGAGCGGGGAAGCCGGTGGTTTTATCGTAAAGCCGGTGGTTTTATCGTAAAGCGTTCAGTTTTTAACATTCTACAATTATATTATTAAAGCCACAGGGTTGAGTCATACAGGACCTGCCTGTGGAGGAGATAAACATGTTTAAACCAAGGAAGGTTGGATGATTCGAGTGCACAGTGAGTACATGACCTTCAAGCATTTTTCCATACATATTTTATCATTTCTCTCTCGTCTCGGTTTCAAGGCGAACATTGCCAGCGCTCTGAGGCGGTCACAATACTTCAGGTATTTTAAGCGGCTTTATAACACAGCGTGTAATTGTGTTGGTTTTCATTACTGTGCTCTCGAAATGTAGCGGCATTACAAGATATTCTCCGTAAGTATTTTATGTACTGTTGCTGTTAAATGAAGAAATGTCGTTTTCAATATATATATATATATATATATATATATATATATATATATATATATATATATATATATATATATATATATATATATATATGTCGTGCCGAATAGGCAGAACTTGCGATCTTGGCTTAAATAGCAACGCTCATCTTGCCATATAGGACAAGTGAAAATTTGTGTATGCAATAATTTCGCCAAAATCATTCTGAACCTAACGAAAAAAAATATATTTCATTGTGTTTGTTTAGTATTAAATTACTGTAAACAAATGTAAAATATATTTAGTGGAGTTAGGCTAAAATAAATTGCTCTTGTTATAACAAGGTTAGGTAAGTTTTCTAAGTTTCTTTTGGTGCAAAATTAAAAAAAATACATTACATTAATGAAAAAATATATCTTGAAACGTATAAGAGAAAATTTTGGAAAGGACTTAATTTTAAATGAGTTTTTGCTAATTGACCAGTTTTACATATTCGGCACGATATATATATATATATATATATATATATATATATATATATATATATATATATATATATATATATATATATATATATATAATCAATAACACTGCGACTAGCCGAGGATTCGAACCCGGGTTCGAATCCTCAGCTAATCGCAGTGTTGTTATTGATTAAATACCACTCATTCGAGGTCACTATAATATATATACTGATCGTGGAGGCTAGTGGACCAAACTGGGAGTAGAATGAAATTAGCTCAGAGGCACTCACGCCACCGTATGTCCTCGGATCAAGGTAAAACACCTAGCTCTGTTGGGTGCTTGATTATTGTAGGATTGCGTGGTCCTGTGGGTTAAAGCGTCATGTTATAGTCGCTCACCATGAGGCGGGCCAAAATGACATGGGTTCGAATCCTCGGCTAGTCGCAGTGTTATTGGTGTTATTGATTAATACTACTCGTTCTTGGTTACAAATATATATATATATATATATATATATATATATATATATATATATATATATATATATATATATATAATGGGTAATTATCCTAATTTGTCTTGAGGACGAGCTGGAATATGAGGTGCGAGGAGTACAGTGAGATCATTGTTGTTGAGGCCATCATCTAGGATGTCTGGTCAGAGAGAGAGAGAGAGAGAGAGAGAGAGAGAGAGAGAGAGAGAGAGAGAGAGAGAGAGAGAGAGTAGGGTTGAGTGCGGTGATCACAGCAACCATCACAAGACTGACACAATATTGACTACCTATATCTGCCTCTCGTTCTCCCCCTTCCCTCCCTTCCTCTCTCCCTAGCCTTCCTCTCTCCCCTCCCCCTCTCTTCCTTCCCTAATTCTTCTCTCCTCTCTTCCCTTCCTCTTTTCCTTTCCTTTCTGTCTCCTCTCAATCCCTCTTTCCTTTTAAACTCCTCTGCTTCTTTCTTTTTCTCCATATCCAAAGCTCTTCTTAACCGAAATTCTTTCCCTCTATGACATACCTGTGGCCGGTTTTTAGTGTTTTTCAACCCTAACAGCCCGGCCTGAGGCCCAGCTTCCTTGCCGACTGTTTGGTTAACCAGGCTGTTGCTGCAAACAGCTTGCTCGTCCATTCAGCCATCACTGCCTGTGTGGAAAGGCATTTGCAAACGATATTGATCGAGTTTGCTCATAAAGAATTCTTCACTTGTCTACGCAGTATTTCACACAGCAGACTGAGTAGTCTTGGACCACACATATTGATTCCGTTTGCGCCCATGGTGCCTCTGCTACTCACTGGCTTTATTCTACACTACCTGCCATAGCTCTCACTCCAGTATCCTGATCGGACACTTGACCCTGAAGTATTTTCAGTTCTTTAAACACACACATGTTCTAGTACTATAATCAAATTTACACTAGCAACAAACTGCTGATGTCACGACCACTTAACTGACATAGTATAGAAATCCTAATCACTTGGCAAGTCAAAATTTTCGTAGTCATTTTTTTTCGCATTCTACAGTCTATCATTAACATTTTGTCGCTGGTCCGAAGCAGATTTAGACAAAAGTTTGAACATCCCAATCATTTATGTGAAAAAAAAAAATCCTGGATTCTTAGTCAGACAAGCACCCTGTGGGGAAAATAGCACCCGTTCACCGAAGCGGCTCCTACCAGTAGGAAGAAACCAGTCAAACCTCGATACCGCGTTAAGATGACCCGGCGTCGATGGGTTCAATGTAGAATTAGAGGAGTCGAAGTACAACCAGCATGAGGGATTTAACACCATACCGTCTCCAGAGTTCTTCAAATACAGTATTGAAGGTTATCCAATTCTGTGAATACATGTCTGTGAATCTTAGCTCAGTCGAACATATAGGTCAAGAGTTTTGACCTAGGTAATTTTGAGGTTAAACAACAACAATAATTTTTTTTTAGAAACATCTGAACTTGGGTAATTATCACCATATACCTATTAAATTGTGCACATTTTGAATAGGCAGAAATGAAGGATTACCCTGATGCAAGATATACATATTTCTCAAGGTCAATAATTGACCTCTTGACCTGTTCTACGCTCCCAGATAACCTCTGGAATATTATCTGACACAAAATAAAATATCTAATTAAAAATAAATAATATATTATCCAGAGAGATGCGCAATAATAATTATATGTATATTAAGTCCCAACTAAATCTTCTTAGCCTAGTTTTTTTTAATTTTTTCATCTAATTGATGAAAAACTGATGAGACTTGTGCTGGTCAATATAATAATCCTATTAGTAATAAAATTCGGCATATTTAATGACAGAAATATATGCACTTGGCGCTACAAAATATTAGTTGATGATATACTGCGGACGGTCGCCTGAGACCATCCGTCCGAGACACAGCAAAACACTTGGAATTATACCGATATATTTATATAGCAAAAGGAGACATAGTTACAATGTCGTAATAATATGTCTCCTCTTCCTATAAGTGTCATTCTCTACCACATGTCGGCTCACCCATGCTCCTACTAAGGAAGCATAAACAGTAAACATGTTTATTGATTTGCAATATAAAAATATTTACGTAGGTCTAGTCCTGTGGCTGCTACTATGAACTGCAATTATTTTCCCTAAGTTTTGCAGCTAGTACTGTTATAACTGGTAAAAATCACCTTAAATGCAAAATACCTATCTGTACTTAAATAAAAAATTCTAGCAGTTTAAAACTTTCGTTTTATGAATACTAACATTAACAAGTTTTTCCAGGTGGAAAAGTGTATCGTAGTCTTGTACCTTTTTTGAATTCTGGAGTGGCCATGACTCATATGATTTAGGATTTCTTGTTACAGCAAATACATCATTTGTGTACCAGGTCAAGATTATGAATTACATCCACACTGTTGAAGAATATTAATTATAGAGTGTCATTAATTTTCCCAGGTTATTTTCATAAATGCAACTAATATAATTTTTATACAAGGAACCAATATAATTTTCATTAATGCAACTGCTATAATTTCAAATCTTTACCTCTCTCCTTCCTCAAATTTATTCTTCCTTTCACATTATGATATATATTTTTTAATTCATGGTATTTGACCAGTGCTGCTGGAAACTGGATAACCAAGTATATCTGCTTTGTTCCCTTGCACAAATCTGTGTAACTTGCAGGTTTCTGTAACTGCAATGCTCTCGTCAACTCTGACCTTTTCTTTCAGCTTTAAATTCTACTGTACTAAAAAACAGTTTATGTTTATACTGGGATGATCTTCATAAAATTTAAATATATCTGGTGCAAAATGTGCTATGATTGAATTTTCTGCAGACTATCAAGGGTCTTTTTGACTTCCTCCAATCCTATCGTATGCATCTTTGCCATGGCAGGTGACATACAAGTTCCATTCACAATTATGCCCAAAATTTTAATGGTGGCTGGGATTCATCAGACTGTCTTGGTGTTTGTAAAGACCTGCAGAGCCATCAGGAAAGTAATTATGTTTTTAAAGTATGGATACATAGTCTTAATAATAAGTAGTTTAAACACAAAAGTGTAGCCCATCAGAGTACTGTGAAGGTTAGGCTAAATGTAAATTAAATTATTGTAAGTCTCCTATAAATGTTCATATATAGACCAAGTAACAAAAACAATTATGTACACAAAGTTTTCAATGTGTCTTGTAGCAAAATCATCAACCTTCATTTATAGTTAATTTTTTTCTTACGATGACCTCTAGACTGAGTAAATTTTTACCTCTGGGAAGTAAAACTTACACCGAAATATGTATAGTTTAATAGGTATGTGATAATTGTTACTTAAGTTATGATATTCTAAAGAAATACTTATTATTCTGCAACCTAAAAATGACCTAGGTGATAAGTCTTGACCCTGAGGTCAAGCTAAGATTTACTGACGTGAGTACAGAGTAGTGGATAACCCCTATTACTAAATTTAAAGCGATTAAGAGATGGTAGGGTGCAAGGTACTAATTGTCTTGTCCTGGAACTTCTCTGTTATCATGTATCTCTCTCGTCTCCGTTCCAGATAATAAATTCCAAGTGTAGTGAGGCGTTCTCAAGGGTTTCATTGTTTTAATGGTAATGTAGGCAGCGATCTGCGTTCCGTTTCCAGCCATGATTTCTCTCCTGCCTTGAAAGGTGCTGTTACACGGAACCACATTGCAGATGTGACAGCACAAGGTATTTGAACAGCATCATCACTGATGTGATTAATAAGGTTCTCAGTCTGCACCCTCTCATTTTCTTTTCCTAGATTTTGATGCATATTCCTGTGTTCTTTAAAAGATAGGTCATCATATTATTCCAAAAGGTTTTAAGATTCTTTGGTCTGTCTGGCTGCATCATATATCCTGTGCTGTTTTTGAGCTCATTATATCCATATCTAAGTGGTAGAAATTTGTCACTATTCAACATCAGGCTATTTACTTTTTTCAGCTATTTACTTTTTGCCTCCACGGAGGCGATTTTCTTTATTACCTTAGTAATTAAGAAAATCTTTGTTACCTTAGTAATTAAGAAAATCTTTGTTACCTTAGTAATTAAGAAAATCTTTGTTACCTTAGTAATTAAGAAAATCTTTGTTACCTTAGTAATTAAGAAAATCTTTGTTACCTTAGTAATTAAGAAAATTTTTGTTACCTTAGTAATTAAGAAAATCTTTATTACCTTAGTAATTAAGAAAATCTTTGTTACCTTAGTAATTAAGAAAATCTTTGTTACCTTAGTAATTAAGAAAATCTTTGTTACCTTAGTAATTAAGAAAATCTTTGTTACCTTAGTAATTAAGAAAATTTTTGTTACCTTAGTAATCAAGAAAATCTTTGTTACCTTAGTAATTAAGAAAATTTTTGTTACCTTAGTAATTAAGAAAATCTTTGTTACCTTAGTAATTAAGAAAATCTTTGTTACCTTAGTAATTAAGAAAATTTTTGTTACCTTAGTAATTAAGAAAATCTTATTACCTTAGTAATTAAGAAAATCTTATTACCTTAGTAATTAAGAAAATCTTTGTTACCTTAGTAATTAAGAAAATCTTTGTTACCTTAGTAATTAAGAAAATCTTTGTTACCTTAGTAATTAAGAAAATCTTTACCTTATTAATTAAGAAAATCTTATTACCTTAGTAATTAAGAAAATCTTTATTACCTTAGTAATTAAGAAAAATTTTGTTACCTTAGTAATTAAGAAAATCTTTGTTACCTTAGTAATTAAGAAAATTTTTGTTACCTTAGTAATTAAGAAAATCTTATTACCTTAGTAATTAAGAAAATCTTTGTTACCTTAGTAATTAAGAAAATCTTTGTTACCTTAGTAATTAAGAAAATCTTTGTTACCTTAGTAATTAAGAAAATTTTTGTTACCTTAGTAATTAAGAAAATCTTTATTACCTTAGTAATTAAGAAAATCTTTGTTACCTTAGTAATTAAGAAAATTTTTGTTACCTTAGTAATTAAGAAAATCTTTGTTACCTTAGTAATTAAGAAAATTTTTGTTACCTTAGTAATTAAGAAAATCTTATTACCTTAGTAATTAAGAAAATCTTACCTTAGTAATTAAGAAAATCTTTGTTACCTTAGTAATTAAGAAAATCTTTGTTACCTTAGTAATTAAGAAAATCTTTGTTACCTTAGTAATTAAGAAAATCTTTACCTTATTAATTAAGAAAATCTTATTACCTTAGTAATTAAGAAAATCTTTATTACCTTAGTAATTAAGAAAAATTTTGTTACCTTAGTAATTAAGAAAATCTTTGTTACCTTAGTAATTAAGAAAATTTTTGTTACCTTAGTAATTAAGAAAATCTTATTACCTTAGTAATTAAGAAAATCTTTGTTACCTTAGTAATTAAGAAAATCTTTGTTACCTTAGTAATTAAGAAAATATTTGTTACCTAAGTAATTAAGAAAATCTTTGTTACCTTAGTAATTAAGAAAATCTTTGTTACCTTAGTAATTAAGAAAATCTTATTATCTTAATAATTAAGAAAATCTTATTACCTTAGTAATTAAGAAAATCTTATTACCTTAGTAATTAAGAAAATCTTTGTTACCTTAGTAATTAAGAAAATCTTACTACCTTAGTAATTAAGAAAATCTTTATTACCTTAGTAATTAAGAAAATCTTTATTACCTTAGTAATTAAGAAAATCCTTATTGCCATAGTAATTAAGAAAATCTTTATTACCTTAGTAATTAAGAAACTCTTAACTTGGTTTATTTGCAATCGTGTCATTACGATTTCTTGAGTCATGTTGACGGCAGTGAAGGGACTTGAGCTAGAGTTCGTCACGGCCACGCTAGCTGGAGATTCGTCTGTAAAAATCTTGCATTTGTGGTCACAGAGGTGCCTGTGCTAACTTTCCTATGGTGTAGAAATATACCTAGTTGGATGAATCTTATTGTGGCTAGCTGGTCTAGTGGCTAACGCGACGGGCTGGAGTTTTGAGACTCTATGACCGCGGGTTCAATCCCGGCCGGGGGTATGGTTTAAACTCTTACTACCTCAGTAATTTAGAAAATCTTATTACCTTAGTAATTAAGAAAATCTTTATTCCCTTGTTCGTGAAGGATGATAGGATACTGTAGCTATGAGGATAGGAACCAGCAAGGTGCCAGGATAGTGCCTTGGAGTACTGAGCCATTTTACCATTTAAAGATTTATTTTGCTTTCTCTATTGTTGACTTTTTGTTAAAAATCTATACATCTATTTCCCTAATTTTCCTGATATTTCTAATGATTTTTTTTTATATCAGTTATTACTCCCGGTCGCTACATAAATAACTCACACTTAGGAGACTGAAACTAATGACGACGTTTCGGTCAGATTTTGACCATTAACAAGTCATATAGACTTGTGAATTGTTAACGGTAAAAGTCGGACCGAAACGTCGTCAAAAGTTTGTTTCCTGAGGTTTATTTGCGTATTGTTCCAGCCACGGTACTGTAAAATTTTATTCTCCGTGGTCATATATTAAATTTCTTTACAAAATTAGCGAAGATCACACCGACATTGTGTTTTTCTTCCAAAGCCTAAATGATTTTTGAAGAAATGACCTAATAATGTGAAAGGTTTGTCTTTCTATTTTGGTAGTGTATCCCATGTTTTTTCTTCACTAAATGTTACCTGGAGTTTACCTGGAGAGAGTTCCGGGGGTCAACGCCCCCGCGGCCCGGTCTGTGACCAGGCCTCCTGGTGAATCAGAGCCTGATCAACCAGGCTGTTGCTGCTGGCTGCACGCAAACCAACGTACGAGTCACAGCCCGGCTGGTCAGGTACCGACTTTAGGTGCTTGTCCAGTGCCAGCTTGAAGACTGCCAGGGGTCTGTTGGTAATCCCCCTTATGTATGCTGGGAGGCAGTTGAACAGTCTCGGGCCCCTGACACTTATTGTATGGTCTCTTAACGTGCTAGTGACACCCCTGCTTTTCATTGGGGGGATGTTGCATCGTCTGCCAAGTCTTTTGCTTTCGTAGTGAGTGATTTTCGTTATATTAGCATCTTAGTATACTTTTTTCTTTAAAGACATGTATGTGTTAAGGTTGTGTTACAGTTTTGTGATTCTTTGCCACCGGCTTGCTGCCTCCAGTGCTTGGGAAAGCTTTCTCTCCACTTTTTTAAAGCCTCTGGGATTTCACTTGATCCTAAACTCTCTTCCTAAGAACACTGAGCAATCGTATTATTGGTATTTTGCATTTCTTTATAAGTAATGCATTCCAAGAATGAGGCGCAGATGCTATATGCATGAGTATTTTTTTCTATTTTCGATGCCTGGAGGGTCTGTGCTTATGTTAGACATAGAATTTGTAGAGTGGGCAGAATACTGCTTATTTCTTTGTCGTCACGGTGCATCAACCTTATTTGAGAAGAGCTTTTTATATACATATGTGAAAAAATATTTTCGATTTTTTTTGTATTTGCTGAATGATTTTTTGTGTGCATTTCTTGTAAATGGTATGAATGGTTTGGTTTATATTCCACATCAGTGGTATTTACGTCTCTCTGGCAATTCAGTAACCCATTTTCTTCTGAAAATTTTTTACTTTCAGCCTCCATGTTCAATATCTTCTAAAGGTTTGCCTAGTGAAGCATAGTTTTTTTTTTTTTTGCAGACCATATATGCTTCTGCAATTACCTTTTCTATGCACTGTTTTAGAAACACTAAATGCAGACCCTGTGTAACCCTTCCGGATTTAACGCTTAATTTGTTAAATAATAAACATTGTTGTTAAGTGTGTTTAGGACACTTTCCAAGTGTATGTTTGATGGCTTTTAGTTGATATTGTCCCAGTCAATTCTCTGATTGTTAAAATTAAATTCACTAAATAATCGTCATATTGGCTATTTCCTAGATTCTGAACAAAGGAATTTGTCTGTCTTTCAATAAGGTTGTGATAAGAGTGTACTGTCCCTGAGACTGTTGTCTCTGAGTTCCTCACTGCTCTTCAAGAAAAATACGAGCGCATTTCAATTTCCAATAGGTTCTGTTATCTGTTGAGAGGATGGGCCACTCCATTACATACATCCCTTATCATGTGTTGAAAATGGTATAAAATATCGAGTTGAAGATTAAGACACATGTACAACAGTTGGGTATCTTTATTGTTGAAACATTTCACCTACACAGTAGGCTTCTTCAGTCAAATACAGAGGGAGCAGTAGTAATGAAATAAAGATGATGTAATTAGTCCATCAACTTTGGAGGAAAAGTATTTGATGTGGTCAGTCCCTCAGCCTGGAAGAAGAGTTCATCTCCATGGTGTGGAACTATATTGTTCCAGACCATGGAGTTGAACTCTTCTCCAGGGACTGATCAACTCAAAACTACCTCTTCAAGGGTGATAGACTGATTACATCGTCTTCACACCTCTACTACTTCTGTTAGCTCTTCTGTACTCGACTGAAGAAGCCTATTGTGTTGGCGAAATGTGTAGAGCAGTAAAATAACTTTTGAACTCCTGGTATTTATACTTTTTGATATTTTTCCAAGTAATCTTTTAGCCTTATTGAGCACACTTGGGCACTGTTGTTTTGGCTAGATTTCCGTCTAGTCAAGTTTATAACTATGAGGGTTATTTTCATTCCGAAAGATTAGGACTTTACACCTGTCCACATTGAACTGCATCTGCCACTTGACATTAATCTGTGAAAATCCTCCTGAATTTCATTAGTGTCGTCCCCAGAATCTATTACTCGGCCTCTTTTTGTGTCATCAACGAGTTTACTCATGTCACTAGTTATTCCTTCGTCAAGGTCATTAATGTAAATTATGAACAACATTGGACCCAAAACTGATCCTTGTGGAACGCCACTTGTAACTGGTCACCATTCAGACTTGACCCCATTAATGTAAACTCTCTGCCTCCTATTGGTAAGTCTCGATCCATGTTAGAACTTTACCTCCTATACTATGAGCTGCCACTTTTCTTAATAGTCTTACTGAAATCAAATTCTTATTAGAGAATATGAATAAATTTGTCAGGCAGAAATGACCTCTTGTGAATCCGTGCTGAGACTCATTAATCAAATTATGCTCATTAAGGTGACTTCTAATAATATCGACTATATTTGTTTCTAATAATTTACCTACTATTGACGTCTGGCGGAAATAAGTCAGTTCCATCAGGAACTGACTTATTTCTTGACTTTAGTATATAGGAATTACATTAGCCATCTTCCACAGTTTTCAACAAAGGAAGTGTACCTCTGGTACACGCTACTTTAAAAAGCAGTTCTGAACTACTTCCAGAAAGTCACTGGACTCAAGAGTACCGGTCAGAGGAGTCCGGTAAAGTTAAAATCCAAAATTATTACTACATTATCGTGTCTAGAAGCCCTAACAATTTCGTCCAAAAGCAGCCTCCCTCTGTTGCCTTCTAAGTCTAGGCGTCGGTATGTTACACCTATAATTAAATTTTAATGCCTGCCTTGAAATTCTACCCATTCTTCAAGTGGAAGATCAAAGTCTCCAAAGAGAATTTGAGGCAAGATTTACAAGGTTTTCTAGGGAGCCGCCACCTATCTTCCTTATCTCTTCAGGGAATTCTTTTTGACGTTACCGATCGTGGATTGTTCATGAAGATAATTCTCAACTCTGATTTCACGTAATACTACTTACTACCAAATCATTTCATAATTTCAATAGTTGTATGTGAATCTTTCACATACGGGCATTTTCCGGCATATAAGGCGCACGAAAATATTAGACAATGTTTACAAGCAGTTGTTATAGTAAACAATAGTAGGCATAATCCAATGCCTCCCTTTGACCCTGAGCATATAAGGCCCAGGCTGATTTTCCAAGACTTTAGTGGGGGAAAAAAAGGGCGCCTTATATGCCGAAAAATACGGTAGTTTCCAGAGCTTCCTTGGGAGTTGTTTACTCTCACATCTATACAATATACACAGTAAATTTTCTTGTCCACATTTCACTGTCCAAAACATTCTTCTTATGTTTTCGTGAAACCTTCAACATTGCCAATGTTCCCGTGAGAAGACCACTTACATAATGAACTTTTGTTCCTTTGTTCGTTTGTAAACCCTGATTGTTAGCCCATAAGATGGATGCTTTTCATCTGGTTGTTTGAATTAGAGGGTTTTGTTAGCTTCTCTGTTATTTCCCTCCCTCATTCCCTAACCTGTCTCCCTCTTCAAACTCGTCTGCTTCTCTCCCTATGCCCTCCTCCCTCTTTTCTCCCACAAGACTCTCTTCTTTGCTTTCTCTTTGGTTTAGAGGCTGCGTCAGATGAGTCTCCA
The DNA here is from genome assembly GCF_038502225.1 of Cherax quadricarinatus. Taxonomy (NCBI): domain Eukaryota; kingdom Metazoa; phylum Arthropoda; class Malacostraca; order Decapoda; family Parastacidae; genus Cherax; species Cherax quadricarinatus. Next base: position 28,519,213 of record NC_091342.1, on the reverse strand, counting down.
GCTACGCAAACACAGTTCGGTGAGTACATCTCGATGAGTACAGCTCAGCGAGTACAAATCGGTGAGCACATCCTAGATGTACTCACCTAGTACATCTCGGGGAGTACAGATGAGCAGGTAAGCTCCTCTTGTCTCACCAACACTGTCTTCCATACCCTCTTTTCTTCACTCTCTGAACACACAATCTCTCTCCATGCTTTCACCTCCCTAACTACCCAGTTATCGCTCCCTAACTACCCAGTTATCGCTCCCTAACTATTCAGTTATCGCTCCCTTACTTCCTCCCCAACACTCCCACTCTCCCTAGCCAACACTTCCCCTTTCTACACATCATTCTCTCCCTCTCTACATTCCCTCTACCTCCTTCCCTCCCTCCCTCCATCCCTCCCTCCCCAACACTCCCTCCCCCCTCCCCAACACTCCCTCCCCCCTCCCCAAAACTCCCTCCCCCCTCCCCAAAACTCCATCCCCCAGGCCATAAACACGCAGCCTTGATGACGTAATTACCAGAGGCTCATTAACTCCTCCACTGCTTTTACCCCTCCCTCTCTCCACTCCCCCCTTCTCTTTCCCCTTCACTCCGTCCATCCTCGCACTCTCATTTTCTCTCTCTCTGTTTCTATTCTCCGGTAATCTTCTTCTCCGTGTCTTTACCTCTCATCGTTTCTCGTCTCTCCCCTCTTTTCTGTACGGATTTGCCCATCACTTCATCTGCTTTCATCTCCTCCTCCTCCTCCTCCTCTCCTCTCTCTCTCTCTCTCTCTCTCTCTCTCTCTCTCTCCTCTTTGTCTGCCCTTCTTTAAAAATCTTTTAGCATTTGTCTCTTATCCAACTGAATCCATTTTTTCCTATATTTACTCTGTCAATGTCTCTTATCTTCATCTGAGTACCAAGCTCTTCTCCATGGCTCCCTGTAAGTACCAAGCTCTTTTTCATGGCTCCCTCTGATTACCAAGCTCTTCTCCATGGCTCCCTCTGAGTACCAAACTTTTCTCCATGGCTCCCTCTGAGTACCAGGCTCTTCTCCATTGCTCCCTCTGAGTACCAAGCTCTTCTTCATGGCTCCCTCTGAGTACCAAGCTCTTCTTCATTGCTCCCTCTGAGTACCAAGCTCTTCTTCATGGCTCCCTCTGAGTACCAAGCTCATCTCCATGGCTCCCTCTGAATACCAAGCTCTTCTCCATGGCTCCCTCTGACTACCAAGCTCTTCTCCATGGCTCCCTCTGAGTACCAAGCTCGTCTCCATGGCTCGCTCTGAGTACCAAGCTCTTCTCCATGGCTCCCTCTGAATACCAAGCACTTCTCCATTGCTCCCTCTGAGTACCAAGCTCTTCTTCATGGCTCCCTCTGAGTACCAAGCTCTTCTTCATGGCTCCCTCTGAGTACCAAGCACTTCTCCATTGCTCCCTCTGAGTACCAAGCTCGTCTCCATGGCTCGCTCTGAGTACCAAGTTCGTCTCCATGGCTCGCTCTGAGTACCAAGCTCGTCTCCATGGCTCCCTCTGAGTACCAAGCTCTATTTCATGGCTCCATCTGAGTACCAAGCTCTTCTCTATGGCTCCATCTGAGTACGAAGCTCGTCTCCATGGCTCCCTCTGAGTACCAAGCTCGTCTCCATGGCTCGCTCTGAGTACCAAGCTCTATTTCATGGCTCCATCTGAGTACCAAGCTCTTCTCTATGGCTCCCTCTGAGTACCAAGCTCTTCTCTATGGCTCACTCAAAATCAATTGTGGCCGTTACCAAGGGTGCTGGTGATTGTGGCTGTGGTAACTGTAGTTGTGGTGATTGTGGCGACTGTTAGTCGGGTGACTGCGGTTGTGACTGTGGTACTGGTGATTGTGGTTGTAATGATTGTGCTAGTGATTGTAGTTGTGATGACTGTAGTGCTGGTGATAGTGGTGAAGACTGAGGTGATGTGCTGGTGATTATGGGTGGTGGTGATTGTGGTGAGGATTGTTACGGTGTAGATGGTGCTGATTCTGAGGGGAGTGTGGTAATTGTGGTGAGAATTGTTGGGGTGATGGTGGTAGTGCTGGTGACTGTGGGTGGTGATTGTGGTGAGGATTAAGGTGATGGTGATTGTCCTGGTGATTGTGGGTGGTAGTAATTGTGGTGAAGATTAAGGTGATGGTGGTTGTGCTGGTGATTGTGGGTGGCGGTGGTGATTGTACTAAGATTGTTAAGGTGATGGTGGTTGCGCTGGTGATTGTATGTGGTGGTGGTGGTGGTGGTGACTGGGGCGTTGGTCATCTTTGTTGCTGGGATGGTGGAGGTTGTGCTGCTAGTGCTTAGTGACGATTGTGATGATGATGACTGGTGGGGTGATTGTGAGCGAGATCGTGGTGGTAGTGGGAATTTTAGGGTAGTGATAATTGTGGTGGTAATGATTCTGCTGATGATTGTGATGGTAGTGGTGATTGTGCTACTGCCGCTGGTGACTGTAGTGGTCACTGTGGAGGTAATGGTGCAGTGACTGTAGTGGCGGAGATTGTGATGGCGGTAGTGTTTGCTGTGGTAATGATTGTGGTTGGTTATGGTGGTGATTGTGGGAGTGGTCTCCCACAACGGGAGAGAGCTCTGATGGGCGTGTAACCGCTCACAATAGAAGCTCACACGCCCACAACAGGAGGGTCACACGTCCACAACAGGAGGAAGCTCACACGTCCACAACGGGAGGACGCCAGGGTGGGCGGCCACAACGGGAGGGAACCAGGGTGGGCGGCCACAACGGGAGGGACCCAGGGTGGGCGGCCACAACGGGAGGGAGCCAGGGTGGGCGTGCTGAGGAAGACTCCAGGAGATGGTAATGCGTCCCTTCTTATTTACGACATGATATTTTTCATCTCAGAAGAGCAAATGACCTTCCTCACTCCCCATAGTCTTCAGTGCTAATATATTCTCTCAGGGTGGAAGGTGCTTCCCTAGTGTGAGGGAACCAGGTGCAGGGGTGAAGCAGGGGCAGTAAGTGGACCCCAGGGGAGGCTGCTGCTGCTACCGTTGCTGCTGCTACCGCTGCTGCTGCTACCGTTGCTACTGCTGCTACTGTTGCTGCTGCTACTACTGCTACCGTTGTTGTTGCTGCTGCTGCTGCTACTACCGTTGTTGCTGCTGCTTCTGCTGCTGAAACAAAGGCGGGGTCTGGCACCTTAGTTCCCTGCCCAAATTTCCTGCCTTTAATTTGCCGCCTTAAGTTCCCCCACCTCCAGTTTCCCGCAACCTTAAGTCCCCCTACCATCTGTTCCCCCCACCTTCTGTTCCCCCACCTTCTGTTCCCCCACCTGTTCCCCCACCTTCTGTTCCCCCACCTTCTGTTCCCCCACCTTCTGTTCCCCCACCATCTGTTTCCCCCCACCTTCTGTTTCCCCCACGGTAGTGTCCCCACCTTAGTTTCCTCCACTTCCAGTTCCCCCACCTTCAGCTTCTTCCATACAAGTTTTCCGTCTTAGATTCTCACCTAAGTTTTTCACGTTAGTTTGCTGCCTAAACGACGAGGTTGAGTTGTGAGCCGACACTCACGCCTCGCTTTACTTATCTCCTTATTGCCAGGCTGTTGTGGCCTTCCCAGCGTGCCCCGCCTCACCCCGCCTGGCCCTGACCCAACCCCCGTCCGTACTCACCCTGTTGTGCTTACAGGAGTCGATTCGCAGCTCTTTGCTTTGCCTCATAGCGCATATCGACAGTCTTTACAGATTTCCGGCCTTCAGAAACCAGCCAATTTTTTTCTTGAAACCTTGTGCAGTGTTTGTTTACATCCTGTGGACACTGGAATCGTCCCAGTCAATATAAAAACAACGGGTATTGACACTCTACAAAGTTGGCAGTAAAATAACTAAGAAAAAATCTGAGTGAGATTAGCACTAACGATCTTTATTATTAAAATCTCTGATAAGAGTTTTAAGAAGCAAGATTGCTAAACACTTGAAATCACAGTAAATGCGCAACCCAGGATAATGTGGGTTTAACGCAGGCCGCCATTATGAGATCGTCTTCCTAAGAATCAGAGACTAACAAAATGCAAATGAAGACTATAAACACTTTTCAAAATCATTCGAAATTTGCTAAATGCATCCAAAAGGAATAAATGTATTAATTCTAAATGCCAACAAAATTAAATAAGATACCGCTTAAACGAAAAGCGCATTACCACAAGAGACAGTACTTGCCCCAATTCTCTTTCGCATTTCCATATCCGACAGACAGACAAGAAGTTCCTTGATAATGTAATCACGAAAGCACTTGGAAGTTCACCATTTTTTCACAGTGGCTGTTCTGCATATTGTGATATCACCAATTTACTGTGATCTTATTGTAAACAAAGACATATGTTATAGCACTGCATCAGCCGTAACAGATATTTGAAACTGTGTGAGAGTGGCATCCAGTGAGGGCACAGCAGTTCTTGCAATTTACATAAACCAAGTCTCCTAGTGGAACATACAAACAGTATGTGCAATGAAGAAGAATTCACATGCTCTGTGACAGAAAAACTGGAGAATTAAAAACAGGAACGAGGCACAAAATAAAAAAAACTCAAAGTACCCAACAGAGCAAACGAGGAATGTGTGGGATTTAGGAGCGATGATGCTAAAAGAATCACGGCAGCGTCGCTATCAAAACTGCAAGGAAATTCATCGGCTGGACAACTAAAATCTTCAAAATAAGAGATGCCAAGACAATGTATGTCACTTATATTTTGTAGACTACAAAACTGCTGTGCACTACGAGCTCCAGTTAAGGAAGGCGAAATCACTATTCTTGAGAACAGATTACATTTTTTTTTTAATTTTGCTGCCGAAGCAGCTAGTTTATTGTGCACTCCATATCCATCCTGTGGACAGTAACGGAAGAGCAAGTGGATACACAAAAGATCTAGGAACTAGGCCCCTCCAAAAAAGGTTATCTAGATTTATATCTACAGTTGTCTTATCTGTTTTAGGAAAATTTAGGATATTTACTAAATATGCCTGGTATCTTATTTTCATTAATAAGATATATTGACATATTACATAAGTAATTATACTATCTGTATATTCCTCAATAATTGGACTCTGAAGTATACAGTGTTCAGGAAAGTGACCATAAGGTTGATCACATACTTTGAATTGAGTTTCTACAAGTCGGGACTTTAGGCAGAATGCATGGGCAAGCTATTGGTGATTTCTTCTAAGTCAAGTGGTTTAGGTTAAGTCAGAAACTGTGGAGATGTCGACAGAGTTTACGGTACATTATTCATAAAAACTCATTTAAGTAGTCAACCTTTACACTGATTAATGGTTCACAGAACAAAGACTCAACTTGTGACTTCAGTATTTCAGTCTATTTTTTATCATTGCATATTTCATCTTTTAAGTAGGAGCCTAATGCTGGATATTGCTTATGACCTGGATTTTGCAGAGAGAAAAAACATTGGGGATATCTTTTAATTTCACTTATGGCTTTTTCCCCCCTCCCGTCTTGGATTCCATAATTTGACACATTCAATTTCAGTTCGAGGTTCTTTGTATCTCTAACTAGTGTTTCCTTCGGTGCTGGAGAATATCTGCTATGTTTCAGAAGCTCTGTTATGCATCATCTTCACCTATAGGACCGCCTCTCTCTCAAATTTGCAACTACTTCTCATATGGTTCATATTCATGTTAATTGTACCGCCTTACCAGTAAGGACACAATTGATTTAAGCCCAGTTTTTATTGTTGAAATTATATGTGTTGAATTCTCCCTCATGGCTGATCGTGTATCGCTGTTCTAGATCAGTGTATATGCAGGTCTGAACGTCGATTAGATTGTGGTTTTAGTTTAGTCTTTGACAAGGTTATATCTCTGGTCAGGTTCTTGTTATTCATGAATAAAAGATTAATAGTATCATCTGGTCTGATCAATTCTGATATCTGCTCTAATTACTAAAGGAGAATTTATTGCAGAAGCTTAATTATTTGACTGTGCGAGACTGTCCACGCAAACCAGCTCCAGGACCTATCTGCAGTTACATTATATATGACACATTGCTCTATATTAGGCTCCTTAAATTCTCCAAGCAATAAAATATTTGGGGCTGGACTTGATATGGTTTCACGATCAGTACTCTGTTGTCAATCCCTGGCATTCGAACAGCGTGATTTATAGACAAGAACGAAAACTAAATTCTAATTTTAAATTTAAACAGCCAAAACTTTTTCTACGTCGTTTGTGGTGACAAAAGATTCAGAGTAAATATGCGATTCTAACATACAAGCCAACCCTCCTAATTTTTTCAGTCGCATCTAAATAGTTGTAACCACGTATTTGTATTTTCATATTTTGCTGTTAAATTAGTCTTTTACAACATTTGCCTCAGTAACCAGACCAATGACGAACATTGTATTGTTACTCGGTCAATAAACTTGCATGTTTGCAAGCACAAATGTTGAAATGCTTGTTGCTGTGCTAGGAGGCTTTTATTGTTGAAGGTAATACCAGTGGGTTTGATGAGCCAGCCCACTGACAGCCACTGATTTTACTTCCAGTCCAACATGACCCCAAGATGGGGATACTCTTGCCATTTTTCCGCTATTCTTTCCTTCTTTCTGGCAATAAAAACAATCACATCTGGCTGTATAGTCATAGTTTTCACGTTTAGTTCTAAAGTCATATATCTATATGTCTCATATCCTTTATGTGAAATGCCGGACAATTTGCCTCAGAGCGCTGACTCTCCTTTATTAAACTATAGCACATTTTATGGTGACTGTATAGGTCAGGACAAAAATATTCCTTTGTTCTGGAAATTATGTCATTTCTCTGGGTGATCGTAGCGATAGGATCTATTTCTTTTTAGAATTGGGCCAAATTTAAAACTGCCCTAGGCATCGTGATGGCAGCACTGTGAATATAGAATATCTATTCTATATTCTATATTTCATTAGTTACAACTCATATGCTACTGAATATATTACACAGATAATTTTAAATGGCCTGTTGTACCTTGAAATAAAGAGAGAATACTAGTAAGGGGGCAATCAGTAAAGTAATAGAGGAATGTTAAGGACAAAAGTATACAGTGTTTTTGAGTACCTGTACAGTATGTCCACAAAACTAATGTTATTTATAGTATGAACATGAGATCTTAGCAGTTACAATGAAATTGACAAATGTGTCAAACAGCTGAAAGCAGGAGAGGGACTGGCCTTCAATGTAAATTCTAGTTACAAAGAAATCTAGCTTGGAGCCCACTTGCCCCTCACTCTGGTTGACAAAAATGGTGGATATTCTTCATTCACACTGACAGTAAGCTACTGGGCTTATAGCTGATTATTGATGTAATGCAGGATGTGTGATTGTGGGTGATATACACAAAATAAAACTGACATATTCGGTGCATACATCTATAATAAAATCTATAACAGAATTTGGATTTGGGTTGGTGACCATTTCATTTTTAGAAGCTGCAATCGAGACACATGCTACTGAATCTCTAATACCACATGCAACAAAATTTGCACATGAGTTGGATGCCACATGGGTATCTGACTGTTCTGTACGTTTATTGTCTTTTTTGCCGAGTCCACATTCGCATTCAAGTTGTCTTCTGTGCAATAACATTTTCAATGCTGTAATCAGTGTCTTCCATATTCCTGCTCTGAGGAAGTTCCATATTTATCTAGTTTCCCTATCATTCTTTATATATTTTAGCTAGACTATCTAAGGGTACCACTGTGTCCTGATTTCTGCTCGTCTCAGTACTTTTCTGAAACCTGCTCAAGCCCTATATTTTTATGACAAATCCAGAAGCACCTGTTTAAAATCTATGTCAATTATAAAAACAATGTTTACTCTTATACAAGAGGCATGATGTTTAGACAAGCATAAGTCATACGTAACCCTTCTTCTTTAAACCATGACCTTTGCACACGTTCTACAGTAATAGTGTGGAGGCTCGAGCCTCCGTCCACTAATTGCAAGACAGACAATTTATCTACCCATCGAATTTTAATCTTGTACTAGGCAAGTGGCAATGAATTTTGACACTGAGCCACCAGTGCCTCTCTCATATGCACAGGTGATGCATACACACTCAAGAAAATTTTCTGATAACTAGATATATCAGTTTTTGAAAATATAGTGAAGGTGTTGAGCAGATTAACACACAGACAAATATAGTGAAGGCGTTGAGCAGAGTAACAGACAAATATAGTGAGGGTGTTGTGCAGAGTAACACAAATTATAATACATACTCGTATTACTTGTGTGTAGTATGATTGTTTTCTATATTTTTCTTGTGCATGTGATGTGTATTTTACCTACCATAAAAACGTACAATATTGTTATTCACTGTAAAAATTACAAAAGTAATAATTAAATTAAAGTTGTGCTATTAGGAAGCTGTGCATGTACATGACAGTGCCAGCTTCATGAGTGAGGCATGTACATGACAGTGCCAGCTTCATGAGTGAGGCATGTACATGACAGTGCCAGCTTCACGAGTGAGGCATGTACATGACAGTGCCAGCTTCATGAGTGAGGCATGTACATGACAGTGCCAGCTTCATGAGTGAGGCATGTGCATGACAGTGCCAGCTTCATGAGTGAGGCATGTACATGACAGTGCCAGCTTCATGAGTGAGACATGTACATGACAGTGCCAGCTTCATGAGTGAGACATGTACATGACAGTGCCAGCTTCTTGAGTGAGACATGTACATGACAGTGCCAGCTTTATGAGTGAGACATGTACATGACAGTGCCAGCTTCACGAGTGAGGCATGTACATTACAGTGTCAGCTTCTTGAGTGAGACATGTACATAACAGTGCCAGCTTCTTGAGTGAGACATGTACATGACAGTGCCAGCTTCTTGAGTGAGACATGTACATAACAGTGCCAGCTTCGTGGATGGTCCAGCCAAAAACATGATGTAACCTGTGTCCTACACTTCCAGGTTGGCTTGAGACAAGAAGTGGGCATGGCCTCCTCATCTGAGTAATTACTGCGCGGCCTTACCTAATGTTTAAGATGCCTGAGTGCTTTGTGTGTGTACACGACTTCTATGTTTTATATCGATCAGCTCAGAGCCTACTTGAAGCATACCTCGCACCTGGTGTCTCTGTCTTGCATGTTTGTTGAAGGTTGTCTCTGATCCCAGGTTGAAGTGCTGCTGACATCTCTGGGGGTTTTTCTTCACTTCCGAGTATTCTTTCTTGGTGCTGTGTATCTTTACACACTTCTGGTTATGAGACAGAATGTGTACTGGTGTTGTTGTAGGTTTCATTTCACATAAATCATATTTAGGATGCATGTAGCTGTTCTGTTGTTTATTGCAGGATGTTCCTGTCAAGATACCTTGCTATGCACAGTTTATCTATTCACTGTAACAGTTGGGGCACACAGTAATGGCCTTGCATTGCAATTGATACTTTGCTGTGGTATTGAGACCCTGTGTCGACCTTAAGATGTTTGATGGTCACTACTGTTGTTCCGTGTTTGCTCTCCATTATCAAGGTGTTGGCTACTGTTTTAAAACCTTCTTCTATCTTGGATATGATACAAAAGATGTCATGGTTAATTAGATCCTGTTATCACACATATATTGCATTTATGCCACATATGTTACTTCGCAGTGTACATAGTGAAGAAAGTATTACTCAACTAGATGTATTCCGGTCGCTTCGTAATTGAATAAAGATATTTCATAACCCCAGCCCATCCCCCAGTGTCTCAATGCACGAGAATGTCATAGAGGACAGTGAGACATAAGTTGCTAATGCAGTTGAAGATATGAAGAGATTCACAAGAGACATTCACAAATCATCATATGGAAACTAATATTCAAATTTCTTCAATAAAAATAGTAATTGAGGACATACACAGGCCAAATCAAATCAAATTCAAAGAGACCAATATCCTAAAATACACAAGCACATTAAGTTTGAAGGCAATAAGAACTTGCGTTAACAAGTTATCAGCATGGAAGGGCTTAAGCTAATCAGATCCGGTACTTACAAACTATCGCATGAAAAACATCATTGAAGTTTTTTCAGATTTCTTTCAAAAAAAAAAAATCAAACTGGGATAAACACAACCTTTTTGCTAAAGAAGCCTGACTAGCCTTCAAGAAAGTACAGAAAGTTTTATGTAAACTATGTGTAATATACAAGTTTTTAACAATGATATTTTTGGCACAAGAAAAGAGCATTAAGATAAGTGTAGGAAACAAAAAATTAATAAAATAAACTTTTATTATTATTATTATTATTAATACTATTTGATAGTGTTTCTGTACACAGAACTTCATAGTATCACCTGACGTCATAAGATGTTATCGTGCAGTTACTGCAGAAATTTATGGTAATATCTTTGACATTAGTGTGATGCTTGGCTATTCTATGCTGTGTTGCTTGTGGTGGTATGTGGCCGGACGTTCGTGCCCTCACCCAGCTCCTGTGTCACCTGGGGTCAATGGCCACCAGTTGCAAATGCCAACATCATTTCCCAGGCCCCATACCTGTTGACACGGGTTGCCTCACCTGTGTCAATTCTCTTCGTCCGTGTTGTAAAGTCTGGGACACTTGCATACTATGCCATTGTGGTGAGGGGCACCATTATTAAGCGATCGGATGTCTAGTCACTTACCTCTGGCAGAGTGAAGCACCAGGCACGCTTCACTGGTCTCCTGACCGAAATTTTAATATTTCCTCTTTTAATACCGTTCGCCCATATAATGTTCGGAACTCTTACAGGGAGACCTGTGAGTATTAATGGAGGACTTTATTTTTCAGATATTTAGGTCAACCACTTACTTTCGAGAGAGAACATTCTCAAGGCTATCAGAGACAGGTGACATTATGCCTCAGAAGCTAGGTGTGTTGGGGGTCAATGCTACTCCATTGTGCTCCAGGTGACATCACTTGGTCTGCCTTCCGCTGCCATCTGCTTTCCATCTCAAGTGTCTTACCTAGTGTGGTGTTTGTGCACTTACATGTTGGTGAGGCAGAGAATGTTTGACGCCGCCTCAGATTGCTTCGCCTCACCTGTCTGCAGTATACAAGGCTCTTCTCCGCTGAACAAATCAACTCCAGGCTGAGAGACTGACTACCTCAAACTCTTTCTCATCTTCCACCATTCATTTCTGTACTGGACTGAGGAAGCCACTGATTGACGAAACGTTTCCATAGTAAAGATACCTAAGTGTGGCACAACTGTCTCATTTATATACAAGTCATAGGTTATTATCAGGCACGTATCACACTTAATCAGGTCTGCATGCAGGACTATCACAGTGATACATGCAGGACTATCACAGTGATACATGCAGGACTATCACAGTGATACATGCAGGACTATCATAGTGATATATGCAGGACTATCATAGTGATGCATGCAGAACTATCATAGTGATGCATGCAGGACTATCATAGTGATGCATGCAGGACTATCACAGTGATGCATGCAGGACTATCACAGTGATACATGCAGGACTATCACAGTGATGCATGCAGGACTATCACAGTGATGCATGCAGGACTATCATAGTGATGCATGCAGGACTATCACAGTGATACATGCAGGACTATCACAGTGATACATGCAGGACTATCACAGTGATACATGCAGGACTATCACAGTGATACATGCAGGGCTATCACAGTGATACATGCAGGACTATCACAGTGATACATGCAGGACTATCACAGTGATACATGCAGGACTATCACAGTGATACATGCAGGACTATCATAGTGATATATGCAGGACTATCATAGTGATGCATGCAGAACTATCATAGTGATGCATGCAGGACTATCATAGTGATGCATGCAGGACTATCACAGTGATGCATGCAGGACTATCACAGTGATACATGCAGGACTATCACAGTGATGCATGCAGGACTATCACAGTGATGCATGCAGGACTATCACAGTGATGCATGCAGGACTATCACAGTGATACATGCAGGACTATCACAGTGATACATGCAGGACTATCACAGTGATACATGCAGGACTATCACAGTGATACATGCAGGGCTATCACAGTGATACATGCAGGGCTATCACAGTGATACATGCAGGACTATCACAGTGATACATGCAGGACTATCACAGTGATACATGCAGGACTATCACAGTGATACATGAAGGACTATCACAGTGATGCATACAGGACTATCACAGTGATGCATGCAGGACTATCATAGTGATGCATGCAGGACTATCATAGTGATGCATGCAGGACTATCATAGTGATGCATGCAGGACTATCATAGTGATGCATGCAGGACTATCACAGTGATGCATGCAGGACTATCACAGTGATACATGCAGGACTATCACACTGATACATGCAGGACTATCACAGTGATACATGCAGGACTATCACAGTGATACTTGCAGGACTATCACAGTGATGCATGCAGGACTATCACAGTGATACATGCAGGACTATCACAGTGATACATGCAGGACTATCACAGTGATACATGCAGGACTATCACAGTGATACATGCAGGACTATCACAGTGATACATGCGGGACTATCACAGTGATACATGCGGGACTATCACAGTGATACATGCAGGACTATCACAGTGATACATGCAGGACTATCACAGTGATGCATGCAGGACTATCACAGTGATACATGCAGGACTATCACAGTGATACATGCAGGACTATCACAGTGATACATGCAGGACTATCACAGTGATACATGCAGGACTATCACAGTGATACTTGCAGGACTATCACAGTGATGCATGCAGGACTATCACAGTGATACATGCAGGACTATCACAGTGATACATGCAGGACTATCACAGTGATACATGCAGGACTATCACAGTGATACATGCGGGACTATCACAGTGATACATGCGGGACTATCACAGTGATACATGCAGGACTATCACAGTGATGCATGCAGGACTATCACAGTGATGCATGCAGGACTATCACAGTGATACATGCAGGACTATCACAGTGATACATGCAGGACTATCACAGTGATACATGCAGGACTATCACAGTGATACATGCAGGACTATCACAGTGATACATGCAGGACTATCACAGTGATACATGCAGGACTATCACAGTGATACATGCAGGACTATCACAGTGATACATACAGGACTATCACAGTGATACATGCAGGACTATCACGGTGATACTTGCAGGACTATCACAGTGATGCATGCAGGACTACCACAGTGATACATGCAGGACTATCACAGTGATACATGCAGGACTATCACAGTGATACATGCAGGACTATCACAGTGATGCATGCAGGACTATCATAGTGATTCAGATTATGGAATCTATATTTATATGTTCCCACACAGTGCAACAAAGTTAAAGCAGTCATTAACTTAATAATAAGTTAAATCAGTCATTAACTTGATAATAAGTTGTAAATACCAGAGACTGAATTACTGCTTTATTAAGTAATGTGTTTGTTCTCGAGTGCAAATTTTCCATAGACCAAAAATATTTTTTTACAGTAACATGTTGATATCTTTCATATATGACTCCACTGTGAGTTATATGAAAGCTTACCTTTGACCTCTGATATACCTTTGAAGAGTTTCGAGAGTTTCACTACTCTCGGAGCCCGACCATAGGCCAGGTTCAGTGTAGATATATTTCATTATAAAATTTTTTGTGAGGCTCAAGTACTAACACTCTGAACATTAAAATGGTATAAAATACCGACAGGTTGTTAGGTAAGACACATGTGCAACAGTTAGGTATCTTTATTTCGAAACTTTTCGCCTACACAGTAGGCTTCTTCAGTCGAGTACAGAAAAGTTGATAGGAGCAGAAGATACTTGAAGACGATGTAATCAGTCCATCACCCTTGGTATATAAGCTCCATCCTGTCACTTCAACTCCATATTGTTTCAGACTACAGAACAATCCTCTTCTCCAGACTGAGGGACTGACCACCTCAAAACTTCAAGGGTGATGGACTGATTACATTGTCTTCAAGTATCTTCTGCTTCTATCAACTTTTCTGTACTCGACTGAAGAAGCCTACTGCGTAGGCGAAACATTTCGAAATAAAGATACCTAACTGTTGCACATGTGTCTTACCTACTAACACTCTCATTATGACCTTTATACAGGTCTGTCATTGTGAATCATACTGTGGTATCCCTTTCAACGGCAAGGGATACCACAAGTGATGCACGTACTTAGATCCACGCACTAAAATAATAAAAAAATAGATACCTTCGTTTAGTTTAAAAATAAATAAAAACCCACAACTGGTCATCCTAAAATATCTCACACGATTACCTGAAAATTCCCACAAAATATCATCCATGACATCTCCCTCCCAGTAGTAGTGTTTCTCCCACAAATTTACGGGAAATTTATATAAAGTTCAATACTGCCAAGGTAGAATATTTGATGAAATATCCATCTCGCTCAGCTGAAGACTTCCTGCTGTGTTGACACATTTCATTGCTTTATGTATACAACTCACTTCGAGTGATGGAATATAACGGTAGAGACATCACCTTCGCTCCCACAATGCTGCTCCTGTATAGAATCTATAGAGTAGCAGCACACTGTGGAGGTTCCTACAATATAACTATAATTAAGAATGGTGATTCAATACACTGCCTCTGTTACCACACTACAGCTATCATACAGAACAGAGTAGCAACACAATGTAACTCTTGCGAAATAGAGAATCACATAATGCAGGTGTTCTAACAATATAACTATCATTTAGAACAGTATAGAAACACACTAATGAGGTTCTCATCAGTGTGTTGCTATATCCAATTTTGGTGTAAAAGGTAAAAACTGTCTCGTCACCTACAGACCGACTGTGATGGCTATGTATGTTAGAGGGCTGCTAACTGGCTCTAATCAGCTTCAAGAGCTCTTCTACCTCCCCAGAGTGAAGTCAGCTTTCCCTGTTGAGTGGCTGGTCGGTCAGGCTATTTGTGCTAGCGGCCCGCAGGTCCTCACAGCTGCCACAACCCGGCACTTCTAGAAGGAAACTGTCCAGCTTCTTGAAAACTTTCATTTTTGTTCGAGCAACATTTCTATCTTCTCGTAGTATGATAATGAGTCTTAGATCACAAATGTTGACACTAAAACCAGGGCACTACTGCTCTTCTCGGGGTTTATTCTATACTTTTTTCCAAAATCTTTCATTCTTATACATGGGTACTTAGCCTATTTACGATTACAGATCCCAATGGATTATCCAATATGTCCTCATACCCCCTTCGCCACACTGTCGAAATTATCATCAGTTCTACGAGGTACCATTATGACTTGAAAACTATCAGTAGCTTGGTTTTATTTTATATACGAATAGCTAGCAACACAGAATCTGATTGTGTATTCTAATCTAATCAGAGACTGAGTCCCATTTCCCCATTATTTCGTTCCTAAATCCCCAAGGAATATGGAACCCTCCGGTTAAGAACCCCTTAGCAACTAAGTTGTTACAGGAGTGTGCAGTTTAGGGGACAAATCCTTTAAGTGTCTTCAAGTATGCCGGAGGCGTGTCCCATTCCTCGTCTCTCCTCCGCCGTCATCCCACCTCTGCCACTATCTACCCTGCCTCCCCTGTACCTTAGCTCACTGGTGAGAGTATTCGGCTCAATCGCTAGGTCCCGGGATCTATACCTTGCCACCGAGAAATGCATAAACAAGCTTCTTTACGTCCCTACTGCCTCTGCCCACTTAGAAGTTAAGATAGATACATGTGTCTTAGACAACTGTTGTGGGTCGCAGGAAATGGAACAAAAATGTGTTAGAAATTTTCAGTCCTGGGATGTCATATGCTGTGTAAGAAAACACTCCAGTGCTGTATGAGAAAACTCTCTAGTCCTGTATAAGAAAACACTCCAGTTCTAAGAAAACTCTCTAATCCTAAAAAAAACTCTCCAGTCCTGTGTAAGAAAACTCTCTAGTCCTGTCTAAGAAAACTACCTGCTGAAAGTGTTCAAGTGTTTCGTAAAAGGTAGGTGTGCACCTAACTCTGGGCACACAGTCCCCTCCCCATATTAAACTGTTGGAACCCTCTTCCACCTTCCCCCTGGCCAGGCTTACTCGGTGCTGGATGTTTAAGACTCGGCGGGGGTGCAGCCCCCCCAGCTTCTGCTTGCATTATGGCGCTCCTGGGGCGCCCTGTTAGCGCCCAGCTTCACAAAATGCCACACCACCATTTTCTCATAAGATTTTAGGTAAAGAGCTTACTGATGTCCTGGTGAGAGGAGATATATGGAGGAAACTGATCACCTTGACACTGTTGCTCTCTCCACTCTAACTTTAATCTCTTGTTATCTGAAGAAACGATCAGGGTGCAGGACAGACTTTTTTGACAACACGTAGCTCTTTGTAGAGCTTTATCAACGACTTGATAAAGCTCTAGATAGAGCGATACCTCTGTCACAATAAAAGCTCGTTCCACACCTGTATCTTTCCTTTATAACTTTCAGCAATACGCCTTTGTTTCCCCTCGTGTGATTCTAGTAGATACTGTTGCTGCTGTTATTGCTTCGTCTTTCTCCCTCTCTCTATCTCACACACACACACACACACACACACACACACACACACACACACACACACACACAGTGGTCAGAAGGGCTCAAGCGAGCAGGGCAAAGCTGCCGATTGTTGATGACTTCAGTCACAAGGAAATTGACTGGAAGAACCTGGAGCCACATGGCAGCTCAGTAACATGGAGGACTAAGATGATGGAGGTGGTACTGGGAAACCTCATGTACCAACATGTAAGGGACACTACCAGAGAGAGAGGAGAGGATGAACCAGCAAGACTGGACCTAGTCTTCACCTTGAGTAGTGCAGATACTGAGGACATATATGAAAGACCCCTCGGGGCCAGTGCCAAGTGGTTCTGAGCTTCGAATACATAGAGTTACAAGTAGAGAGGTAAGCAGGAAGGGTAGGACGAATGAAGCCAAATTACAAGAGAAGGGACTACACAGGCATGAAGAATTTCCTGCACGAGGTTCACTGGGACAGAGAACTGACAGGGAAGTCAGTAAGTGAGATGATGGAATATGTCACAACAATATGCAAGGAAGCTGAGGAGAAGTTTGTACCCAAGGGTAACAGAAATGACAAGAAGGCCAGGATGAGTCCTTGGTTCACCCAGAGGTGTAGAGAAACCAAAACCAAGTGTGCTAGAAGAAGTATAGCAGGCATAGGACCCAAAAGAATAAAGAAAGCAGTCATAAAGCCCAACGACAATACGAAAATGACATAACAGAAAAAGCCAAATCTGACCCGAGGCTGTTGTACAGCCACATCAAGAGGAAAACAAGTCAAGGACCAGGTAATCAGGCTGAGGAAGGAAGGAGGGGAGAGCACAAGAAACGACCGCGAAGTATGTGAGGAGCTCAACATGAGATTCAAAGAAGTGTTCACAGAGGAGACAGAAGGAACTCCAGAAAGACGGAGAGACGAGGAAGAAGTGAACAGGCTGCTAAGCGAGCTAGATACCTCAAAGGCGATGGGGCCGGATAACATCTCTCCATGGGTCCTGAAACAGGGAGCAGAGGCGCTATGTGTATCAGTAGCAATGACAACCAGCACGGTTTCAGGGACGGGATATCCCGTGTCACAAACCTACTGGAGTTCTATGACAGGGTGACAACAGTAAGGCGAGAGAGAGGAGTGGGTAGATTGCATTTTCTTGGACTGTAAGAAGGCTTTTGACACAGTTACACACAAGAGATTAGTGCAAAAGCTGGAGGATCAGACAGGTATAACAGGGAAGGCTCTGCAATGGATCAGGGAATACCTGTTGGGAAGACATCAGCGAGTCATAGTACATGACGAGGTGTCAGAGTGGGCGCCTGTGACGAGTGGGGTTCCACAGGGGTCAGTCCTAGGGCCGGTGCTGTTACTGGTGTATGTGAATGACATGATGGAAGGAATAGACTCAGAAGTGTTCCTGTTTGCAGATGTGGCGTTGATTCAATAAGAATTCAATCGGACGAGGACCAGGTAGAACTACAAAACGATCTGGACAGACTGCAGGCCTGGTCCAGAAACTGGCTCCTGGAGTTCAACCCCACAAAGTGAAAAAGTCATGAAGATTGGGGAAGGGCAAAGAAGACCACAGATGCAGTACGGTCTAGGAGGCCAGAGACTACAAACCTTACTCAAGGAAAAGGATCTTGGTGTGAGTATAACACCGGGAACATCTCCTGAGGCGCACATCAACCAAATAACTGCTGCAGCATATGGGCGCCTGGCAAACCTACGAACAGCATTCCGACATCTAAATAAGGACTCATTCAGGACCCTGTACACTGTGTACGTTAGGCCCATATTGGAATATGCAGCGCCAGTTTGGAACCCACACCTAGCCAAGCATGTAAAGAAACTAGAGAAAGTGCAAAGGTTTGCAACAAGACTAGTCCCAGAGCTACTGGGTATATCATACGAGGAGAGGTTAAGGGAAATCGACCTGACGACACTGGAAGACAGGAGAGTTACGGGGGATATGATAACGACATAAAATACTGAGAGGTATAGACAAGGTGAACAGACAGGATGTTCCAGAGATGGGACACAGCAACGAGGGGTCACAGTTGAAAGTTGAAGACTCAGATGAACCACAGGGATGTTAGGAAGTATTTCTTCAGTCACAGAGTTGTCAGGAAGTGGAATAGCCTGGGTAGTGATGTAGTGGAGGCAGGATCCATACATAGCCTTAAGAAGAGGTATGATAAAGCTCACGGAGCGGGAAGAGTGACCGGATAGCGGCCAGGTGAAGAGGCGGGGGCCAGGAGCTGTGACCCGACCCATGTAACCACAACCAGGTGAGTACACACGCACAACCATACATGAGGGCAGCTGTCAGCAGTGAATCTGCGCAATAATTTGAGTTTGGTCGGAAGAAAGTGGGTTTTCCACTGTACATGTGTGTATAATTTAATTGTTATTACCGATATATTCAATAATATTGAGTGTGGAAAGAGTAAACTAAAAGGTTAGTGAATATATATATTCTCTGAAGCGTCACAACTCGGGAGTCTTCATTCTGTATAAGTTAATAATTCTTATTCTAAGTAAATATACTGGATGATGAGAGGATAAAGTGCAGCAAAGCGAATAAGAAATACTGATTAATGCGTAAAGCTGTGAAATACGTGAAGGGAAGCGACACATACAGTATTTCGGACATTTCCTGAAGTTCTGTTAGGGTGCTGGTTTACCAGCCTCCTGAAGTGAGCTGGTGTGTGGAACAGACTCAGATGCACTGAATCTTTAAGTGAAACTTGTCAGCCTTTCGAGGTGTTACCCACTGTGTTTGGGCCTCAGCTTTCCCGAGGTTCCACCCACAGTTGAAGATTGAGACACTTATGCAGCATATGGGAATCTTTATTCAGGAAACGTTTCGCCACACAGTGGCTTCATCAGTCCAATACAAAGAGAAAGGCGTAAGGAGAGGAGGAGTATGAGGTAATCAGTCCCTCAGCCTGGAGTCGATGTGTTCAGTCCATCAATCTTGTAGAATGTACCGCATAGGTATGTATGTATAATGTTCGCCAAGACCATAGTCCTGGCACGGGTCCCAATCTTGCGATGACCCGTCTCTGGCTCCCGATGGAGAAAGGTTTCCACAATGATGCGACGCATGCCGCTCAAGCGCCCCTCTGGTCAGTTCAACTGGTGCATACAGCATAGGGCCGTAGACGTGGCTTATATACTGTAGTGAGGTGAGGTGAAGCAGGCGGAGGCGGGGTCATAGTGGTACCATCCACTAGTCGAAGTAGGTCTTTGTCCACTTCGACTAGTGGATGGTACCACTATGACCCCGCCTCCGCCTGCTTCACCTCACCTCACTACAGTATATAAGCCACGTCTACGGCCCTATGCTGTACATTCTACAAGATTGATGGACTGAACACATCGACTCCAGGCTGAGGGACTGATTATCTCATACTCCTCCTCTCCTTACGCCTTCCTCTTTGTATTGGACTGATGAAGCCACTGTGTGGCGAAACGTTTCCTAAATAAAGATTCCCATATGCTGCATAAGTGTCTCAATCTTCAACTTGTCGGTTTTTCAAACCATTCATCCACCCACAGTACTGGAACCAGCAAGTTTGGGGTGCCAGAAACCACTGTAGCTGAGACCCTGACAGCTAACCTGAGGCAACTGTCGACCCTTGCCAGCTTTTGTTGTGGAATAAGAAAGGAAATAATTTAAAACTAGTAATTAGCTATGGTTGTTTAGTAACACTGCTGGTATAAATGATCCTCAAAGTAAGCAGTGACGAAAATAAAGGAGATATAGGGAAAATAGGAACAAGGAAAAGAACATAACAAATATGAGAAGGGAAAACAGGGTGAATACAGACGAGTATCGCCAAAAGTTATGCGACATGAAAATTAAGAAGAGGTGGGAGGGAAAATAGAAACTGCTGGGTCGCTTATTTGACGACTTAAAAAGTAAAATGAATGGGGAAAGGAAAGGAAAAAAATAATTCAGGAAGTGGCATATAGAAGAACCAGTCACCGAGTGAAGAGGCACTGAGAGGGGAAAAGAGAACAAGAGAATAACTAACTAGGGTGAGTGCTGGGAAAGAGGAGTTGGGCAAATATTTTTCATTGGATCTTGATTTGACAAGAGCCTGCCAAGTAAGGGCCGGTAGGCCTTCTGCAGTGTTCCTCCTTATGGTATTATAAGTTTACAACATTAAGGGGACGAATCCTCTCAGACAAAAATCAAAGCAGATTAAAATAATAAAAAAAAAACAGGAGTTTGTGAGGCTGTCATAAACTGACATACAACAGGAGGAAAAATTTTTTGATGAGTTCTTTGGGCTGTCAGATCAGCAAAGAAAGACAAGAAGTGAAAGAAGGAAAAGGTGAACAGAGATAAAAGATCTGTTATGAATTCCAGATTCAGAAGAACCAAAAAGGAAATAACTTTCTTGGAGAGGGATTGTACAAGAGAGAATTATGTTCCTTCTTAAGTGGGTGTGACTTGGACCTGCCGAGCATGGGCCAGTAGGCCTGCTGCAATGCTCCTTCCATCCATCTTAAATGGGTTTGACTTAGACTTTCGTAGCATGGGCCAGTAGGCCTACTGGCCCATACAGTGCTCCTTCTTTCTTATGACACCAAGTGAAAAAAAATATTTTCCAATATAAAGCAATCAAAGATCAGGAACTAAAAAGAAAATCAAACCTCGAAAAGTCAGTCAGATATAATGGAATACTTAAACACAGGCATCGAGCACACAAGTAGAGAAAAGCTAAAAAGCTAAGGTGGGAAAAAGAGAGAAAATAGAGAGCGGTAATGAGAGATGTTGAAGCGCAACCATGAGTACTAACATGTAATACCGCCTTCTTCATCTACCAACCTCTACCTTTCCCAATTTCTCATTCCACCCCAACACCTCTCACAACATCCTTACCTTTCACTGCCTGAACTAACATTCAGCAGTCATGAGCAACAAACGGCAAACATATTTCTTTAATCCTGAATCCCACCTCCCCTTCCCCTAAATCCACTCACCCATCCATTCCCTCCCTCCATCACATCTCGTCTCTATTTCACTTCATACCTTCACTCCCCATTCATCCTCCAGCTTCTTTACTCCTCTTACCACTACAATTGCATCACGTCTCATCGCTGATCCTTCCTGCTCTTTCCAATCTAATTCACATGGTTCAGCTACTTTCCTGCCTCTTTCTTCCCACGTCCACTTACATTACCCTTTCTTCGTGTTTATCCCTAATATCCCCAACTCTTAACCAATACCATCCCCATGCTATATACAATAATCCACTCTTTCACACTCCCAATCTTCTCTCTAGAAGCCAATCTCATTACCCTGGATCCCAACATGAGAGAGGGATCATAGTGTAGCATACAGGTGCAGATGGAATCACAAACAAAAGAGAATTTAAAGGACAGGGTAGAAGAGGAGCATCCAGACAAAACTTCCTGGAATCATAAGCAATGCATTATTCCCAGACGGATACCTCATTGTGAGAAGCGAGAGAGAACAGAGGACGAGGAGGTGGAGGTGGCACTAATGGTAAGGAATCTGGAATTTTCAGGAACTGAGAAACACGAACACTGGCAGTTCAAATGACTATATAGTAGCAGAGGTGACTGAATTACCCAAGGCAAAAGTAACAATGATTTATAACCACCCACAAAACAGAAGGTACAGGCAAAAATACTAAGTGACAGAATCACAATGTAAATTCTATATAAAAAAGAAGCACAGAGAACAAGTAGGAGCAAAGCAAAGCTACTGTTTGATGAGGATATCACACTCAAGGAAATAGACTGGGAGAACTGGGATCTACATGGAGAGCCGGAAACGTGTGAGGCAGGAATGATCCATCATGACAGGTGACAACTAGCTGGACTTCACCTGATTTTCACCTTCAGTAAATCTGACACAGAAGAAACTGAGTATGAGCCATCACTAGGAGCTAGTGACCACGTGGTGCTCAACTTTGTATATTTGGTAATAGTGGGAGTGAAAGGAAGAGAAAGAGGCACAAACAATAAACCAGATTACAGAAGATGGAACAGGGCAGGGATGAGAGATTTACTAAATGGAATCCAGAGGGACAGGGAACTAAATGGTCAAATAAACCACCTTGTTGGAAATGCCTGGCAGCAACAGCAAGGTTCATAACTATCAGGTATATAGCACAGAGGATAATATCACGAACATAGGCCTGTTGTACCTGGCCATGCAAGATACCAGTGTAAGTACATTCAATAGAGCAATCAAGATAATGTGAAATAAACTATATGTCAGATGTTAGCTTTTTAATGGCAATACATTCCCAACACTAAACTTATATACAAGTATATACACTAGCTACAATGGGTTTAACAACTTCCACAATATTATTGGGATTGACAAGGGAGAATAAACAAGAGCACTTTTAAGTTAAAGCTTTATATATCCATACAAAACACAGTATGGTGTAAACCAGCTCAAGGCTTGTGTGGAACTGAAGCTCCAGAGGTGCCCTTAGATGCAAGGTAATCTACGATGGTGCTTCCTTCTTCATCCAGACTGGCAAACCTGCAGCATAACTAGCAGCTACCCTGTATCAAAATGAACTCATCCGTACAGACAATAAACTACTGTGCTTAAAACTGGTTACTGATGGGATGTAGATCTGTGGTTATGTGCGATGCACGATGACCATAATACTGTACTCAGCTCAAGCCACGAGTCAACACAATAACTACGAATGTTTCTGTCAAGGATGAGAAGGGAAGCAGTGCATTAATTTGAGAATAACATGACAGCATAGGTGAAAAGAAAGTCGTAACAAATAAACAGATGACAGTAAATGACCAAGTAATAAGAGTGAAGGAGGAGGGAGGAGTATTCACTGACATCAATAGATTTGTTCATTAGCTACCTTTCTTATTGTATATATGATAGCAACTAACTGCATAAGTAGTTTTTAAGCATTAGGATTAGTTTGCCTGAAATGTAATGCATGCATTACATACAATGTTTTATTACATGTAAATTACATTACTTTTGTACCACAAAGAAATAAAAAATTGAATTTTCAAACTGAATTGTACAAATTTACGTAAACTACATTATTTGTACAGCATAAATGAATAAACTATTATTATTATTATTTTTATTTTATTATTATTATTATTATTATTATTATAGGTTTTGGGATGTTAGACTGCATATCCTTGTCAATGTGACCAGACTGGAAGATTTTTTGGGTGCCTAGCGAAAATTGAGGCGTCCGAAATATATGAGAATAGCGTAAATCATACTGGTTTAAGTGCACCCACGAGAGAAATATATGAATGGGCTAACAAACAGAAATTGGATAGAATTTCCGTACCAAAGAAGGAAGTAATAAAACTATCAGAAGAGTTAAATGCATCAAAAGCCACAGGTCCTGATAGCGTATCACCATGGACAAGACAAAGAGTGGAAGAAAACAAAGATTTAAGTCACTAGAGATTGGAAAACTATTGGACAGCTGGGAAAACTGCATATGTGGTCCCAATATGGAAACAGGCAAACCAAAAAGCACAGTGTCAATAACCTGTATACTTTTCAAAGAATTGGCAAAGGAAATCAGGCAGAAGTTGGCTGAGCGTCCAGATAGAATTGACTTTGTTACAGAAAACCACCTTGGATTTAGGGACTAAGTTTTGCCTCTGTAATCTACCAGAGTTCTGTGACAGTATAACGGAAATCAAGCAAGAAATGCAAGAATGGGTCGAGTGCATATTCCTGGGTTGTAAGAAAGCATTTGAATCGCAAAGCAGAGAGGCAAGCAGGGATATAACAGTTGTACAGTGGAGCAAAGAAGGCATAACGAACAGAAAACGAGCAGTTTTGTTTACAGCAGACATTACAAGATTGGAAAGTGTAACAAATACGATTCCCAAGTACTAGGACCATTACTCTTAATATATGCAAATAACCTACCAGAGACGATTGAATCATGTTTGTCACTGTTAATAATGCTAAACTAGCGAGAAGAATAAAGGCAGAAGAGGACAAGGACTACAGGAAGACTTGAACAAGCTGCAAAAGTGATCAAACAAGCGGTTACTGTAGTTCACTAAACAGGTGTAAACTACAGTCAGGAAAAATGGGGAATGAGAGAGTAGACCTGGGATGGAATGCGGCTTGAAAAGTGAGAAACACCAGAAATCACTCGAGGAGAATGATCTTAGAAGGACCATCATAACTCGTCATATATAAATGACAAAACATCTGCAGTTTATGCAAGGTTGGTTAGACTCAGAATCACCTTCAGAAATCTCAGTCGGGTTTCTTTTAAGTATTTTATATATGGCACATAATGTATGCAGCAACGTCATGGAGTCCCTGCCTAGTCAGAAATGTATGACAACTGGAAAAGATCCAGAGGTTTGCAACAAGACTGGTCCTGGAGATGTGGCAACTGAGACTATAATAATTGTTCTTGATTTTAGAAGGAAAAAAATAGGAAAAAAATGGAAAATCGTGTGTGATAAGACAGTTATTCACTACTTTCAAGCATCGTGCAGAAATTTATGTTTAATATAATATTTCTTCAAAATTAAGTCACTTGAAGGAATATTGGCTAAACAATTTCTCTGTGTATACGAATGATATTGTCATCCCTACTTGACAGTGTGTTGGGAGACCCCGAGTTGTTCAGTTACGACCAGTGAACCTGTGTGATGGATGGCGGAAGTGTCAGATGCTACGCTAATTAAACAAGCACTAGTGTTCCAGCAGCTACACAGTGTGTATTCACTTAAACACGCCTTCATCCTCATATATGTATATATATATTATATGTATGTATGTATATATATTCACACACACAGGAACGAGAATCAGGCAGGACTACAAAGGATCTGGACAGGTTGCAAGCCTGGTCCAGCAACTGGCTCCTAGAGTTTAACCACAATAAATGCAAAGTCGTGAATATCGGGGAAGGTCAAAGAAGACCGCAGACAAAGTACAGTCTAGGGGGCAAAAGACTGCAAACCTTGCTCAGGGAAAAGAATGTTGGGGTGAGCATAATACCAAGCGACTAGCAAACCTAAGAATAGCGTTCCGACACACCAATAAGAAATCATTTGGGACTCTGTACACAGTGTACATCATGCCAATACTGGAGTATGCAGCACAAGTCTGAAACCCACACCTAATCAAGCACGTCAAGAAATTAGAGAAAGTGCAAAGGTTTGCAACGAGATTAGTCCCGGAGCTAAGGGGTATGTCCTACGAGGAGAGGTTAAGGAAAATCGACCTGACGACACTGGAGGACAGGAGAGGGGGACATGATAACGACATATAAAATACTAAGAATAATTGACAAAGTCGACAGAGACACGATGTTCTATAAATGGGACACAGCAACAAGGGGTCACAATTGGAAGTTGAAGACTCAGATGAGTTAGAGGGATGTTAAGAAGTATTTCTTCAGTCAAAGAGTTGTCAGGAAGTGGAATAGTCTTGAGAGTGGTGTAGTGGAGACAGGATCTATACATAGCTTTAAGAAGATATATGATAGAGTTCGTGGAGCAGGGAGAGAGTCGACCTAGTGGTGACCAGTGAAGAGGCAACCACAATTAGGCGAGTACACACACACACAGTCAAGAGTTACACTGTTTATCAATGGAATTGTCGATGATATGGCAAGGGGAGACAGAGGAGAAGCGAGGGACTACATGATAGAAACACTTCAGATTGGAGGTCCCAAGGTGGTCACCACAGAATAGCAAGAGGCCAAGACAAGGATATGATGAGAGTAAAAGACATGGTCAATACACTGGCTGAAGTGGCAAGAAGGGCCCATGTGGGCAGGGTAAAGCTACTGGTTGTGGGTAACTTCAATCACAAGGAAATTGACTGGAAGAACCTGGAGCCACATGGCAGCTCAGAAACATGGAGAACTAAGATGATGGAGGTGGTACTGGAAAACCTCATGTATCAACATGTTAGGGATACTACCAGAAAGAAGAGGACGATACAGCAAGACCGGACCTTTAGTAGTTCAGATATTGAGGAAATCACATACGAAAGGTCCCTCAGAGCTAGTGATCACGTGGTCTTGAGCTTCGAATACATAGTTGAGTTATAAGTGGAGAGAGAAGCAGGAAGGGCAGGAAGAATGAAGATAAACTACAAAAGAGGGGACTACACAGGCACGAGGAAATTCCTACAAGAGGTTTAGTGGGAAAAAAGAATTGGCAGGAAAATCAGTAAATGATATGATGGAATATGTGACAACAATATGCAAGAAAGCAGAGGAGAGGTTCGTACCCAAGGGTAACAGAAATAATGAGAAGGTCAGGATGAGCCCTTGGTTCACCCAAAGGCAGAGAGAGGCCAAAACCAAGTGTGCTAGGGAATGGAAGAAGTATAGAGTGCAAAGAACCCAGAAGAATAAGGCGAGCAGTTTCAGAGCCAGACACGAATGTGCATGGGCAAAAAGGGAGTGCCAACGACAATACGAAAATGACACAGCAGCGAAAGACAAATCTGACCTGAAGCTGTTGTACAGCCACATTAGGAGGAAAATAACAGTCAAGGACCAGATAATCAAGCTGAGGAATGAAGGGAGATCATAAGAAACGACCGCGAAGTATGTGAGGAGCTCAACATAAGATTCAAAGAAGTGTTCACAGAGGAGACAGAAGGGCTTCCAGAAAGACGGTGAGGTGGGGTACACCATCAAGTGTTGGACACAATACATACAACCGAGGAAGAAGTGAAGAGGTTGCTAAGCGAGCTAGACACCTCAAAGGTGATGGGGCCAGATAACATCTCTCTATGGGCCCTGAGAGAGGAAGCAGAGGCGCTATATGTGCCACTAACAACAATCTTCAACACATCTATTGAAACAGGGCGGCTACCTGAGGTATGGAAGACAGCAAATGTAGTCCCAATTGTAAATAAGGAGACACACAAGAAGCATTAAGCTACAGCCCAGTGTCACTGACACTGATCTGTAGTTTAATGCAGGTCTACCCTGGTGGTGGTGGTGGTAGTAGTGGTGGTAGTGTGAGTAGTTGTGGTAGTGTGGGAGGTGGTCGTAGTGTGGGAGGTAGTAGTGTGGGTGGTGGTGGTAATGTGGGAGGTGGCGGTAGTGTGGGAGGTGATGGTGTTAGTGGTGGTGGTGGTGGTAGTAGTAGTGATGGTGGTAGTGGTGGTGGTGGTAGTAGCGGTGGTGGCGGTGGTGGTGGTGGTGGTGGTGGCGGCGGAGGTAATGGTGGTGGTGGGAGATAGTAGTGGTGGTGGTGGGAGATAGTAGTGGTGGTGGTAGGAGATAGTAGTGGTGGTAGTCGTGGTGGTGGTGGTAGTGGTACGAGATAGTAGTGGTGGTAGTCGTGGTGGTGGTAGTGGTGGTGGTAGTGCGGGTGGTGGTGGTAATGTGGGTGGTGGTGATGGTGGTAGTGGTGGTGGTAGTGTGGGTGGCGGTGGTTGTGGTAGCGGTGGTGGTCGTGGTGGTGGTAGTGGTAGTGATGGTGGTAGTGTGCATGGCGGTGATAGTGGTGGTGGTGGTGGTGGTGGTAGTGGTAGTGATGGTGGTGGAAGAGGTGGTGGTGGTGTTAGTGGTGGTAGTGATGGTGGTACTGGTGGCACTGGTGGTGGTGGTAGCAGCAGTTTGGGTGGTGGTGGCGGCAGTGGTGGTGGTGATAGTAGTGGTGGTAGTAGTAGTAGTGGTGGTGGTGGTGGTGGAAGTGGTGGTGGTGGTAGTGGCGGTGGTTGCGGTGGTGGGAGTGGTGGTGGTGGTGGTGATGGTGGTGGTGATGGTAGTGGTGGTGGTAGTAGTGGTGGTGGTGGTGGTGGTAGTGGTGGTGGTTGCGGTAGTGGTGGTGGTTGCGGTAGTGGTGGTGGTTGCTGTAGTGGTGGAAGTGGTAGTGGTGGAAGTGGTAGTGGTGGTGGTTGCGGTAGTGGTGGAAGTGGTAGTGGTGGTGGTTGCGGTAGTGGTGGTGGTGGTGGTGGTAATGGTGGTAATGGTGATGGTAGTGGTGATGGTAGTGGTGGTGGTAGTAGTGGTGTTGGTGGTGGTAGTGGTGGTGGTAGTGGTGGTGGTTGCGGTGGTGGCAGTGGTGGTGGTAGTAGTGGTGGCAGTAGTGGTGGTGATGGTGGTGGTGGTGGTGGTAGTGGTGGTGGTAGTAGTGGTAGTAGTGGTGGTGGTGGTAGTGGTGGTGGTAGTAGTGGTAGTGGTGGTAGTAGTGGTGGTGGTGGTGGTGGTAGTGGTGGTAGTAGTGGTGGTAGTAGTGGTGGTGGTAGTAGTGGTGGTAGTAGTGGTGGTAGTAGTAGTGGTAGTGGTGGTGTGGAGGAAGTGGTGGAAATAACAGGGTCATTGAGAAAAAGAATAGCATCATGGAGAAAATCTCCAGGTCATTTCCCTTACTCTCTCTCTTTCTCTCTCTCTCTCTCTCTCTCTCTCTCTCTCTCTCACACACAGCTTTCTATACAAAAAGTTATCCTATATATAAACAGTAAAGAGCTCGCAAACAAAGCTAATTCCCAACAACAGTATTTTTTCCGCTCACACTATGTAAAACAACACAAATTATCTAAAATATTTATTAAATCCAAAAAAAAGTGACAAAAACATATTAATTATTAGCATCACTTTTTTTCGAACATTTTTAGTCCAATTATCAAGAAAGTTGTACCAACTTTTCTTTAAAATCAAATTATCATCAAACTAATAAAAAAATTTTTTTACGAAGTATTCTACAATGTTTACTGTGGAACAGCTCATAATATACAATACTATGGCTGCAACAATTCACAATTAACCCACAATACCGTGACAGGAACAATTCAACCCACGGTGCCGTGGCTGGAACAATTCAACCCACGATGCCGTGGCTGGAACAATTCAACCCACGATGCCGTGGCTGGAACAATTCAACCCACGATGCCGTGGTTGGAACAATTCAACCTACAATACCGTGGCTGGAACAATTCAATCCACAAAACCATGAGTTGGGACAATTCACAATTAATCCACAACACCGTGACTGGAATAATTTACATTTGACAATATTGGGACTGGAACAATTCACACCTAAGAAACAAATCCACAATTCTGTGACTGGAACAATTCACAACCCACAATATCAGGGCTGGAACAATTCACAACCCACAATATCATGGCTGGAACATTTCACAACTAATCTGCAATACCATTAATGGAACAATTCACAGCTCACAAAACCGTGGCTGAAACAATTCATAGCCCACAAACGATGGAACGTCGATGGAACATTTCATAACCCATAATACCGTGGCTGGAACAATTCATAGCCCACAGTACCGTGGCTGGATCAATTCACAACCCACAATACTGTCGATGGAATAATTCACAACCCACAATACCGTGGCTGGAACAATTCACAACTTACCTTAACATGGAGAAGAAATATTCCATGACATTTCAGTATGATCTGGACCACTGATGATGGTTCAGCACGGATCGAAAAGTCTCCTAAGGTTTCCTTTCCAGACTGAACGTTAATAGCGAATTGTTCCAGCCACAGTGTTGTGAGTTATTTCTGCCATGTTATTGCGGGTTAGTTATGCATGTCTTCTAGATTCAAGATTGAACAATTCCACTTGACGAAATAAGGTCTTCCTGGCTGCCTCGTAACACTTGGTTGTATTTCCCTTGATGCAGTCAGAAAACCCTAGCAAACTTCAAGGTCTAAAAGTATCTCCCAGATAGCTCGGATGTCTTGTTAGTCAACATCTTACTCTCTGCCTTTCCTCTCGCAACATCACTGAAGTCTGGTGAAGGATTGGGCCGCAGGGGCGTTGACCCCCGGAACGCCCTTCAGGTAGACTCCTTCAGGTAGGATATCATACCAAGGCTCTGTTACCACCTTAATCTTATCCACAATTGCATTTCAACTCTTCTCAAATACTGGAGTTCCTCAATTAGGTTTTGTATATTCACAACTTTTACGTTCAGCGTCTCAACTCTGACTTACAGAACCGAGGTCTTGAAGTTGGCTAACGAGCTCACTTTACGCCAGTAGATGTAAACACAGTTTTATTCCGTATAAATATTGGTGTACAATAATTATCAACAGTATATTAAGTCAAAGGACACCAGAGCAACTATAGAAACTTCTATTACATGTACAAACTGCTACAACGACAAAAGTTACATAACAGTTATTGTACGATCAACTATGCTGTCAGTTTAGATCTTACATTATTTCAATATTCTTCTTCATATCAGGAAGAGGAATTATAAAATTGCTAGACTCAGCTTAACCAGGCAGACCAACGCGTGTCAGAAATGCCTCAAATCTGTTATTAGTTAATGGTTCCAGGGATCATCGCCCACGTTGCCCGGCTCAGACCAGACCTCCGTAGCTGGAAAGGAGTATGGGAGTAAGAACATTTAAGAAACTCGGAAAAGAAAAGTGTGTTGAATGTAACTAGATTTATTTAAGATTCTTCTTTGATTTTACATGTTCACGAGACTCGAGGGAAAAACAACAACCCTCTATAAATAACAAAAAAAAAAAAAAGGCACAATACCGTGACTGGAACGATACACTAATAACCCGCACATAAAAGAGAGAAGCTTACGAAGACGTTTCGGTCCGACTTGGACTGAAGTCGGACCGAAACGTCGTCGTAAGCTTCTCTCTTTTATGTGCGGGTTATTTGTGTAACAACCCTCTCAGAGTGCAAAACATTTAAAAATCTTCAAAATTTTGTGGTACGACAGTAGTACCTTTCAGAATGTTTGCTGTCTGCTATTTTACTATCTGTCTGCCACTTTACTAGAAATTTCCCAACTTTTGAGTTAGTGCTGAAAAGATTGCCGAAAATGGGTAATGGCCCCTGGACAATATTGAGCAACATGTACATCACACATACAAGCTGTGACAAACACCTATGTGGCTAGTGTACGTAGCGTGTTGATGACAGAAGCTGATCATGTTGCTAGTGTTGTGCAACAGTTGGCTACCATACACTGCTAGATATTATTTTTTGTATCTGCCTGCCTTCCCTATTTTTCTTCTTGCAACAGTACACAGACAGTTATTTTCCCAATAGGAACACCCACATTTTTGTCAGTAAGTAATTGGACTTAGTCATATCCAAGTACGAATCTATGAATCTAATTGGAAGACAGATATTGTGAAGACTGTTTTCTAGTACAACTAAGAATCGAAATGTACAAGTGCAGTGATATGTCCGTCATACAACGATTCTAGATTCACTGTCATCAGTTGGATAATAACTGCATTAATAAATTGAAGGTCGAGAGGTCTTTACCTGAATCATTAGCTTCAACTAGGTGAGTATAATTTGGTCTATCTGTAGTCCACCTGTATTCTATTTGTAGTCAATTCCGGGACGATTGCGTCCATGGCCCGGTCCCAGACCAGGCATCCTGGTTAATAGTTGGATTAGGCTATTAGTGCTAATAGCCCGCGGTCCAACGTGGTTACAACAGCCCTACTTACCAGGAACTAGTGATTCTTGCAGGTTCCTCTTGAAAACAGTCAAAGGTGTGTTGGTAATTTACCTTATGTAGGAGGGAATTAAAAAAGTCCTTGTCCCTCTACACTTATTAAGTTAACTCTTAGTTTACTCATTACTTTTCCTTGGAGGTATTTTGCATAGTTTTCCTAGTCTTTCACGCTTGAAGGGAGCAATCTGAGTGTGTAAATTTAAAGCCAACCTCTCCAGAAATTTCCAGGTGTAAATTGTTATTCATCTTTCTCACCTTCATTCCAAGAAGTATGATTCAAAGAGCTTCAGTCGTTTCCAATAATTTAGATGCTTGACCGAATCTCTACGAACCGTGAAACTTTTCAGCACACTCTCCAGAACTGCAATTTCACTTGTCATAAATGGAGCAGCTAGTGTGCAGTAATATTCCGGTCTGGAGAGCACAAGTGATTTAAAGATCATAATCACTGGCTTGAAGGCTTTAATTATCCATTCTCGTTCGGGGTTGTGACAGTAACAGGTTTGTGATCCATACACGTAAGGTCTTGTTACAACGCTACTCCTTAGTCCTTCACTTTACTCAGCTGCTTGAGTTCATTTTTCACTCAATTCCATCTTTAATGGAGAATGAGACACTTGGGTAATATTTGGTAATATTTATCGAGGAAATGTTTCCTAAATAAAGATTCCCAAATGTTGCACAAGTGTCTCATTCAACTAAATCATTTACATCACATTCCAATTTATTCTATGTCAAAGTAACAGAAATTTGTCCTAATTGGACATCACATTGTTTTCTATGTCTCACTAAAAGACTTGATTGTTGTCTGATGTTATGTCATTACATATTTTAGTATCGTCTGCTAAGGATGATACAGTGCTACGATTGTCTATGCTAACTACGACAATGAGAAAGATGACTGGGACGAGTACTGTGCTCTGGGAAACAAAGCTTTTGAGAGGGGCCTGGAACTGTAGCAGCCTCTGATTGTACTATGTTCACTTTTACTCTTTGGGTCTTGTTAGAAAATTAAAATTCGCCTGCCCACTTCTCCTGTTATACAATTTTACATGTCTTTTGTGTGCTGCTACACCACATTTGCAACTATTAAATATTTTTCCAAAGTCTACATACATTTTACAGCTTTTCATCATCTCCAGCACTTACACAACCATGTTGTAAGCGTCCAGCGAGAGGCACGAGTGACCCATGTTCAAGTTGCCCTGGGTAGTACAACCGTTTTATTATTAAAAGGCTACGTTTATGGAGTAGGTTAGGTTAGATTAAGTAATATTTGTCAGGAAACAGGACAAATGCCTCCAGACACGGGTCTTAGCCACGTGATGGCCCGCCACTTGGACTTTTGGACACCTAACCAAGACCTTTTGATTGCTTACCCGACCCTGCCTTTTAAAATTAACGATAATGTCCTCTGATGTTCTTGTGAATGTGGAACAGTGGCATATCCATGGTATATACTGACTGTGGAATGACGTCTGCGCCGAGACTTCATGTTGATGTGACTGGAATTTTTTACCATTTACTGAAGAATGTGGATTTCCAAAAGTTTAAGCCTGGGGCAGGGCAAGGCAATTACATCCAGGTGAACACAACAGGAAAATTACGTCTGAGTATTGTTGAGTGTTTATGTACTCGGCAACCGAGTACATAAGCACTCAACATTACTGAACAAATATAAAATTAGAGAAATATTTACTTTAGATCTAAAGCAAAATAAATTAAATCTTGCAGATAAACCAGCAGACATCTTCGTATGTGAAGCAGACAAACTAACAAACAGGCTAAAGAGAGGACAGAGGCTGATGAGCAGACACAAGTACGGTAGATACAGAGACCAAGACACACACACACACACACACACACACACACACACACACACAGACTAGACTCATACAACAGTGGAAAACAAGGGCAGTGTCAGAGAAGAATGGTGAGGTGCCCACAACGAGAGACAGCAACACAACGATAAATACAGCAGGAACAGAGAGGGAGAAAGACCCGTCGAGGTAATGTAGGTAAACCTCACCAGGTCGAGTGGAAAAAATCCTGAGAGGTCGAGTCCGCAATATTTCAAGAGGCTGAGTCCAAAATACCTAAAGAGGTTGAATCCAAAATACTCCGATCGGTTGAGTCCAAGACAGATTCCACGAGGCCGAGTTCCTAAGGCCCCGGGAGGTCGAGTATCAAATCTCTAAGACGTTGAGCATAAAGTCCCCGCCAGGTCGAGACTAAAGACCCCTCCAGGTCGAGCCCAAAGACCCCGTGAGGTCGAGACCAAAGACCCCGCCAGGTCGAGACCAAAGACCCTGCCAGGTCGAGTCCAAAAGCCCCGTGAAATCGAGACCAAAGACCCCGCCAGGTCGATAACAAAGACCCCGCCAGGTCGAGTCCAAAGACCCAGCCAGGTCGATACCAAAGACCCCGTGAGGACGAGACCAAAGACCCCCGCCCGCCACAACGACCAGCCAATAACCACCGTAATAAATTTGCTAAATTCCTAAAAAAAAAAAACGTTTTCAGGAGAAGGTCGGCTACCATCTTCCCAGAGGCTTTTTCCTCCGCTGTTTTAGAGTTCCATTTATCCGATGGTATGTTGAGCCCTGCCTGAGGAAGTGAGAGTGAGCAGAGAGCGTAAGCACCTCACCTGGTGGTGATGCCGGTGGTGGTGGAGGTGGTGGTGGTGGAGGTGGTGATGGTGGTAGTGGTTCAGCTGGTGGTGGTGCAGCTGGTAGTGGTGCAACTGCCAGTGGTAGTGCAGCTGGTAGTGATGCAATTGGCAGTGGTTGTGCAGCTGGTAGTGGTGCAGCTGGCAGTGGTGGTGCAGCTGGCAGTGGTGCTACTGGTAGTGGTGCAGCTGGCAGTGGTGCTACTGGTAGTGGTGCAGCTGGCAGTGGTGGTGCAGCTGGCAGTGGTGCTACTGGTAGTGGTGCAGCTGGTAGTGGTGCAGCTGATGGTAGTGGTGCAGGCTGGTGATGGTGCAGCTACTGTCTGTGACTCCATCACATTATACATAGTACTGCTGGCACAATATTCATCTGGTTCAGCCTTTTCTTGTATCTCGCCAGCAGCCATCATCACCATCTGTGAAGCTGTGACGTGCGCTCCCTTCCTTGTTCTATGTGGTAAGGTCACACCTCCAGGATATTTTTTTCTTAATCCTCCAATAGGGCGCCTTGCTGTCCCATTCTTTTAGACGGTCAGTTATTAAGAGTATCAAGCTAGCAGCTCGTCTCTCTCCTCCAGTCTTTGATGTCTAATCCCCTAGACGAGAGTCCGGGACCATGTATTGAATTTTTAACAATAGTGAAGGATTGTTTCTGGTGAGTTATTTGTAGTGTTGTTAGTGGATGATATGCAGTGTTGTTAGTAGTGGATGATATGCAATGTTGTTAGTAGTGGATGATATGCAGTGTTGTTAGTAGTGGATGATATGCAGTGTTGTTAGTAGTGGATGATATGCAATGTTGTTAGTAGTGGATGATATGCAGTGTTAGTTAGTATGTTGTTAGTGATGATATGATATGCAATGTGGATGTTGCAATGTTGTTAGTAGTGGATGATATGCAGTGTTGTTAGTGTTGATTAGTAGTGGATGATATGCAATGTTGTTAGTAGTGGATGATATGCAGTGTTGTTAGTAGTGGATGATATGCAATGTTGTTAGTAGTGGATGATATGCAGTGTTGTTAGTAGTGGATGATATGCAATGTTGTTAGTAGTGGATGATATGCAGTGTTGTTAGTAGTGGATGATATGCAGTGTTGTTAGTAGTGGATGATATGCAGTGTTGTTAGTAGTGGATGATATGCAGTGTTGTTAGTAGTGGATGATATGCAATGTTGTTAGTAGTGGATGATATGCAGTGTTGTTAGTAGTGGATGATATGCAGTGTTGTTAGTAGTGGATGATATGCAGTGTTGTTAGTAGTGGATGATATGCAATGTTGTTAGTAGTGGATGATATGCAATGTTGTTAGTAGTGGATGATATGCAGTGTTGTTAGTAGTGGATGATATGCAGTGTTGTTAGTAGTGGATGATATGCAATGTTGTTAGTAGTGGATGATATGCAGTGTTGTTAGTAGTGGATGATATGCAGTGTTGTTAGTAGTGGATGATATGCAATGTTGTTAGTAGTGGATGATATGCAGTGTTGTTAGTGGATGATATGCAGTGTTGTTAGTAGTGGATGATATGCGGTGTTGTTAGTAGTGGATGATATGCAGTGTTGTTAGTAGTGGATGATATGCAGTGTTGTTAGTGGATGATATGCAGTGTTGTTAGTAGTGGATGATATGCAGTGTTGTAGTAGTGGATGATATGCAGTGTTGTTAGTGGATGATATGCAGTGTTGTTAGTAGTGGATGATATGCAGTGTTGTTAGTAGTGGATGATATGCAGTGTTGTAGTAGTGGATGATATGCAATGTTGTTAGTAGTGGATGATATGCAGTGTTGTAGTAGTGGATGATATGCAGTGTTGTTAGTGGATGATATGCAGTGTTGTTAGTAGTGGATGATATGCAGTGTTGTTAGTAGTGGATGATATGCAGTGTTGTAGTAGTGGATGATATGCAGTGTTGTAGTAGTGGATGATATGCAGTGTTGTAGTAGTGGATGATATGCAGTGTTGTTAGTCGTAGATGATACTCACAGTTGTTAGTCGTAGATGGTACGTAGTGTTGTAGAAAGTTTTGGATGACTTTCTACAAGAGTGATGGACTGAACACATCGATTTCAGGCTGAGGGACTGATTACCTCAAACTCCTCCTCTTCTCACCCCTCTCTGCTTTGAACTGGACTGAAGAAGCCACTGTGTGGCGAAATGTTTCCTTAACAAAGACTCGCACATGTTGTATAAGTGTCTCAGTCTTTAAAACTACACATACCAGTGAGTTTCCCAGAGTTATTCTGCTCTTCAAATGTGCCCTGAGGCAAGGCTTCATTACTGACTCTCTTGTCAACCAGGCTGTTGTTGCCACGGGCCCACAACTCCACAAATTAATTACAACCATGCTCTTCTGACGTTTTATGTAGGGTTTACAGATTTCTTTTAATAGCATCTTTTTCCCGGTATCATTTCTTATATTTCCAGGTAGGAGAGTGAAGGGTCTTGGACCAGCGATGTGTTGTCACTGTTTTCCGTTCCATCTCTATTTTCATTAAATTTATTTTCTACTTTTTCCCACATCCCTCAATATGCAGTTATGGCGAAGTGGAGATTGGGGACCTTATCTTCAAGAATTTAAAAATTAATGATTTTGTACCAAAAGCATCTTAGAAAACTTACCTAACCTCATTATAACAAGCGCAATTTAATTTAGCCTAATCCAACTACATATATTTTAGATAAATTTACAATAATTTAATAATAAACACACAGGGAAATATATATTTTTCGTTAGGCTCAGAATGATTTTTGCGAAATTATTGTATACACAAATTTTCGCTTGCCTTATTCGGCAAGAAGAGCGTTGCTATTTAAGCCAAATCGCAAGTTTTACCTATTCGGCACGACACACACACACACACATTGTCTTCTCCGTTCCATAAGACAGAGAATATATAATTATAATTTATTACGGGAAAATACTTTAGAGACTGAATCCAGGAATCGCCGGATTCCATAACATCACAGCCAGATGAAACTCGAGGAGGCATCCACGAGGCTGAGTATTTATACGGCGAAACCCTCACCTTACCTTTGATATACCTTTGAAGAGTCTCGAGAGTTTCACTACTTTCGGAGCCGTCCATGGGCCAGGTTCATCTGGTACTTGCCTGGTCAACCAGGCTGTTGCTGCTGGAGGCCCGCTCTCCCACATATCCATCACAGCCTGGTTGATCTGGCACCTGGTGAAGGAACTTGTCCAGTTTCTTCTTGAAGGCTTCTACACTTGTTCCAGCCGTGTTTCTGATATCTTCTGGTAAGATGTTGAATAGTCTGGGACCCCGGATGTTGATACAGTGTTCCCTTATTGTCCCCACAGCACCCCTGCTCCTCGCTTCCTCCCATATCTTTCACTCCGGTATGTTGTTATGCAGATTTAGGACCAGGCCCTTGAGTACTTTCCAGTTACATGAGGTTCAGAAACTGGATGCCAGCACCATCAAGAGGCTCAAGAGCTATATGTGAACATACTCCAGAAACCTGGTGGTAATAACTTAACCAAATCAAAAGGCCCAGGAGATGCCTGTCAACACCCTTGAAGCACGGGAAAAATTATTTTTTTATTACCACATCAGGCGTTTCCCACCAAGGCAGGGTCGCCCAAAAAAAAACTTTCACCATCATTCACTCCATCACTGTCTTGCCAGAGGCGGGCTTACGGTACAGTTATAAAACTGCAACATTAACACCCCTCCTTCAGTGTGTAGATATTGTACTTCCCATCTCTAGGACTCAAGTCTGGCCTGCCAATTTTCCTTAATCCTTTCATGTTACCTTGCTCACACTCCAACAGCACGTCAAGTCCTAAAAAACAAAATTTGTCTCCATTCACTCCTATCTAACATACTCACGTACACTTGCTGAAAGTTCAAGCCCCTTGCACACAAAACCTTCTTGACCCCCTCCCTTCAACCTTTCCTAGGCCAACCCCTACCCCGCCTTCCCTTCACTACAGATTTATACACTCTCCAAGTCGTTCTATTTTGTTCCATCCTCTCTACATGTCCGAACCATCTCAACAACCCCTTCTCAGCCTTCTGTATAATAGTTTTGGTAATCCAGCACCTCCTAATTTCCAAACTACGAATTCTCTGCATTATATTCACACCACACATCGCCCTTAGACACGACATCTCCACTGCCTCCAGCCTTCTCCTCGTTGCAACATTCATCACCCATGCTTCACACCCATATAAGAACGTTGGTATAACTATACTCTGATACATTCCCCTCTTTGTTTCCCACAGATAATGTTCTTTGTCTCCACAGTCTCCTCAGTGCACCACTCACCTTTTTCCCCCTCGTCACTTCTATGATTTACCCCATCTTTCATAGACCCATCTGCTGACACGACCACTCCTAAATATCTGAATACATTCACCTCCTCCATATTCTCTCCCTCCAAACTGATATCCAATCTTTCGTTACCTACTTTTTTTATCATCTTACTCTTTTCTATACTCATTTTAATTTCCTTATTTTACATACCCTACCAAACTCATCCACCAACCTGGATCTTCCATACAACAATCTGGATCTCTAACACAAGCAACATAATACAACCTGGATGTCACCCACAAGCATAACATAACTGGATCTCACCCACAAGCAGCATCATAACACAACCTGGATCTCACCAACAAGCATCATAACACAACCTGGATCTCACCCACAAACACCACCACAACACAAACTGGATCTCACCCACAAACATCACCACAACGCAACCAGGATCTCGCCCATAAACACCACCACAACACAACCCGTGCCCACAAGCTGACCGCGCTCATAACTCCCCAATAACAAGAGTGTCTGCCAAACACTGCAGCGGTTGTCTGCGGTTTTCAATTTTCTACGAATTAATAACATATAGGAGCGATGGTATTAACCTACTAGTTACATCAACTAAATGACTCCATTATTGATCTCCACCCCACATGTGCTGCAGTGATGGAGGAGGGGGAGGCCCTCCATGGAGGGGGAGAGAGGCACTCCATGGAGGGGGAGTGAGACCCTCCATGGAGGGGGAGTGAGGCCCTCCATGGAGGGGGAGTGAGACCCTCCATGGAGGGGGAGTGAGACCCTCCATGGAGGGGGAGTGAGACCCTCCATGGAGGAGGAGTGAGACCCTCCATGGAGGGGGGAGGGGGGGAGTCCCTCCGAGGACGAACAAGGCGACAATAAAATCTCAAAATAGGGAATGGGTTACAGTTTAATAAATGGTTATTATATTACACACACACCAACACTTTTAACATTAAATTGGAAATTATTAACAATAAATGTTTCATAATCTGTATTTCCGTATATGTTATTGTTTTTATTAACGTTAATATTACTGTTGTTTAAACACTCATTTACATTAATAAATATAATTATATTTTACTTTCAGTTAGTATTAAAATAATTATGGTCATTTGATGATGGTAGATATTATTATTATTATTATTATTACATTTAAAATAAAAGAAATATTGTTTCAATATTGTGTAATAAATTATTGACTATATGAAATATAATTATTAAATAAGATACTTGGGAATATAATTCTATTTTCACGTTGTTAATTTCAGTGTGAGAATATTTTCCTATCATTATTATTATCACGAATTATGATAATAAAATTTTTTAGTCATTTATTTTATTAGGTGACACGCACGCTCCTGCAGTTCTTCACTTGGTACATTAAACTAACTCACGAGAGACAGAGATAGATAGATAGATAGACAGAGAGAGAGAGGGGGAAGGAATGCACAGGAGAGAAACGGATAACTTAAAAATCTTTCGATCCACTTTGTTGCTATCCGCCGAGAAGGAATGTTCCGCCTAGATAGGTGAAATAAGGAGAGTATAGCAGAAGGCTCTCCCCACTCCCTCCACCACCCTCCGTCCACACTGCTGGCTGGGGAAAATTGGGCGAAATGATTCCTCGACGGATTGAAAAATGTGTATGAATACTTGACAGGAAAGGTGGAAGTAGTCTGACTTCTGCTTCATCTATCACTACATCTACTTCTACTGCTTGAACTATCACTACCACATCTACTGCTTGAACTATCACTACCACATCTACTGCTTGAACTATCACTACCACATCTACTGCTTGAACTATCACTACCACATCTACTGCTTGAATTATCACTACCACATCTACTGCTTGAATTATCACTACCACATCTACTGCTTGAATTATCACTACCACATCTACTGCTTGAATTATCACTACCACATCTACTGCTTGAATTATCACTACCACATCTACTGCTTGAATTATCACTACCACACTTACTGCTTAAATTATCACTACCACATCTACTTCTACGACCTCTAGTATAATGGCGCGGGTTGCTTGTTGCTAGCTGATAATTCTGAGGCAGTTCTTAAGTTCACCATTCCACTAATCAGAGTCAAAACTCGTATAGCATCTAGTCGATATTTGCAACACGTTTTCTTAACCTGACTTCAGATGACTGCAATGTTTCTCTACTTACAACTTCAGTTGTTAGTCTCTTCCACTGAACCATAACTCTGCTTACATTTTTTTTTACCCGCATTTGTGTTGTATCTCTTGCCTCAAAGTTCCATTCCAATAATTCTGAGTTTTGGTTTAAGCATTTCTTTATATTTAAATATATTATTTTTTTAGTCTCTTTAAAGTCTGAAAAATATCTTATTCTCTCACTCTTTCTAGTAAACAAATATAGTTACATTATCACTGTACTATTACCTTACTCTCTGTGATAGTTACACAAAGTAACATAACTATCTGGTTAGGTTAGGTTAGGTAAGAGTCGTTAGTTAACAGGACAAGTGTTTCCTAACGCCGATCTTAGTCACATGATGACCCGCCGTTGGAGCTTTAGGTCATCTGACCGAGGCCTTCCGCTGGCTTACCGGTCCACCCCTTTAAAAATTATAGTCATAGTTTTAACCATTAAGTGCTGATAATTAAATGCCGTTCCTTCTTTTATATACCGTCACACAGGATGGGTTAGTCTGTCTCTCCGAGAGATGGTTGAGGTGGGGGAGGAGAGACTTTACGAGATTCGAAAAACTTCAGCTTATAAAATACTGTTCACTGCAAGAGAGACGCGTTAGGTACAGAGGAAGGCAGCTTAGCAGTGGTGAGCTGCCTTCTCTGGGAGAGAAGAGGGGGTGGGGAGACGCGTAGGGAAAACACTGCGTATTGAGAGAGAGAGAG
Organism: Cherax quadricarinatus; assembly: GCF_038502225.1. Taxonomy (NCBI): domain Eukaryota; kingdom Metazoa; phylum Arthropoda; class Malacostraca; order Decapoda; family Parastacidae; genus Cherax; species Cherax quadricarinatus. The sequence goes on along the minus strand of NC_091342.1, from coordinate 28,477,370 downwards.
AGAGAGAGAGAGGAGAAGGGTCGGGCAAAAAAAAAAAAAAAAAAAAAGGGCTTCAGTTACAGGAAAATATTTCTCACTTAGAGTGTTGGTGTTTCCTCATGAAACACAAAGTAACCCCAGGAGCCGCACCTGCCTCAGCCTTGACCCAGTGGTACTCCCAGGCCTACTTAATATCCCAGAAAACATGCAGCCCCTCAGTCTATATTAGGCCTACTCAAGTTGATTAGCTTGTTTCTTGATATATATATATATATATATATATATATATATATATATATATATATATATATATATATATATATATATATATATGTCGTGCCGAATAGAGTAAATAAAAACAAGGTCGGAATACAAGACAATCTCAAATCATTTAACAGAACGTAAGTCAAATGTGAGAGACCTGGGAGTGATAATGTCAGATCTCACATTCAAAGAACACAACATTGTTATCGCAGAACCTTCAAAACAAGGGATGCCAAGCCAATTATAACTCTCTACTGGTCACTCGTTCTCTCTAGACTGGAGTGTTGTGTACTAACAGCTCCCTTCAAGGCAGGCAAAACTGCTGACCTGTAAAATATTCAGGAAACCTTCACAGCTCGTATAAACACAGCCAAGCACTTAAATTACTGGGAGCACTTGAACCGTACTCCTTAGAAGATACCGGAGGGGGTTAGTACTAAACCTGCACACGGAAATTACTACTTATTGTCACAAGAGGCTTGGCAGACAGTGCAGGATACCACCAATGAAAAGCTGGAAAGCGATGAGTACACCGAGAAAACTCAGTAAGTGTTAAGGGATCGCGCGACTCTTCACCATCCTTTCTTCATGCCTTCATAAGGCCACCAACAAACCCCTGTCTTTAAGAGCGAACTCGACAAATTCCTCAAAACAGTTCTTGATCAAGCAGGTTGTGGTACATACGTTGGACTGCAGGCGGCGGGTACTAACAGCTGGATCAATCAGTCCAGCAACCAGGAAGCCTGGTCACGGATAGGCCGTGGGGGCGGTGACCTATAGAAGCGACTGTAGGTAAACTCAACCAGGCGTCGCCGGGTCACCATGTGGAAAAGACCCGGGCCGGGACAAGACCGGCGAACCTACTACAGTAGTCAGTCAGGCGTGATGGATACATGGGCCAACAGGCCGTCAACAATAACAGTCTGGTTGACAAGGAAAACAGAAGAAGAGCGTAGCCACAGACTGGGCTGCTCGAGGTGGAAAGACTCTTGAAGCCGGTCCTAGGTATATTACAAGAAAACAGGTAAATTAAATGAAACACATACCCGTTACCTTTAGTTTACGTATAGTTACTTCCAGGGGTTACCACGCCCACGATCTGGTCCCAGACTAGATCAAGTTATTGGTGTCCGCCGCTTGCAGTCCGATGTATGCACCACAGAATGGTTGATCAGGAATTGATTTGAGGAATTTGTCGAGTTCCCTCCTGAAGACAGCCAGGGCTCTGTTGGTAATTCCCCTTATGCACGAAGGGAGTTAAGCCGTGGTCCCTTTACACTAATTAAGTTCCCTCTTAGTGTGCTCATGGCTCCCCTGCTTCTCATCGGAGGTAAATTCCACCTTCTGCCAATCCTCTTGTGTTCATATGAAGTAATTTCGTGTGCAGATTTGGGATCAATCCCTAAAGAATTTTCTAGGTGTAGATTATCCTTTATCTTTCTGGTCTACATCTTAAGTAGTACAGGTCGAAGTACGTTAAGTTTATACCAGCTGTGAAGGCTCTCTGAAAATTTTCCGGGTCTGCAATTTCACCTGCATGGAAGGGGGGCAACTAATATTCACAGCGTTATTTCCACCATAGAAAGAGAGCGAGTGACTTTGTTTTGAAAGTTCTAGCTAACTTCTTATTTCTGTTAATGACATTCCTGTACTCCTTGAACGTGAGATCTGACATTATCACTCCCAGTTCTCTCACATTTTAGTATTCAAAGATTTGAGTTTGTCTTGTACTCCAGATCTTGTAATTTCCGCAAACCTGTCGTAACAATAGTAACTGAAAACTGTCCTTGTTGAACATCATACTGTTGTCAACAGCTCACTGGAAGACTGATGTCACCTTAGAGACTTGCTTCATTAACCGAACATTTTCTCTATTCCTTTCCTACTAATGTTCACCAAGTCTGTGAAACATTACCTGCTGGAAGAAAATTTGACGTTCACAAACAGCTGCGACAAGAAATGACAACGAGCGCTCTATGTAATAAAACACTGACTTATTCAACACCTGCAAGAATAAACACCGAGGAAAATCTTTCGCACACTTATTAAAACAATATTTTCATGTAAGGTTAAAATATTTTGCACTGCTTAAAAACAAAAATAATATATTTGATATTAAAAATATTTCGCAAAATTTTCCTTAACACCCTTGCAAGTGCCTCAGTGACTATAACCCCAACAGAAGCGAAAAGACCCAAGCATAGAATATTGCTCGGTGTTGAAGGTTCCATTCAAGGCAGGCGAGTTATCGGAGCTGGAAAAGGTACGGAGATCGTTTACCCCGAGTATTGACTAATAAAACATTTAAACTACTGGAAACGCCTTGAAGATACTGTCTTCTCAGAAGAGAAAAATAGAAGGGATACCTGATAATATATACACGGAAGATATTTAAATCTTCCATAACAGTAGGTTAAAAATAGACCTAGTGAAAAGCAGGAACGCCTCTGGCACAATAAGCGATCACTCTGTCAACATCCTTAGTCCAAGACTACTCAACCTGCTAACAGCAAATGCCAGACATGATGCCGGAAAATGTGTAGAAGATTTAGCAAGGACACTGGAGATAACCCAGGTTGTCATGGCTATGTGGACCAACTGGCCGCCTATAGTAACACCCTGGTTGAACAGGTCTCGTACATAAAGCCTGCCATTACTTTGTTAGGGCAATGATATGGAAAAACAAATACAATCAGAACCGAAATTAAGATCAATAACCACACATATATAATGGTTCATTAATTTAGAAACAAAAAGTTGGGTATTACGGCAGAAAATAACGAATCTAAAATAATAATTATTAGCACCTTAACACTCTTGATATAACTAATTCTAAACAGTCTGTGTTGGAATTTAGTTAGCAAAGCTAGAACAAACAAAATAAATTCATAGAACTCTTGGAACACCTGAAAGTCAAGTAGAACGTCCGTGTGTCACACAGCCGCCCCCAGGTCACAGCGTCAGTTCCCCAGTGTCGAGAAGTGGGATCGCATGCACCCACTCACTTTACATAGGCATGTAAATTCAATCACAGCCATTTATGTGTATACTAAATGCTATAATTCCTGCAATACAACATGTTATGGGTATTTTTACTGACGTGGAAATATGCAATAAAAACAAGAGTGACATCAATAAGGTTATACGAGGTAACGACCATACTCACGATAGCTGACGCACACAAACACACTCGACACAAGAATGTCACAACCAACACAAATATTACTTCAAAAAGGGCGTATGCAAGTCATAATTGATTACTTTGGATTAGCAACCAATTATCGGCAACCTGAACAACGAGCAATCAACCCTAGCAGCCAGCAACCTCCCCCCCCCCCTCTTCCCCAGTAGAAATTCTCGAAGCTCGTTACAAGTGTACCAGAAAACAGTGGCTAGAGCTACGAATAATCTTCTAAGAGTGAGAATTCTTGCGTAAGGAGGGTCACCAAATACTTAGTTCTGACTTTCTTGGGTTATCCTGGGTTGCTAACCCTCCGGGGTTAAAAATCCGAACGAAATCTTATCTTATCTTCAATTTTAAGTCTTCCATAACCCCACATACCTCATGGGGTGTCCCACTTTTCTATTCCATACCTATTCCTTATCTGTAGATAATTCCAGGAGTTCACCTCCTGCTCGCTCAGCTTCCTGATCAATAAAGCTATTGGTGATAGCACACGCAATTTTTAGCCATTTAACTTCTTGAAACTACTTCACAGGTTTTTTGTGTGTGACGTCAGGGCTATCGGTTTAATTTTTTTTTTTTGAGTTTTGTTCCACTGCCACCGTCGTGGAGTGGGGCGGTATTTGTTTTTTTTAATGACTAACGTGACGCTTGTATTCACTGTCACCCAAAAAGGTCAGACGCACAAGAGTGCTACAGGAACACCTGAAGTGAGTCCAGCTGTCAAAGACCACTTCCTCGTTGTGTTGCTACAGGAACACCTGAAGTGAGTCCAGCTGTCAAAGACCACTTCCTCGTTGTGTTGCTACAGGAACACCTGAAGTGAGTCCAGCTGTCAAAGACCACTTCCTCGTTGTGTTGCTATAGGAACACCTGAAGTGAGTCCAGCTGTCAAAGACCACTTCCTCGTTGTGTTGCTACAGGAACACCTGAAGTGAGTCCAGCTGTCAAAGACCACTTCCTCGTTGTGTTGCTACAGGAACACCTGAAGTGAGTCCAGCTGTCAAAGACCACTTCCTCGTTGTGTTGCTACAGGAACACCTGAAGTGAGTCCAGCTGTCAAAGACCACTACCTCGTTGTGTTGCTACAGGAACACCTGAAGTGAGTCCAGCTGTCAAAGACCACTACCTCGTTGTGTTGCTACAGGAACACCTGAAGTGAGTCCGGCTGTCAAAGACCACTACCTCGTTGTGTTGCTACAGGAACACCTGAAGTGAGTCCAGCTGTCAAAGACCACTACCTCGTTGTGTTGCTACAGGAACACCTGAAGTGAATCCAGCTGTCAAAGACCACTACCTCGTTGTGTTGCTACAGGAACACCTGAAGTGAGGGGGAGGGATGAAGAGGTGGGTGGAGGGAAGAAGTGGTGGTGGGGGAGGGAAGAAGTGGTGGGGAGGGGGAGGGAAGAAGGGGCGGGGGAGGGAAGAAGGGGAGGGGGGATGAGGGCAAAATTTGTAAACTATTTATTAATGTGAACTCGGAGGCCATAAAAATTTTCAAAAGCTAAAATCTGTGTTTCAGATATTTGAAACTAACATGACTGACGTGTAATTAGTCACAGAGCTGAGTGTTGGTCACGTCAGTCACGTCAGTCACGTACGTCACGTACGTCACGTACGTCACGTACGTCAACCAGTCAGTGTCTGTGCGTCTGTGTCTGTCTGTCTCTCTTTCTCATAATTTCCATTATTTTCGACCTGTTGATCAGTCTCTCCAACATAGGGAGAGTCTAGCTGTGAGAGTCTGGCTGTGAGAGTCTGGCTGTGAGAGTCTGGCTGTGAGAGTCTAGCTGTGAGAGTCTGGCTGTGAGAGTCTGGCTGTGATAGTCTGGCTGTGAGAGTCTGGCTGTGAGAGTCTAGCTGTGAGAGTCTGGCTGTGAGAGTCTAGCTGTGAGAGTCTGGCTGTGAGAGTCTGGCTGTGAGAGTCTGGCTGTGAGAGTCTAGCTGTGAGAATCTGGCTGTGAGAGTCTGGCTGTGAGAGTCTGGCTGTGAGAGTCTGGCTGTGAGAGTCTGGCTGTGAGAGTCTGGCTGTGAGAGTCTGGCTGTGAGAGTCTGGCTGTGAGAGTCTGGCTGTGAGAGTCTGGCTGTGAGAGTCTAGCTGTGAGAGTCTGGCTGTGAGAGTCTGGCTGTGAGAGTCTGGCTGTGAGAGTCTGGCTGTGAGAGTCTGGCTGTGAGAGTCTGGCTGTGAGAGTCTGGCTGTGAGAGTCTGGCTGTGAGAGTCTGGCTGTGAGAGTCTAGCTGTGAAAGTCTGGCTGTGAGAGTCTGGCTGTGAGAGTCTGGCTGTGAGAGTCTAGCTGTGAGAGTCTAGCTGTGAGAGTCTGGCTGTGAGAGTCTGGCTGTGAGAGTCTGGCTGTGAGAGTCTGGCTGTGAGAGTCTGGCTGTGAGAGTCTGGCTGTGAGAGTCTGGCTGTGAGAGTCTGGCTGTGAGAGTCTGGCTGTGAGAGTCTGGCTGTGAGAGTCTGGCTGTGAGAGTCTAGCTGTGAGAGTCTAGCTGTGAGAGTCTAGCTGTGAGAGTCTGGCTGTGAGAGTCTGGCTGTGAGAGTCTGGCTGTGAGAGTCTGGCTGTGATCTCAGTAGTAGTAACCAGTTACCAGTAACCAGTGTTCCGTTGACTCAACGACCAACCGTCTCTGCCTGAGTCACTGTCTGAACCCATATTGCGCTGACCTGGCATTATTCAAAGACCCTCTCACATATGGGTACTGTGGGCGGCCAGTCAGTCAGTGTTACGAGAGGAGCGAGAGAGATAGGTCCGGCTGTAAGGGCGTTATCCACCTTATCTGTAATTATACGTACTACCAGCCTACGTGAGTATTTCTTTACCTAATCCACGTATTCGAACTCCCACATGATAGTGAGAGTCTGGCTGTGAGAGTCTAGCTGTGAGAGTCTAGCTGTGAGAGTCTAGCTGTGAGAGTCTGGCTGTGAGAGTCTGGCTGTGAGAGTCTGGCTGTGAGAGTCTGGCTGTGAGAGTCTGGCTGTGAGAGTCTGGCTGTGAGAGTCTGGCTGTGAGAGTCTAGCTGTGAGAGTCTAGCTGTGAGAGTCTGGCTGTGAGAGTCTGGCTGTGAGAGTCTGGCTGTGAGAGTCTAGCTGTGAGAGTCTGGCTGTGAGAGTCTGGCTGTGAGAGTCTGGCTGTGAGAGTCTGGCTGTGAGAGTCTGGCTGTGAGAGTCTGGCTGTGAGAGTCTGGCTGTGAGAGTCTGGCTGTGAGAGTCTGGCTGTGAGAGTCTGGCTGTGAGAGTCTGGCTGTGAGAGTCTGGCTGTGAGAGTCTGGCTGTGAGAGTCTAGCTGTGAGAGTCTGGCTGTGAGAGTCTGGCTGTGAGAGTCTGGCTGTGAGAGTCTGGCTGTGAGAGTCTGGCTGTGAGAGTCTGGCTGTGAGAGTCTGGCTGTGAGAGTCTGGCTGTGAGAGTCTGGCTGTGAGAGTCTGGCTGTGAGAGTCTAGCTGTGAGAGTCTAGCTGTGAGAGTCTAGCTGTGAGAGTCTGGCTGTGAAAGTCTAGCTGTGAGAGTCTGGCTGTGAGAGTCTGGCTGTGAGAGTCTGGCTGTGAGAGTCTAGCTGTAAGAGTCTGGCTGTGAGAGTCTGGCTGTGAGAGTCTGGCTGTGAGAGTCTGGCTGTGAGTGTCTGGCTGTGAGAGTCTGGCTGTGAGAGTCTAGCTGTGAGAGTCTAGCTGTGAGAGTCTGGCTGTGAGAGTCTGGCTGTGAGAGTCTGGCTGTGAGAGTCTAGCTGTGAGAGTCTGGCTGTGAGAGTCTTTCTGTGAGAGTCTTTCTGTGAGAGTGTGACTGAGTGTCTGGCTCTGAGAATCTGGCTCTGAGAGTCTGGCTGTGAGAGTCTGGCTCTGAGAGTCTGGCTGTGAGAGTCTAGCTGTGAGAGTCTGGCTGTGAGAGTCTTTCTGTGAGAGTGTGACTGAGTGTCTGGCTCTGAGAATCTGGCTCTGAGAGTCTGGCTCTGAGAATCTGGCTCTGAGAGTCTGGCTGTGAGAGTCTGGCTGTGAGAGTCTGGCTGTGAGAGTCTGGCTGTGAGAGTCTGGCTGTGAGAGTCTGGCTGTGAGAGTCTGGCTGTGAGAGTCTAGCTGTGAGAGTCTGGCTGTGAGAGTCTTTCTGTGAGAGTCTTTCTGTGAGAGTGTGACTGAGTGTCTGGCTCTGAGAATCTGGCTCTGAGAGTCTGGCTGTGAGAGTCTGGCTCTGAGAGTCTGGCTGTGAGAGTCTAGCTGTGAGAGTCTGGCTGTGAGAGTCTAGCTGTGAGAGTCTGGCTGTGAGAGTCTTTCTGTGAGAGTCTTTCTGTGAGAGTGTGACTGAGTGTCTGGCTCTGAGAATCTGGCTCTGAGAGTCTGGCTCTGAGAATCTGGCTCTGAGAGTCTGGCTGTGAGAGTCTGGCTGTGAGAGTCTGGCTGTGAGAGTCTGGCTCTGAGAGTCTGGCTGTGAGAGTCTGGCTCTGAGAGTCTGGCTGTGAGAGTCTGGCTGTGAGAGTCTGGCTGTGAGAGTCTGGCTCTGAGAGTCTGGCTGTGAGAGTCTGGCTCTGAGAGTCTGGCTGTGAGAGTCTGGCTGTGAGAGTCTGGCTCTGAGAGTCTGGCTGTGAGAGTCTGGCTGTGAGAGTCTGGCTCTGAGAGTCTGGCTGTGAGAGTCTGGCTCTGAGAGTCTGGCTGTGAGAGTCTGGCTGTGAGAGTCTGGCTCTGAGAGTCTGGCTGTGAGAGTCTGGCTGTGAGAGTCTGGCTGTGAGAGTCTGGCTGTGAGAGTCTGGCTGTGAGAGTCTGGCTGTGAGAGTCTGGCTGTGAGAGTCTGGCTGTGAGAGTCTGGCTCTGAGAGTCTGGCTGTGAGAGTCTGGCTGTGAGAGTCTGGCTGTGAGAGTCTGGCTCTGAGAGTCTGGCTGTGAGAGTCTGGCTGTGAGAGTCTGGCTCTGAGAGTCTGGCTCTGAGAGTCTGGCTGTGAGAGTCTGGCTGTGAGAGTCTGGCTGTGAGAGTCTGGCTGTGAGAGTCTGGCTGTGAGAATCTGGCTCTGAGAGTCTGGCTCTGAGAGTCTGGCTGTGAGAATCTGGCTCTGAGAGTCTGGCTCTGAGAGTCTGGCTCTGAGAGTCTGGCTGTGAGAATCTGGCTCTGAGAGTCTGGCTCTGAGAGTCTGGCTGTGAGAGTCTGGCTGTGAGAGTCTGGCTGTGAGAGTCTGGCTGTGAGAGTCTGGCTGTGAGAGTCTGGCTGTGAGAGTCTGGCTGTGAGAGTCTGGCTCTGAGAGTCTGGCTGTGAGAGTCTGGCTGTGAGAGTCTGGCTGTGAGAGTCTGGCTGTGAGAGTCTGGCTGTGAGAGTCTGGCTGTGAGAGTCTGGCTGTGAGAGTCTGGCTGTGAGAGTCTGGCTGTGAGAGTCTGGCTGTGAGAGTCTGGCTGTGAGAGTCTGGCTGTGAGAGTCTGGCTGTGAGAGTCTGGCTGTGAGAGTCTGGCTGTGAGAGTCTGGCTGTGAGAGTCTGGCTGTGAGAGTCTGGCTGTGAGAGTCTGGCTCTGAGAGTCTGGCTGTGAGAGTCTGGCTGTGAGAGTCTGGCTCTGAGAGTCTGGCTGTGAGAGTCTGGCTGTGAGAGTCTGGCTGTGAGAGTCTGGCTGTGAGAGTCTGGCTGTGAGAGTCTGGCTGTGAGAGTCTGGCTGTGAGAGTCTGGCTGTGAGAGTCTGGCTCTGAGAGTCTGGCTGTGAGAGTCTGGCTGTGAGAGTCTGGCTGTGAGAGTCTGGCTGTGAGAGTCTGGCTGTGAGAGTCTGGCTGTGAGAGTCTGGCTCTGAGAGTCTGGCTGTGAGAGTCTGGCTGTGAGAGTCTGGCTCTGAGAGTCTGGCTGTGAGAGTCTGGCTGTGAGAGTCTGGCTGTGAGAGTCTGGCTGTGAGAGTCTGGCTGTGAGAGTCTGGCTGTGAGAGTCTGGCTGTGAGAGTCTGGCTGTGAGAGTCTGGCTGTGAGAGTCTGGCTGTGAGAGTCTGGCTGTGAGAGTCTGGCTGTGAGAGTCTGGCTGTGAGAGTCTGGCTGTGAGAGTCTGGCTCTGAGAGTCTGGCTGTGAGAGTCTGGCTGTGAGAGTCTGGCTGTGAGAGTCTGGCTGTGAGAGTCTGGCTGTGAGAGTCTGGCTGTGAGAGTCTGGCTGTGAGAGTCTGGCTGTGAGAGTCTGGCTGTGAGAGTCTGGCTCTGGTCTCAGTTACCGGACAGAAGATAAAGCTTCCATAACATTAGTATTGAATGATCAACACGGTTTAAGTCTTGACTTCAATACAATAACACTCCCTTCGTGTCCCCTACTTCCCTCAGTCTTTCCCCTCTCAATTACTCTTTCTTTCCCTCCCCTTCCTCTGTCCCTCCCTAACTCCCTCTCTCATTTCCTCCCTCACTTCCTCCCTGCATTCCTACCCTCACTAAATAAGAAATTCGGGGAAAGTAGAAGGGTGAGGAGTAACCAGAGAGAGGTAGGAAGGGAGCACCAGACCAGCTGCGTCACACACACACACGTTGATACGGAACGTCTGTCACAGGTGAAGACAAACAGCGTGCAACTACAGACTGGTATGACTCACGAAATCGTAATGATACGATTGCAAACAAACATACCACGGGTGGGGATAGAACCCGCGATCAGAGAGTCTCAAAACTCCAGACCGTCGCGTTAGCCACTGGTCCAGACTGGTATCGCTGACCTGCATAGCATTTAAGATTCTGAAGATCATCAGAAGTGGTGGAGCACCTGACGAGGAGAAGGTTCATACACAACAACCAGCATGGTTTTACTGAGGGTAAATCCAGTTTCACAATCCTACTCGAGATCTCTGTGACAAAAGTGAGGCGAGAGAGAGAGAGAGAGAGAGAGAGAGAGAGAGAGAGAGAGAGAGAGAGAGAGAGAGAGAAGGATGAGTGGAGAGCATATTTTTGGATTGTAAGAAGGCTTATGACACAGTACGACACAAGAGATTGGGACAAAAGCTAGAAGAACAGGCAGGAATAACAGAGAAGGCACAACTATGAATCAAGGAATACCTGGCAGGAAGGAAAGAAGTGAGTATCTGGTTGTGACAGTAACAATGTTGTTGAAAATACTTTAACTCAAGGGGAGATATTACTAACACAGGTGTAGTCTTGTAGCTTGCACACCTGGTTGTAGCACGATAATCAAGGTAGAAATGAGGAATGAGAAAAAGACAGCAGTGAGTAAATATATATATATATATATTTCCTTCACCAAACAGCATGCAAGTATATGTACAATATTTACAGAGGATATATACAGAAAGGCAATTTGCACGCAAGAGACACGGTAAGAACCGCTTTCGACCAGACTCGGAGGTAAGTTTGTCAGTGTTGCTTTACGAGTGTCCAACCAAGGTACTAGCACAACGAGGGGGCCCCTGCTCGTTATGCTCTTAGCACCTGGTTCACTGGTCAGGAGGGCAGCCTATATGGGTGCGTGATACAGACCGAATAAAATGTTATATACTCTTAGCATGCCACATATTATACAGTTACCAATATTATATATGAACACTATAAACTGAAGGTTTTAGCAAAGACTATTTTACATATGGAGTGGAGTGAACCATATGAATATAAAATAGAAGAAAGAACAGTGTACAGTAGATACAGAGTGATATATTTAGAATGATCTAAAGAGATTGAACACGATCTTAAAGACAGCTGATCACACGCTCGTTATAAACCCACTATGTACCCTTGCACTATATTGGTGGTTTCCCACGCCACGCCAAATCTATTAAGCCTCTGTTTAGGAAGTAGACGTATTTAATGATATGCCTAATATTTAAATTTAGAACAGGCCACCATTCAATGTAGGTGGGATGGTTTTACTTGGGTGACTAACAGGATCTGTGTATACCCAGATTATCCTCAGTCTTGGCTTCTATGAGCCTGAAGCAACGTACATTCTTTAATGTACCTGTAACACATTAGTGAGAGTAAAAGTGAGAAGGTCCCTAGTGGGTGTGAAGTTGCCGTTCAGAGGGGATGTTCAAGTCTGTCCATGGTGTTTTCCAGGTTTCTTTGGTTATGAATAATTGATACCGAAGGGTGACTTTAAAAAAATGTTCAATTAGGGTCTTAAGGAGACCCCATTCCATCCCAAGCTTCTCTCTATCCATGACAGAGTGAAGTTGTGTACGAATGGTATATAATACCGACAAGATGAGAGTAAGACACATGTGCAACATCTGGGTATCTTTATTGTAGACGTCTACAATAAAGATGCCCAGATGTTGCACATGTGTCTTACTCTCATCATGACAGAGTGAAGAAGTAATGTGTCAAAGAAATCGGATATCAGCGGACCAGTCTCTGTCGCATCATTGTCTTGTAGATGATAAAGCGCTTATCCACACGCTGCTTTCCCAGAGGTGGAGTTTCAACTTTAAAAAACTACGTGTTTCAAGAAGCACATTCAAAACGAGCTGAGAAAGGTCTCTCTCTCTCCCTCTCTCCTGCTCTCTCTCTTCCTCTCTTTCTCTCCCTCTCTCTTTCTCCCTCCCTCCACATATTGTTTGAACACCCACAGGAATACATCGAAGATGTCATCAGATCATTACAAGGAATAGGAATGCGTTTAAAAGTTGGCCCGATAGTGAAAATACAAGGTAAATTGTCTGAGTTCCTCTTAGACTGCAAATAAAAAGCAGAACTTTTTCAATACCTTGGAACAGATCCCACCGAGACTCAGTGTTCTCCAGGTGATCTATACATCTCCAGTGCTGATGGCAAGACAGTCAAGCACTGGGAACCAGGCCACGACATGGATGGAGAATTCTATTAATAGGAAGGAGAGACAAGATTGTGCTGCATATTCTTCACCCTCCATGGACAGGCCTCTTCCTCTGAAGAGTTTCGAGAGCTTCACGAACACTCTCGGGGCCCGGCCATGGGCCAGGCTCGTCTGGTGCTTGCCTGGTTAACCAGGGTATTGCTACTGGAGGCCCGCTGCCCCACATATCCATCACAGCCCGGTTGATCTGGCAGCTGTTGAAGATACCAGCCCATTCAAAAATTTTGGTGAGGACCTCCGACCCTGATGTGATCATTCTTACCTATCTTTTTTTTCTCTTTGAAGAGAAACATGTTACCAACTGTGAAGTCTATCAGCTACGTTCCTGGGAGGCATTAATGTATTATGAACTTCGGTGACATTGCTAAAACTTTAGTTAGAAAAATAGACATTACTCTTCCTCTCCTTGCTGCAGTCACTGGCCGTTATTCAATTTCTGGCCTGAGATACCCTTTAAAACGCCTTTGTTCCAAAACCTTTTTAGAAGTGTCCTGATGGTACTACTGAGGCCATTAAATGACCTGAACAATACACAAATAACCCGCATATAGAAAGAAACTTATGTCGACCTTTCGGTTCGATTTGGACGGTACTGTGGCTTTTTATTTCTTAAATAAACTGAAGATGGAAAGTCAGTTCTTAAATAACCCAGAGTATTTCAGTATTCAGCTGTGTGGAAGAGGTATTAGCTCGGTGAACCACTTCAGGAAGCAAAACTAGAGTATAGAAATTAGTCCACCGACTAGGAATACTCTGTACCACCACTGTCAAACGGCTCCTCTATCAAGCCAGCACTTTGGTATGTGCCAATGATTCCTTAGCTCCAGAGGCAGACCCCTGCCTGCATGGTTGGGAAAGAGAGTTGAAAGGAAGCGTGTGCCACAGTTCATTACCATCCCAGAAGTTGCAGAGGTGTGCCAGTAGCTGGTAAACGTGGCTGTCGAGAACCATGTAGTCAATCTTGCTGCTGCAACAAAAGGTTACCCTGCACAACCCCGTACAAATGAATGTGCAAAACTCTCTCAATACTATATTATTATGATTGCGTCTGCTACAATTATGGCTTCTTTCTTATTCTGTTGGACTCTAACAATGAGCCTGGCAAAAGTCACTCTTCCTCTGCTGTACGCCATTTTAAGATGGTCATTTTTGGTTTCATTTGAAAGCTAATACAATGCTGTAAAATGTTTTGAAACATTGTGGCTGCAATGAAAATTCTGATTATCATTTTTGTCGAGAATTATAGTAAAAAATATCTCTTGTATGCTTCAGGTACATTTAACAATAAAAATTGCCATGAACTGTAATTACCCATGTATTAAAACATATAAAATGACGAATCATTCATGTCTGTATCTTGTTTGGTTGACAAGATATTTATGACAATGGAAATAAGTTTCACTGACCAACGGGGTTTCAGGGAAGTCCCCTGGAGATCATAAGGATCGACTTACGACCTAAGGAATGTGGAAACACCAAAGGTAAACTTGAATACGCCGTCAGAATAGTGATATAAGCGAGTCATATTAGGGAGGGATTTAAGTCCAGCTGATGCCCTAAGCAAAGCCCAATAAATGTGCCACCTCGACTCTTCCATTGTTTAGCTGGCAAGACATTAAGACATATAAATATAATTTTTTTTTATTATATTTAACCCTAAACAGCAGCAAGCAATATAAGCAAATTACTTACTTATAAGTAAGGTAATAGAAAAAAAATCGTCACTGTTTTATACACTACAAAAAACTGTTATTAGGGGAAAAATACAAATGCAAAAATTTATTAAAAACGAATTTTAATCAGCATCCAAAAGATTATAACAAAGTAAAATCTGTTAATATCTCTACTGAAATTATCTAATCTCGAGAGCATACTTTTAAATTTTGAAAATCCTCTTTCTATAGAAATCGATGGTGGACAATTTTTTCAAAATAAATATTCTAACAGAAATATCATTATTTGCACGAAGCAAAAAATACCTTTTATTCCACTGATTTTTAACACTGAAGATATATAGCATTTTAACATTTTAACATTTTAACATTTTAACATGCATGTATCAAAGGATGTAGAGTTTATATATGAATGGTTCAGAGAACCGACAAGTTGATAAATTAGACACATGTGCAACTCTTGGGTATCTTTATTGAGGAAACGTTTCGCCACACAGTGGCTTTATGCCGTATTCTATTCAAGATTGATGGACTGACCACATCGACTCAAGGTTGAGGGACTGATTACCTCATTCTCTTCCTGTTCTTCAAGATTCTCCTTTGTATGGACTGATGAAGCCACTGTGTGGCGAAACGTTTCCTCAATAAAGATACCCAAGAGTTGCACATGTGTCTAATTTATCGATGCAGAGCTTGTTGGTGCCTGCTTAAATTTGCTTCTATATTAAGCAAAGACAAGTCATCCAGCCTGTCTTAGCCCATAATTGTTCTGTTGGGATTTTTAATTTGCTTGAGCTGAGAAAATGAACGCTCAGCTGTGTAATTTACTATTAATGTTAAAAATATACGCAAGACATTTGGAGACGCACACTCAAGTTTGTCTTTTGAAAGTATTTAGTAAAGTTCAGCCTGACTGAATATAATATTAATAGTTTTTGTTGTACTGAGCTTATGGTGCATATATGAATGAAGCTTCTGAAGCTCAGCACAGAATTTAGTGACCAAATCCTCTGGGTAAGCTTTTTAATTTCAGTAGATGAAGTTACATTATTTGATACATCACCTAGATAAGAAGATCTACCTGCTATTTCTTTGTACACCTCTCCTCTTCTTCTCATCTTTCCTCTATTTCTTTTTTCACCTCTCTTCTTATCTGGGTTGCTAGTTTGTCAACAATTGTATAAAAAGTGGCGATACGAAATTCATCTCTGACATTTAGATCTACTTCTGATGCATCTCCATCACTGGTAACTTCTTTCTGAGAAGTTTGAGCGTTTGAGTTACACTGTAGTCAACGTCTGGCAGCACTTCCTTTGTAAGTGCTTCAAATCTTTCAAAGTCATCCCTTAAAGTGCATAATTTTACAGAACGTGACTTGCTCTATGAAATATTTGCAAAATTTCATCCCACATCATCAACATAAAAGCAAATTTTAGTTATTGTATACTATTTGCAACATTGTCTGCTTCTCTTCTAGTGTCTCCATTTTGTGATTGGCCTTCAGCTAGACATTCTGTCAATTTAAAGCTTCCACTAGGATGCGCCTCCCATCTGGTCTCAGAGTAGGATTTTAATACACTTTCATTTCCAAGATAAACTTAGGAACATCCCACCGGTTGGTTGAGGCTGAAAAAAAAAACAGAGGAAATCCACTGCAGAGAAGAAAATAATTGCCAATTAAGAGCAATCAACAGCATTTCGACCTACCAGATTTAGTGTCTGGGCAGAACAGGGCATGTAAGTCAAAATTATTTTCTTATAAAATATTTTATTACATTCCCTTATAACGCCCAGACATGTTAGCAGGTTTGTCGTAGGAGTGACATCTACATTTTGAAAAATTTAGTTCGTAAACTTCACGTAAGTAATGCAACACCTGGTTTGACATTTCTTCACCGGTAGGACTTTTTAGCTCCAGAAAAGTTAAAAACAGTTCGATAGGCTGCTCATCTTTTAAGTACGGGGTACAACACTTAACTGATTTATATATGTAAAGTAAAAGGACACAAGTGCAACTAATGTGACATTTTTATTGTGGCAACGTTTCGCTCTCCAGGAACTTTGTCAAGCCTTTAAGTTCGTGGAGAGCCGTCAAGCTCCTGGAGAGCGAAACGTTGCCACAATAAAAATGTCACATTAATTGCACTTGTGTCCTTTTACTTTACATATTGTCGTCGATAATTCTACCATTATTATAATCTATATATGATAGATTTTGTGTCAAGTGACTTGCTACAATAACCAGAAGAATTTATCTCAGCAATGAACGCCTGAACCTTCTAAGTCAATAATTCAGTGAGTTTTTCACAGGTGATTTTGGACAAGTATTAATTATTTCCTTTTCCAGAATTTCTATATTTCGAAACGTGTCATGCTAAAAATGGATCAAACTGACTTATGAACTCAAGCAGGCCTAAAAAAAATAAATTTTGCAAGGAAACAAATCTTTCATTTGTTCCTGGAAAAGCCAGGTCACGTTCAGCTAATGTACGAATACCAGCTATTACACACTCCCAGACATGTTCCTGGTGGCCTGGTGGTTAACGCTCTCGCTTCACACGGTGAGGGCCTGGGTTCGATTCCCAGCCAGAGTAGAAACATTGGACGTGTTTCTTTCCACCTGTTGTCTATGTTCCCCATCAGTAAAATGGGTACCTGGGTGTTAGTCGACTGGTGTGGGTCGCATCCTGGGACACTGACCTAAGGAGGCCTGGTCACAGACCGGGCCGCGGGGGCGTTGACCCCCGGAACTCTCTCCAGGTAAATCCAGGTAAACAGTAACTGCACACTTGTTTATTCAACTTTTGCCTCAAGTCTAAACCTTGTCTATGAGTTGACAATATTATTAGAGTCTCGGTGAGTAGTGGATTTGATTCAGATTGTGTGTAACTAGTGGGAAAAAATTACTCACCTTTCCAGTCTTGTTTCTTTAAATCCAAAACCTTTTGATGTTGTATTTTTTTTTGTCAGTTTTCTCTTTTGTTCAACTCTTTGCTGAACAAGTTTTATTTTGGGGTCTGAAATGTACAGAAAGTTATCAAGGACCTACGTAGGTCCATCAGATGATCAACATAAAGGACGTAAATCTCAGCTTCAGATGTTTACATTATTGTTGAATAATGGGTTTGATTATAAAAATATAATTCATTATTCACTTTTCTTGAAAGGGATATTTCCACTGCCGATACTTAAAGCTAATAATTCAATTTAAATTTAAAATAACATTGCTACAAAATTTGGCCAGTGCTTTAAAACTATTAATTCTTACCTTATAAAATGTCCGAATCAAATGAAACAAGAAGAATATTTATAAAAGAGTGGTCTTGTCGCTGTGGAATCTTGTGCACAATTAGTGAATTGTTTGTAAATGAAGTAATATGACCCGACACTGGATCCTTCACACTATCAGCGGCAAGTTAATCCTCATCTTTCTTCAACAGGTGTTGCATTATGGTGTATCTCAGATGTGACTCAGGTGTTGTCATCTCAGATGTCAGATGACATCGTGGAACACAGACCCTGATGCTGGTTGTCTGGGTGTAATAAAACCAAAAAAAAATAAAAATTTGTCGCTCTTAGAATACGCCGCTAAGCCCTTTCTATGAATCTGAAATACCCTAAAATTCGATGGTTATAGCTATGGTATCGGTACTTTGTGGCGCCTCCCATTTCCTTGGTACCCTAAGCACGTGCTTATATTGCTTAGTGGTTAATCCAGAGCTGAGTCAAAACTCACTATCCCCAAAAGCTCCTTGCAACAAATCAATCTCCTTTGAAATTACTCTGACGTCTTTGGTTGATGTCAAGTATTGCATGCTCACTGAGGAAGCCTCATCATCCTAACTACAGTTGACGTAATTCTAAGCGTCATTTTATAAGTCCAACAGCATTTTTAACAACATTCACTTAATAATTTCTAAATGTTGATATAAGAGGCTAAAAACCTACTGTGTAGATTATGACGTCACACATGACTATTGAGGAAGGTATGACGTCATGGATATATTTAATCACGTTCAATGTTGTAAGATGTGTTTTATTCTGAGACTAAAGTATTTTTGTTGCTCCATGATGGAGGTACTCTGTTTAATTCTTTAAATTATGTACATCAACAAATAAAATTGAACAGTAATGAACTGGAAAAAAATAAAATTTTTCTCAGTTGTGATCCCGGAGCGTCAGATTTCCTGATATTATTACCAAGACACTATCTGTGACACGTATCATCAGCCGCTCTCACAATGGGCTTCTTTGTTGACCGCTTAGTCAACCAAGTTGTTCCTGCTAGCGTCCCACAGCCTCACAATGTTATTGAGCAAAAAATTTGCAGGAGATAGCGGTCCAGTTTCTTCTTAAAAACTTCTACCTTCGTTCCGGGATTATTTCTGATTTCAGTTGGTAGCGGGTTGAGGAGTCTTAGCCCGCACATGTTGACGTTGTATTTTTCTCCAATTGTGCTCATGGAATTCTGTCTTTTATCGGAGAGGGAGAAAGCCAGATGTAAGCTAGGAAATATAGAGAGGGAAGGAGCTAGGATGAGTAGAGAGGGAGGGAGCTAGGATGTACATGAAGAGAGGGAACAAGGAGGCTTAGGTATGAAGTAAAGTTTAGGGAGGGAGTTAGCTGGTGAAAATAGGCAGGGTTGTGTAAGTTAAGGGAACCAGGAGGTGTATGGTGTGGAGGAGGCAGGAAGTGCATGGGCATGAAGGAGTCAGGTGGGGCATGGGTGTGAAGGAGCCAGGTGGGGCATGGGTGTGAAGGAGCCAGGAAGTATAGCTTGTGAGGGAGCCTGGAGGTGTAGGGAGTAAGGGAGTCAGGATGCAAGGGAACCAAGAGGCGCAGGACGCAAGGGAGCAAGTAGGCGCAGGATGCAATCAGAAGGAATGGAAGAGAGTCAGGAAGGTTAGGATGGAAGGGAACCAGGAGGATTAGGATGGAAGGGAGCCAGGAGTGCTAGGATGGAAGGGAGCCAGGAGTGCTAGGATGGAAGGGAGCCAGGAGGATTAGGATGGAAGGGAGCCAGGAGTGCTAGGATGGAAGGGAGCCAGGAGTGCTAGGATGGAAGGGAGCCAGGAGTGCTAGGATGGAAGGGAGCCAGGAGTGCTAGGATGGAAGGGAGCCAGGAGGATTAGGATGGAAGGGAGCCAGGAGTGCTAGGATGGAAGGGAGCCAGGAGTGCTAGGATGGAAGGGAGCCAGGAGTGCTAGGATGGAAGGGAGCCAGGAGTGCTAGGATGGAAGGGAACCAGGAGTGCTAGGATGGGAGCCAGGAGTGCTAGGATGGAAGGGAGCCAGGAGTGCTAGGATGGAAGGGAGCCAGGAGTGCTAGGATGGAAGGGAGCCAGGAGTGCTAGGATGGAAGGGAGCCAGGAGTGCTAGGATGGAAGGGAGCCAGGAGTGCTAGGATGGAAGGGAGCCAGGAGTGCTAGGATGGAAGGGAGCCAGGAGTGCTAGGATGGAAGGGAGCCAGGAGTGCTAGGATGGAAGGGAGCCAGGAGTGCTAGGATGGAAGGGAGCCAGGAGTGCTAGGATGGAAGGGAGCCAGGAGTGCTAGGATGGAAGGGAGCCAGGAGTGCTAGGATGGAAGGGAGCCAGGAGTGCTAGGATGGAAGGGAGCCAGGAGTGCTAGGATGGAAGGGAGCCAGGAGTGCTAGGATGGAAGGGAGCCAGGAGTGCTAGGATGGAAGGGAGCCAGGAGTGCTAGGATGGAAGGGAGCCAGGAGTGCTAGGATGGAAGGGAGCCAGGAGTGCTAGGATGGAAGGGAGCCAGGAGTGCTAGGATGGAAGGGAGCCAGGAGTGCTAGGATGGAAGGGAGCCAGGAGTGCTAGGATGGAAGGGAGCCAGGAGTGCTAGGATGGAAGGGAGCCAGGAGTGCTAGGATGGAAGGGAGCCAGGAGTGCTAGGATGGAAGGGAGCCAGGAGTGCTAGGATGGAAGGGAGCCAGGAGTGCTAGGATGGAAGGGAGCCAGGAGTGCTAGGATGGATGGGAGCCAGGAGTGCTAGGATGGAAGGGAGCCAGGAGTGCTAGGATGGATGGGAGCCAGGAGTGCTAGGATGGAAGGGAGCCAGGAGTGCTAGGATGGAAGGGAGCCAGGAGTGCTAGGATGGATGGGAGCCAGGAGTGCTAGGATGGAAAGGAGCCAGGAGTGCTAGGATGGAAGGGAGCCAGGAGTGCTAGGATGGAAGGGAGCCAGGAGTGCTAGGATGGAAAGGAGCCAGGAGTGCTAGGATGGAAGGGAGCCAGGAGTGCTAGGATGGAAGGGAGCCAGGAGTGCTAGGATGGAAGGGAGCCAGGAGTGCTAGGATGGAAGGGAGCCAGGAGTGCTAGGATGGAAGGGAGCCAGGAGTGCTAGGATGGAAGGGAGCCAGGAGTGCTAGGATGGAAGGGAGCCAGGAGTGCTAGGATGGAAGGGAGCCAGGAGTGCTAGGATGGAAGGGAGCCAGGAGTGCTAGGATGGAAGGGAGCCAAGAGGATGAGAATGGAAACAAGCACAAACTCTGTAGAAACTCTTCCTGCGCCGTCTTGCTCTTCTTAACCTTGACTCTCCTCAGCACTTTCAGTTCTCTCATCCTGTAATTAATTCCCAAAAGATTTATTTGTACTTCTTGGATCTCCTCTAAAAATCATCTTAACTTTACTGCGAGTTGCATTCAAATTCCTCTTTTTTTCACATTCCATCAATCTTTTAGACATTAATTAAAAAAATCGAAGACAACGACAGCAGCGATCGTGTTTACACTCACCTACTTGTTCCTCGCAATGAACTCGTAATTTGGAGAGGACGTTTTAAATAACGTTTTGGTTCTTCAGAGTCTTTTAAAGGTTTCTTTCCTAATGAAGGCTTTTCTTATTAGGTTAATTGTGAATGGTTCCGGCCACGGTACTGGGACTTTGATTCTCACAAGTGCCAAAATTCACATTTGTATATAAGTTACAGAATGTTGATTAATTGTTCCTTGAACGAGGACACTGAAGAGCGCAGGATAACGTTATACATTCTCGACTCATTCTAATTACAACGTAATTACTCACATCGCTGCATTTGGTAATGGCTCCTCTCTCTCTCTCGCCTCACTTGTTTCACAGATCTCGAATACGATTGGAAAGGAAAGGCCGCCTGCCTTTCCACCTATTCTTCCTTCATACTTCAAAATAATTATTTTGGTTAGATTATGAGAATTCCGCGAATGCTCAACACTAACTTTTCTTTCAGATTTCATAAATTGCTCATCACAACCATCTAATTTATTTTCCGATTTCTTCAATTTACAAACACCATTCTTCCCCCGACCTTGAAATTTCAAATGCAATATGCTCCTTCTTTCTGTTTTAAACGTTTCTTTGTTTCTATTGCACATTGTAGTGTTCCTGTCTTGAACTACCTTGTATTTGCTCTATTAATTTGCTGTAGAAGATTCCGTTACATTTGTTTTTGGTCAACATGTCAAACCTGTAAGAATTTATAATGTTAAAAGTCAAAACCATATGAAGCATTGCTCCATCTCTCTCAAATCTGACTACGAGAGTAGAATTTGTCTTGTGAGTGGCGTCAGGAAGGGCTAGAATACATCACTGCTTGTGTTTAATGGCGTAAAAGAGTTTAGCACTTTACAACAATTTACTATCAATTTTCCAAGTACCTACGTGAAATTTTTCTCTAGTTCTGACCCAGCTTATCCAGCATCGTTATTTTTCCTGCAAGACAGTACAGTGCAAAAATTGGCGGATGAGGACCTGAAATTAGCCGAGGATAAAATGAAACACTATGATAAGTCGACAGTGCTTCATTCATTTGCCACTTGTCTGCTGGTTCATTACCAAGTCCGATTTGTTGGCCCATTAACTACTCAAAGACGATGAACGAATATAATTATGTAATATAACTCCAGTAAGCATAAATCAAACCATACCATGTGAACCTACATAATCTTAATTTGCTAGTCGGTGTTTCTACATTAATCCTTATCCTGGAAGCTGCCTCTTATAATAGCCTTTCTAGGACTGTACTTGGAGAGCCTGGCATTAAATCTCTGTCTACACAAGGGCAAAACAATTTTGTTTATTACATTTCTAATCTGTTTTAAGAGCCATTCCACAACTTTGTTTGATGGGAGCACACGTAAATATTCAAAGGATTGAAGCGACATACAGGAAACTCCAGTAAAGCACAAAGCTCTTTGTGATAAACTTTTCAGTGGTACTAGTCTATAGCTGTGGTAGTACTTCGGTTTCACGTTGTATTTTGGTGTGCAAACCAGATGGCACCATCTACTTGCAGGCACATTAGAGTAAAGTTAATGTTGCTACACATTCCAATGATTATCCTTTACTATTGATCTTATAGTCAGTGCTAAATTATTCTCACCTTTGAATCATTTAAAATGAGAGTATTGGGTTACTTTAACAGAAAGAGCATGAAACATCTATAATTTTTTTGCGTAACTCAGTAACTGTGATTTTCACAATTACTGAGTTATGCTGTTTAATATGAGACATTACCCTGCTAGCTTCAAATGCCTTATACTTGGAAGGCATAATCATATTTGAATTACTTAACAGTAATCAGTATGAAATGGATGTATTTACTCCACCTGCATGCTATACTTGATTCCTTGATATTTTACAGTAAACTTAGCGGACCAAGCAAGGATGAAGAGCGGTTGCTCTGTCTCCATCAACACAGCCTCATGATGCTATTTTTGGAACACAGAATTTTTTAGTATTGTCTTGCAACACTTTGACCAATGTGTAGACTTTTGTTTTCTGAGAGTCTTGGTGTTCTATACACCGTCATGTGTGTTGACTTTTGTTTTGGAAGTAATGCCCAGTGTGGACATTACATTGTTATGAAGTATCTTTTATGTGATTAAGCCAATGATGGAAGTAGACCAGTTACCATGTGGGATAATTAACTTTCATATGGTATAGTAGTTGAAAGACCAGCAACCAGGTATTACCTGAGTTGTGTTCTGTGTTGCTTATATTCCCTAAGTAGACTGCAAATAATTTTTTTACGAGATAGCTTTATCTTTATTTAGTAAAGATAGGAGTATATCTAACAGGAAGTGTAATATAATCCTATCCTAGACTAGTGAATGAAAGTGAGATTATCGGTGTATAACCATGAGACGATTTACTATATCAGTCCCTCCTTTGGAAGCAAAAAGGCAACCAAAGAAAATTACTCTTACAGTGAGGAGTCGGATTCTTGCAAAACATTTTACTTCAGTGAGTCAGAATTTTCAATGTTTCTTATTACCGAATCAAAGAGAGGAAAAAAGCTGAGAGATCATCTCCAGCTACCATTTCTCCGATCCCACCCCGCTTCAATCTATCTCCTTAATGGTATGCCATCTCCCGTCTCTCACAATTCTTCCTCTCATACCGGAAGTTTGTTTGCAAGAGCTGTCTCTAAATTGTGACAAGAAATCCTATATATTTCTTTTTAAGTTTTTAAGTCAAATTTGTCTTTATAACTAAAAATGTGTTTTACCTTAAGTCACCTTTCCTTTTCTGTCATTTTCAGTGTTTGGAATATGCATGATCAACAAATAAGTACAATATAATGAAAGTGCATTGAAGATTGTGGTGATACGTCCGTATGACACACCAGGTGGTCCCTATGACACCTAGGTGATCCCTCCGCATGACGCACACCAGGTGGTCTCTCTGACACCTAGGTGATCCCTCCGTATGACATATACTAGGTGGTCTCTATGACACCTAGGTGATCCCTCCGTATGACACACCAAGTGGTCCCTATGACATCTAGGTGATCCCTCCGTATGACACACCAAGTGGTCCCTATGACATCTAGGTGATCCCTCCGTACGACATATACCAGGTGGTCTCTCTGACACCTAGGTGATCCCTCCGCATGACGCACACCAGGTGGTCTCTCTGACACCTAGGTGATCCCTCCGCATGACGCACACCAGGTGGTCTCTCTGACACCTAGGTGATCCCTCCGCATGACGCACACCAGGTGGTCTCTCTGACACCTAGGTGATCCCTCCGTATGACATATACTAGGTGGTCCCTATGACACCTAGGTGATCCCTCCGTATGACACACACCAGGTGGTCCCTATGACACCTAGGTGATCCCTCCGTATGACACACCAAGTGGTCCCTATGACATCTAGGTGATCCCTCCGTACGACACATACCAGGTGGTCTCTCTGACACCTAGGTGATCCCTCCGCATGACGCACACCAGGTGGCCCCTCTGACACCTAGGTGATCCCTCCGTATGACATATACTAGGTGGTCCCTATGACACCTAGGTGATCCCTCCGTATGACACACACCAGGTGGTCCCTATGACACCTAGGTGATCCCTCCGTATGACACATACCAGGTGGTCTCTCTGACACCTAGGTGATCCCTCCGTATGACATATACTAGGTGGTCCCTATGACACCTAGGTGATCCCTCCGTATGACACACACCAGGTGGTCCCTATGACACCTAGGTGATCCCTCCGTATGACACACCAAGTGGTCCCTATGACATCTAGGTGATCCCTCCGTACGACACATACCAGGTGGTCTCTCTGACACCTAGGTGATCCCTCCGCATGACGCACACCAGGTGGCCCCTCTGACACCTAGGTGATCCCTCCGTATGACATACTAGGTGGTCCCTATGACACCTAGGTGATCCCTCCGTATGACATATACTAGGTGGTCCCTATGACACCTAGGTGATCCCTCCGTATGACACACACCAGGTGGTCCCTATGACACCTAGGTGATCCCTCCGTATGACACACACCAGGTGGTCCCTATGACACCTAGGTGATCCCTCTGTATGACACACCAAGTGGTCCCTATGACATCTAGGTGATCCCTCCGTACGACACATACCAGGTGGTCTGACACCTAGGTGATCCCTCCGCATGACGCACACCAGGTGGTCTCTCTGACACCTAGATGATCCCTCCGTATGACATATACCAGGTGGTCCCTATGACACCTAGGTGATCCCTCCGTATGACACACCAGGTGGTCCCTATGACACCTAGGTGATCCCTCCGTATGACACACACACCAGGTGATCCTTTTGACACCTAGGTGATCCCTCCGTATGATACACACCAGGTGGTCCCTATGACACCTAGGTGATCCCTCCGTATGACACACCAGGTGATCCTTATGACACCTAGGTGATCCCTCCGTATGAGAGACCAGGTGATCCTTATGACACCTAGGTGATCCCTCCGTATGACACACCAGGTGATCCCTGTGACACCTAGATGATCCCTCCTTATGACACACCAGATGGTCCCTCCGTTTGACACACCTTGGTGGTACTTCACTATGACACATAGGTGGTACGTCACTATGACACACCTAGGTGGTACCTCACTATGACACACCTAGGTAGGTGGTTCCTTAATATGGAGACACACATCTACATGGTCCCTTTCTATGACACACCTAGGTGATCCCTCACTTGATAACACACCTAGGTGATGCCTCGCCATGTTGACACATCTATGTGGTCATACACCATACCGACAACCCATACTTTACGACTGATAACCCATACTTAACGAATGAGAACCCTTGGTATACAGAGTATAAACATGTCACTGCTACGTCACTGCAGTTGTGTTTGTGGAGCAGTGTCTGAGGAGGTTGTCTCAGCTCCTGGCTTTTCCTCCTAAACTCAGTGATTGGCATCGCTGCTTTTGCCTT
>NC_091342.1:28364305-28449305 GCF_038502225.1 Cherax quadricarinatus | reverse complement strand
TACACACACACACACACACATATACAACAGGCCTAGTGTCTAATCGACATGTGCCTAGGACAAAATGGTAACTAAGACAGACACACACTCACACACACACACACACACACACACACACACACACACACACACACACACACGTGCTCATATACAACAGGCCTAGTGTCTAATCGACATGTGCCTAGGACAAAAATGGTAACTAACTAACACACAGAGCAGGGAGAGTGACCTAGTAGCGACCAGTACAGAGACGGGGAAAGGAGCCATGAATCGACCCCAGCAACCACAATTAGGTGAGTACACACACACACACTCAACCGCTGCAACCACAAATAAGAACAGTGCTGGAGATCTGTGACAAAGTTACCAAGATGATTCAAGAAAGATGAACAAGCTGCACCTTACTGGACACCAAGAAAACAACTAACGGAATGGACAAAAATCCAACCCATAACAAATCAGTTATAAAATTGCCAAGCCAGTGCTCTAACCACAACACTAAGCCAGTGCTCTAACCACAACACTAAGCCAGTGCTCTAACCACAACACTAAGCCAGTGCTCTAACCACAACACTAAGCCAGTGCTCTAACTACAACACCAAACCAGTGCTCTAACCACAACACTAAGCCAGTGCTCTAACCACAACACTAAGCCAGTGCTCTAACCACAACACTAAGCCAGTGCTCTAACAACAACACTAAGCCAGTGCTCTAACCACAACACTAAGCCAGTGCTCTAACCACAACACTAAGCCAGTGCTCTAACCACAACACTAAGCCAGTGCTCTAACCACAACACTAAGCCAGTGCTCTAACTACAACACCAAACCAGTGCTCTAACCACAACACTAAGCCAGTGCTCTAACCACAACACTAAGCCAGTGCTCTAACCACAACACTAAGCCAGTGCTTTAACCACAACACTAAGCCAGTGCTCTAACCACAACACTAAGCCAGTGCTCTAACCACAACACTAAGCCAGTGCTCTAACCACAACACTAAGCCAGTGCTCTAACCACAACACTAAGCCAGTGCTCTAACCACAACACTAAGCCAGTGCTCTAACTACAACACTAAGCCAGTGCTCTAACTACAACACTAAGCCAGTGCTCTAACCACAACACTAAGCCAGTGCTCTAACTACAAAACTAAGCCAGTGCTCTAACCACAACACTAAGCCAGTGCTCTAACTACAACACTAAGCCAGTGCTCTAACACCACCACCAAACCAGTGTTGTAACTACAACACTAAGCCAGTGCTCTAACCACAACACTAAGCCAGTGATCTAACTACAACACTAAGCCAGTGCTCTAACCACAACACTAAGCCAGTGCTCTAACTACAACACTAAGCCAGTGCTCTAACCACAACACTAAGCCAGTGCTCTAACTACAACACTAAGCCAGTGCTCTAACCACAACACTAAGCCAGTGCTCTAATTACAACACTAAGCCAGTGCTCTAACTACAACACTAAGCCAGTGCTCTAACTACAACACTAAGCCAGTGCTCTAACTACAACACTAAGCCAGTGCTCTAACTACAAAACTAAGCCAGTGCTCTAACTACAACACTAAGCCAGTGCTCTAACTACAACACTAAGCCAGTGCTCTAACTACAACACTAAGCCAGTGCTCTAACTACAACACTAAGCCAGTGATCTAACTACAACACTAAGCCAGTGCTCTAACTACAACACTAAGCCAGTGCTCTAACTACAACACTAAGCCAGTGCTCTAACTACAACACTAAGCCAGTGCTCTAACTACAACACTAAGCTAGTGCTCTAACTACAACACTAAGCCAGTGCTCTAACTACAACACTAAGCCAGTGCTCTAACTACAACACTAAGCCAGTGCTCTAACTACAACACTAAGCCAGTGCTCTAACTACAACACTAAGCCAGTGCTCTAACTACAACACTAAGCCAGTGCTCTAACTACAACACTAAGCCAGTGCTCTAACTACAACACTAAGCCAGTGCTCTAACTACAACACTAAGCCAGTGCTCTAACCACAACACTAAGCCAGTGCTCTAACCACAACACTAAGCCAGTGCTCTAACTACAACACTAAGCCAGTGCTCTAACCACAACACTAAGCCAGTGCTCTAACCACAACACCAAGCCAGTGCTCTAACCACAACACTAAGCCAGTGCTCTAACCACAA
Source organism: Cherax quadricarinatus (assembly GCF_038502225.1). Lineage (NCBI taxonomy): Eukaryota > Metazoa > Arthropoda > Malacostraca > Decapoda > Parastacidae > Cherax > Cherax quadricarinatus. The sequence continues at coordinate 28,447,134 of NC_091342.1, read as the reverse complement.
CACTAAGCCAGTGCTCTAACTACAACACTAAGCCAGTGCTCTAACCACAACACCAAGCCAGTGCTCTAACCACAACACCAAGCCAGTGCTCTAACCACAACACTAAGCCAGTGCTCTAACCACAACACTAAGCCAGTGCTCTAACCACAACACTAAGCCAGTGCTCTAACCACAACACTAAGCCAGTGCTCTAACTACAACACTAAGCCAGTGCTCTAACCACAACACTAAGCCAGTGCTCTAACCACAACACTAAGCCAGTGCTCTAACACCACCACCAAACCAGTGTTGTAACTACAACACCAAGCCAGTGCTCTAACCACAACACTAAGCCAGTGCTCTAACCACAACACTAAGCCAGTGCTCTAACCACAACACTAAGCCAGTGCTCTAACCACAACACTAAGCCAGTGCTCTAACTACAACACTAAGCCAGTGTTCTAACCACAACTCTAAGCCAGTGCTCTAACTACAACACTAAGCCAGTGCTTTAACTACAACACTAAGCCAGTGTTCTAACCACAACACTAAGCCAGTGCTCTAACTACAACACTAAGCCAGTGCTCTAACTACAACACTAAGCCAGTGTTCTAACCACAACACTAAGCCAGTGCTCTAACCACAACACCAAGCCAGTGCTCTAACACCACCACCAAACCAGTGTTGTAACTACAACACCAAGCTAGTGCTCTAAACACAATACCATGCCAGCCTATTAAGATACGTTCAACAAGATTAATATATATATATATATATATGTGTGTGTGTGTGTGTGTGTGTGTGTGTGTGTGTGTGTGTGTGTGTGTGTGTGTGTGTGTGTGTGTGTGTGTGTGTGTGTGTGTGTGTGTGTCGTGCCGAATATGTAAAACTGGTCAATTAGCAAGAACTCATTTAAAATTAAGTCCTTTCAAAATTTTCTCTTATACGTTTAAAGATATATTTTTTTCATTAATTTTAATGTAAAAATTTATAATTTTGCATCAAAAGCATCTTAGAAAACTTACCTAACCTTATTATAGCGAGAACAATTTATTTTAGCCTAGCCCAATTAAATATATTTTAGATTTGTTTACAATAAGTTAATACTAAACAAACACAGTTAAATATATTTTTTTCGTTAGGTTCAGAATGATTTGGGCGAAATTATTGCATACACAAATTTTCGCTTGTCCTATATGGCAAGATGAGCGTTGCTATTTAAGCCAAGATCGCAAGTTCTGCCTATTCGGCACGACATATATATATATAAATATATATAAATATATATATTATATATATATATATATATATATATATATATATATATATATATATATATATATATATATATATATATATATATATATATATATATATATACCCTAGAAGGCTTAGCCATGGACCTCACTATGCCCACAAAGCAACTTCACACGGAAGAATCTCACACCAAAATGGCTGTTGTAAGTTCTGATTCATGTTCCTTCAAAACCATTCTCACTGACTCGTGAAATCGCAACAGCACAAATTCAAACCCATGGCGAACCATTTCTAAAATCAGCAGACTATGGTTTTCTCAAAATGGCAGGTCCTCAAGCTCGAAAAGCAAGTAGGTGTAATTTGGAAATTCATACAATGGATAAAAGAATATATGAGAGAGTTAGTGAAAGGTAAAATGAAAAAATTGTGTCCCAAGGATCAACATTTAGATCATTATTTTTCATAAATATAACTCACGAAATCGTAATGACACGATTGGAAACGAACCATACCACTGCAATCGTGTTATTACGATTTCGTGAGTCATGTTGACGGCTTTGAGGGGACTTGAGCTAGAGTTCGTCACGGTCACGCTAGCGGGAGATTCGTCTGTCAAAACTTGCATTTGTGGTCACAGAGGTGCCTATGCTAACCTTCCTATGGTGTAGAAATATACCTAGTTGGATGAATCTTATTGTGGCTACCTGGCCCAGTGGCTAACGCGTCGGTTTAGAGTTTTGTGACTTTTTGATCGCGGGTTCTAACCCCACCCTTGGTATGTTTTTTTTTTTCATAAATACCCAAATAACCCACACATTGAAAAGAGAAGCTTATGACGACGTTTCAGTCCGACTTGGGCCATTTACAAATGGTACAAGAAGGACCTAAACGTCTTTGTAATCCTGCCTCTTTTATGTGCGAGTTATTTGTTTTTCCCAGTCACGGTATTGTGCCTTTTTCTTCTTTTCATATGTATATGCAAATGACTTATCAAATGGGATCGAATTTTGTGCGTACTCACCTAGTTGAGTTTGCAGGGGTCGAGTCCAAGCTCCTGGGTCCGCCTCTTCACTGGTCGCTACTAGGTCACTCTCCCTGAACCGTGAGCTTTATCATACCTCTGCTTAAAGCTATGTATGGATTCTGCCTCCACTACATCGCTTCCCAAACTATTCCACTTCCTGACTACTCTGTGGCTGAAGAAGTACTTCCTAACATCCCTGTGATGCGTCTGTGTCTTCAACTTCCAACTGTGTCCCCTTGTTGCTGTGTCCCATCTCTGGAACATCCTGTCTTTGTCCACCTTGTCAATTCCTCTCAGTATTTTGTATGTCGTTATTATGTCCCCCCTATCTCTCCTGTCCTCCAGTGTCGTCAGGTTAATTTCCCTTAACCTCTCCTCGTAGGACATACCTCTTAGCTCTGGGACTAGTCTTGTTGCAAACCTTTGCACTTTCTCTAGTTTCTTTACGTGCTTGGCTAGGTGTAGGTTCCAGACTGGTGCCGCATACTCCAATATGGGCCTAACGTACACGATTCCTTATTAAGATGTCGGAATGCTGTTCTGAGGTTTGCTAGGCGCCCATATGCTGCAGCAGTTATTTGGTTGATGTGCGCCTCAGGTGTTCCCGGTGTTATGCACACACCAAGATCCTTTTCCTTGAGAGAGAGAGACTGCCTGTCTTCTATCATATACTTCATATATTTAAAGTGATGAAGGTTCAAGAACAGAAATGTCTTCAACAACAGTGTCTTCAACAACGGTGTCTTCAACTACGATGTCTTTAACAACAACAACGGTGTCTTCAACAACGATGTCTTCAACAACGATGTCTTCAACAACGGTGTCTTCAACAACGGTGTCTTCAACAACGATGTCTTCAACAAAGATGTCTTCAACAACGGTGTCTTCAACAACGGTGTCTTCAACAACGGTGTCTTCAACAACGATGTCTTCAACAACGATGTCTTCAACAACGATGTCTTCAACAACGGTGTCTTCAACAACGGTGTATTCAGTGAATACATTCTCGTCTTTTTCCCTCAAGTTGCCTGCAGTCATTTGCCTTTTTACTCCACCTTTACATCTCTATAATTTAAAATGCATAATTTATCATCCATTATTATCTGGCAATGATAGTCACCAGGGCACTGAGGTGCAGACGTCTAAAACAATTTTGATTGGTAGAACATCTCAGTGCCATCATCAGAACGCTCATTTCACTAACCAATCACCTGTCGACTATTCTAGCAGAGAAAAGACGCAAAGGCTAAATTTATCCTTAACCGAAATATTTATAATGAAATTACAATACCAGAATTTTTTGAATAAATAAGATATATCTAGTTTCCACTTTAAATATAACAAATAGTGGTAAATAAATTTTTAAAGACTGCCAGACGATATCCCTGGTCAACGTCACAGGTTGAGGCAAACATCCGTTTTAACCTGTCCTCACTCCGACTATAACAGTCAATGGGTAGCTGTTTAACGAGTCTTATTAAGTAGTTAACTATACGTCTTCTTCAGTTTACCTTTATCTGATAATTCATATACCCTTGTGGAATGTTTTAAACGGTTAATTTTTATTGATGGAGGACAGTGTAATCTAACATAACGTAGCCTGAATGCAAAATCGATAAATTTGCTACGAACCCTATGTGAGAAATTCACATATATTGTGTGTGGATGGGCTGTGTCTCTCGCTTACGGACATAATTATTAAATACCAGAGAGTCCTAAAGTTATATTGAGGTCCAATATAACTTCAGTACACGTTGTAAGAGTGTGGTCATATATAGAACATGTATTAATTGATATTATCCTGCAGACCTCTGAGCAGACTCATGGCAGGAGCTTGCAAACTATAAGAGACACGCAGTAACTATTAGCGAGTGAGGGCGTGCCGCTCTCGGTTCTATTTTCAGGGGCGTAAATGGCCTATAATTATAGATCGGGACGATAATGCTATTTTTAATTGAGCTCGTAAACTGTGTGCCTCCTACTGAGACGTAAATCAATTGTGCTGAGCAGTGACGTATGGTGACGTTTTCCCGCTGTTATACCCAACACCTGATCATCTGGGGGACTCTTCTGAGGATCCTTGATGCTGAGGGGATCTTAATCAGATGAACTGGATTAGTTCCCCGTTATTTTTAACCGAACCTGATTACTGCCCATTCCCAAGGAACTGGTGGTGTTCATTATGACAGAAATCACAGTACATAAAAACAATATACACATATGCATACCTATACACACACATGCATACGCATATATATACTTGTGCAGATGTATGCAATACATGTTTATGTATACGTATGTCTCCTCATACGTATGTAAGTACGTATATGTATGTGTGAGACTGTATGTGTGTATTGTACTTATGTATGTATACACGCATGTATTCATGCTTGTTTGAATGTATGCAATATTTGTGTGTCTTTATATGAAGAGATATATACTTGCGCATGTTATTAACACGTACATGGATAAATGCGCAAATATGTGTCCATTACCACACCGCCACTGTCACCACCATCCTCATCAACATCACCAACACTTATCATGCGCCTGTGTATACATGTGTATACAAAACAAGTTATTCACTCCTTGAAATTGTGATGTCGACCACATGTTAGACCTTTAAAGCAGTCTTGTGGACATCAGTTTCGGTAATGGTTTGTATAAAACTGAGCACAGAGCACCTGCATATATCGGTTGCTCTATAAACCTTCACTTGGTAACAAATAATCAAGTTTTAAATCTTTAGCCGATTGGATAAAGCGTAAAGTTATTAAGGAAAACTTTAGATGGTATAAGGAATGTGCAAGAATGGTATATAATACCGACAAGATGAAATTAAGACACATGTGCAACATCTGGGTATCTTTATTGTAGACGTTTCGCCATCCACTGGCTTTATCAATACAAATTCTAGGACATAACTTGAAGAAAGTAGAACTATGTACAGAAGATGAGGTAATCAGTCCCTCAACCTTGGAGTAGGTGCGAAGAGCACCATAGTCGTGGAGATACTGAAGCAGAAGCAAGGAGCCTGGCGCTTATATAGTAACGTCAGGTGTAGCAGACGAGGGCATAGTCACTGGTAGGCGGGATTCCCCAGGAAACAGCGACTGACAGATGGACGGCTCTGGCATCATGCCGTCCGGTATTTACGAGATCACTCAGAAAATTTAAAGACCTCATAAAAACGCGAGTTTTAAATTGCTTTAGACTTTTGTTTTGTAGTTTTTTTTAGTTTTAAAATTCGATACAATCCTGCTTTTGTTTCTAAAGCTAGCATAATTTGATGAAAATCCCAACAATTCTAAGTTATAGAAAATATTTATGGTATTGACAAATTAGCCCACACACACACACACACACACACACACATACACAGTAAACTGAATTTATATTATCCTGGCCACAAAATGTATCAGCCATTAAATATCGAAGCCATGCAGAAAACGTAGACGCATGTATTTTGATAACGATGATTAACTGGTAATCAAAATTTGACATAACCTTACACATCAGATGCTCAAGGCTGCACCTACCCACTTGAAGTTTACTCTCCATCGTCGTCGACTCAGGATGCATCTATTTTGAACGTTTGAAGCGCTGAAAAACGAGAGTTTTGGAAGTTATTCGAGCCATTCCAGGAAGCTGGGAATAGCGTCAATAACTTTGGTCATCGGGCACTTGCGCATGTCATTTGTCCCTAGAGTCTGATCCTCGTTACCGTACACAAGTGTTCACAATGTGATTCCGATGGAAGGAGAGAGAGACTCTGAGTTATGAGCGAAAGAAAATCGAAAAGTTGCAGGAAGAGCAAAAGAAAAATATTCAATCACTCAAATGTCTACCTCCAAAGGTACCTAATTCTATGTGTCTTTATAATCTACCGATATAATAAAGTGTGTTGGGTTCCGCTGATGGTAAATATTATCTTCTTAAATGCTGCGTCTTCTGTGATATAAACAGGATAAATACTGTGGCCTTTCTGGTACAGTCTAATAATTACTTTGAGTTTGTGTTCCACTTAAAAGACGTTATTATGACAAATGCAGGTAATTAAAGTCTCATAGAAAGTTGTAATTAAAGCTATCACACTGTGGAGAATTTTATTTCTGAGGAAAGTTAGGTTGAAGGAAGGTGGCCGTCTGCAGCCTCGCCCTCACTAGGCGACCTACCTGACGAGTCACGGAGCCTCGCCCTCACTAGACGACCTACCTGACGAGTCACGGAGCCTCGCCCTCACTAGACGACCTACCTGACGAGTCACGGAGCCTCGCCCTCACTAGACGACCTACCTGACGAGTCACGGAGCCTCGCCCTCACTAGACGACCTACCTGACGAGTCACGGAGCCTCGCCCTCACTAGACGACCTACCTGACGAGTCACGCAGCCTCGCCCTCACTAGACGACCTACCTGACGAGTCACGGAGCCTCGCCCTCACTAGACGACCTACCTGACGAGTCACGCAGCCTCGCCCTCACTAGACGACCTACCTGACGAGTCACGGAGCCTCGCCCTCACTAGACGACCTACCTGACGAGTCACGCAGCCTCGCCCTCACTAGACGACCTACCTGACGAGTCACGGAGCCTCGCCCTCACTAGACGACCTACCTGACGAGTCACGGAGCCTCGCCCTCACTAGACGACCTACCTGACGAGTCACGGAGCCTCGCCCTCACTAGACGACCTACCTGACGAGTCACGCAGCCTCGCCCTCACTAGACGACCTGCCTGACGAGTCACGGAGCCTCGCCCTCACTAGACGACCTACCTGACGAGTCACGCAGCCTCGCCCTCACTAGACGACCTACCTGACGAGTCACGCAGCCTCGCCCTCACTAGACGACCTACCTGACGAGTCACGGAGCCTCGCCCTCACTAGACGACCTACCTGACGAGTCACGCAGCCTCGCCCTCACTAGACGACCTACCTGACGAGTCACGGAGCCTCGCCCTCACTAGACGACCTACCTGACGAGTCACGCAGCCTCACCCTCACTAGACGACCTACCTGACGAGTCACGCAGCCTCGCCCTCACTAGACGACCTACCTGACGAGTCACGGAGCCTCGCCCTCACTAGACGACCTACCTGACGAGTCACGCAGCCTCGCCCTCACTAGACGACCTACCTGACGAGTCACGGAGCCTCGCCCTCACTAGACGACCTACCTAACGAGTCACGGAGACTCGCCCTCACTAGACGACCTACCTGACGAGTCACGCAACCTCGCCCTCACTAGACGACCTACCTGACGAGTCACGGAGCCTCGCCCTCACTAGACGACCTACCTGACGAGTCACGGAGCCTCGCCCTCACTAGACGACCTACCTGACGAGTCACGGAGCCTCGCCCTCACTAGACGACCTACCTGACGAGTCACGGAGCCTCGCCCTCACTAGACGACCTGCCTGACGAGTCACGCAGCCTGACTAGAGTACCTGACGAGTCACGGAGCCTCGCCCTCACTAGACGACCTACCTGACGAGTCACGGAGCCTCGCCCTCACTAGACGACCTACCTGACGAGTCACGGAGCCTCGCCCTCACTAGAGCTGACGAGTCACGCAGCCTCACCCTCACTAGACGACCTACCTGACGAGTCACGGAACCTCGCCCTCACTAGACGACCTACCTGACGAGTCACGCAGCCTCGCCCTCACTAGACGACCTGCCTGACGAGTCACGCAGCCTCGCCCTCACTAGACGACCTACCTGACGAGTCACGCAGCCTTGCCCTCACTAGACGACCTACCTGACGAGTCACGGAGCCTCGCCCTCACTAGACGACCTACCTGACGAGTCACGCAGCCTCGCCCTCACTAGACGACCTACCTGACGAGTCACGGAGCTTCGCCCTCACTAGACGACCTACCTGACGAGTCACGCAGCCTCGCCCTCACTAGACGACCTACCTGACGAGTCACGGAGCCTCGCCCTCACTAGACGACCTACCTGACGAGTCACGCAGCCTCACCCTCACTAGACGACCTACCTGACGAGTCACGGAGCCTCGCCCTCACTAGACGACCTACCTGACGAGTCACGCAACCTCGCCCTCACTAGACGACCTACCTGACGAGTCACGGAGCCTCGCCCTCACTAGACGACCTACCTCACGAGTCACGGAGCCTCGCCCTCACTAGACGACCTACCTGACGAGTCACGGAGCCTCGCCCTCACTAGACGACCTACCTGACGAGTCACGCAGCCTCGCCCTCACTAGACGACCTGCCTGACGAGTCACGCAGCCTCGCCCTCACTAGACGACCTACCTGACGAGTCACGCAGCCTCACCCTCACTAGACGACCTACCTGACGAGTCACGCAGTCTCACCCTCACTAGACGACCTACCTGACGAGTCACGCAGTCTCACCCTCACTAGACGACCTACCTGACGAGTCACGCAGCCTGTGTGTGTGTGTGTGTGTGTGTGTGTGTGTGTGTGTGTGTGTGTGTGTGTGTGTGTGTGTGTGTGTGTGTGTGTGTGTGTGTGTGTGTATCACACACACATACAAGTCCCCCCACGAACAAGCAACAACCCCCCCAAACTCACAAGCAGAGCTCACAAAAATAGAACATGGATGGGAAAAGAAACTAGAAGAACTTAGCATGAGAATGGAAGAGAGGATAGACATGGAAAGCAGGAAGAGGGAGGTGCAAATCAAAGCAGCAGAGGCCAGGATACAGAGTTTAGAAGAGGAACTGAAAAATCTGAAACAGCCTAAAGAACTAAAGAACATTTTGGGATTGACATCAGAGACTGCTACCTCAGTCACAAATAAGGGGACTGTAGGGACAGAAGGAGCAAAACTGCATGTAGAACCTCAATCAGTGGAGACTGTAGTAAATGAAAGAGCTAAGCTATATGTGGAGGTCCTAACAGACCACAGCAGAGCCCAGGGAAAGCCGAGAAGGGAAAATGACAGGCCACTGAGCCAAAGTACATTAGCTAGTGAAACTGAAGAAATGAAAGCTGCAATGGAGGAAATCAAATTGAATGAGGGGATACACAGGGATATGCAGTGGGAGAATAAAAGGGTGAGGTCAGTCTTTGTGTATGGGCTCCAGGAAGTTGAAGGGGAAACATATGAAGCAAGCAAACAAGGGAAAAAAAAAGCAATTGAAAGCATCATGAAAGCAATAGGAGAAGACGACATGACCCAGCTGGAAAATTTTCGGAGAAAAAGAACCCGGCCAGTGAAAGTGACCTTCAAGGCAGAATCGACTCGGAACAGGATCCTGCAGGAGAAAGCACGATTAAGGGACATGCCGGCATACAGGAAGGTGTATCTCGACCACGACAGAACACAAGCAGAAAGGCAGAAACAGAGAGAGATGGTACAAAGGCGAAAGGAGGAAAGAGAGGGGATGGAGAAGACAGACAGAAGATCCCAGACACAGGAAGATCAAATACAGCCTCCCTCACAACTTCCTATAGAAGCCTTCCAACCAGGTCAACCCCAGTGCAACCAAACACTCTAAACCAAAACACCCATGCCACATCCAATGCCCCCACCCACTGCATTACAAACTCCACCCCCACAGCAACCACCCATAGCTCCTTATCAGGTCTCCCACTTCCCCAACCCCAATACACCTCCCAGACCACAATCTTAGAAAAGAAGTTGAAGGTGTGGTATACAAATGCAGATGGAATAACAAATAAGTATGAGGAGTGGCACGAAAGAATCAAGGAGACATCCCCAGACGTAATAGCACTCACAGAAACAAAACTCACCAGAATAATAACAGATTCAATCTTTCCATCCGGATATCAAATCCTCAGGAAAGACAGAGGGAGGAGAGGGGGAGGAGGAGTTGCACTGCTCATTAAAAACCAGTGGGGGTTTGAGAAAATGGAAGGAATGGATGGCACGGGCGAAAGGGACTACTTAGTAGGAACAATCCAGTCTGAGGGACATAAGGTGATAATTGCAGTAATGTACAACCCACCACAGAACTGCAGGAGGCCAAGAGAAGAATACGATGAGAGCAACAGAGCAATGGTCGACACACTAGCCGAGGTGGCCAGGAGAGCACACATGGGGGGAGCAAAGTTACTAGATATGGGTGATTTCAATCACAAGGAGATTGACTGGGAAAACCTGGAGCCCCATGGGGGTCCCGAAACATGGAGAGCCAAGATGATGGATGTGGTACTGGAAAACCTCATGCATCAACATGTTAGAGACACTACCAGAGAGAGAGGAGAGGATGAACCAGCAAGACTGGACCTTGTATTCACCTTGAGTAGTTCTGACATCGAGGATATCATGTATGAAAGGCCCCTGGAAGCTAGTGATCATGTGGTTCTGTGCTTCGACTACATAGTTGAGTTCCAAGTGGAGAGAGCAGCAGGGATAGGGTGGGAAAAACCAAACTACAAAAGGGGAACTACTCAGGCTTGAGGAACTTCTTTCAAGACATTCAGTGGGAGAGGGAACTGACAGGAAAACCAGTACAAGAAATGATGGACTATGTGGTAACAAAATGCAAGGAGGCAGAGGAGAGGTTTGTTCCCAAGGGAAACAGAAATAATGGGAAGAACAGAACGAGTCCTTGGTTCACCCAAAGGTGTAGGGAGGCAAAAACTAGGTGTACTAGAGAATGGAAAAGGTACAGAAGACAGAGAACTCAGGAAAACAAAGAGATTAGCCGAATAGCCAGAAACGAATATGCACAGATAAGAAGGGAGGCTCAGCAGCAATATGAAAATGACATAGCATCGAAAGTCAAGACTGACCCGAAGCTGTTGTACAGCCACATCAGGAGGAAAACAACAGTCAAGGACCAGATAATCAGACTGAGGAAGAGTGATGGGGAATTCACAAGAAACGACCGGGAGGTATGTCAGGAGCTCAACACAAGATTTAAAGAAGTATTTACAGTGGAAACCAGTAGGATTCCAGGAAATCAGAGCAGGGGGGTGCACCAGCAAGTGCTGGATGAGGTACATATAACCAAGGAGGAGGTGAAGAAGCTGCTATGCGAACTTGACACCTCAAAGGCGGTGGGACCAGGCAACATCTCTCCATGGGTCCTTAAAGAGGGAGCAGAGATATTGTGTGTACCATTAACAAAGATCTTCAACACATCATTTGAAACTGGGCAACTCCCCGAGGTATGGAAGATGGCAAATGTAGTCCCAATTTTTAAAAAGGGAGACAGACATGAGGCACCAAACTACAGACCTGTATCACTAACGTGTATAGTATGCAAGGTCATGGAGAAGTTCATCAGGAGGAAAGTGGTGGAGCACCTGGAAAGAAACAAGTGTATAATTGACAACCAGCATGGTTTCAGGGAGGGAAAATCCTGTGTCACAAACCTACTAGTTTTTTATGACAAGGTGACAGAAGTAAGACAAGAGAGAGAGGGGTGGATCGACTGCATTTTTTTGGACTGCAAGAAGGCCTTCGACACAGTTCCTCACAAGAGGTTACTGCAAAAGCTAGAGGATCAGGCACACATAACAGGAAAGGCACTGCAATGGATCAGAGAATACCTGACAGGGAGGCAACAACGAGTCATGGTACGTGACGAGGTGTCAGAGTGGGCGCCTGTGACAAGCGGGGTTCCACAGGGGTCAGTCCTAGGACCTGTGCTCTTCTTGGTATATGTGAATGACATAACGGAAGGGATAGACTCAGAAGTGTCCTTGTTTGCGGACGATGTGAAGTTAATGAGAAGAATCAAATCGGATGAGGATCAGGCAGGACAACAAAGAGACCTGGACAGGCTACAAGCCTGGTCCAGCAACTGGCTCCTTGAGTTTAACCCTGCCAAATGCAAAGTCATGAAGATTGGGGAAGGGCAAAGAAGACCGCAGACACAATATAGTTTAGATGGCCAAAGTCTGCAAACCTCACTCAAGGAAAAAGATCTGGGGGCGAGTATAACACCGAGCATATCTTCCGAGGCGCACATCAATCAAATAACTGCTGCAGTATACGGGCGCCTGGCAAACCTACGGATAGCGTTCCGATACCTCAGTAAGGATTCGTTCAAGACTCTGTATACCATTTACGTCAGGCCCATACTGGAGTATGCAGCACCAGTTTGGAATCCACACCTAGTCAAGCACGTCAAGAAATTAGAGAAAGTGCAAAGGTTTGCAACAAGACTAGTCCCAGAGCTACGGGGATTGTCCTACGAAAAAAGGTTGAGGGAAATCGGCCTGACGACACTGGAGGCCAGGAGGGTCAGGGGAGACATGATAACGACATATAAAATACTGCGCGGAATAGACGAGGTGGACAAAGACGGGATGTTCCAGAGATGGGACACAGACACAAGAGGTCACAATTGGAAGTTGAAGACTCAGATGAATTAAAGGGATGTTACCTGGAGGTTATTCCGGGGATCAACGCCCCCGCGGCCCGGTCCATGACCAGGCCTCCCGATGGATCAGGGCCTGATCAACTAGGCTGTTACTGCTGGCCGCACGCAGTCCGACGTACGAGCCACAGCCCGGCTGATCCGGCACTGACTTTAGGTATCTGTCCAGCTCTCTCTTGAAGGCAGCCAGGGGTTTATTGGCAATTCCCCTAATGCTTGATGGGAGGCTGTTGAACAGTTTTGGGCCCCGGACACTTATGGTGTTTTCTCTTAGTGTACCAATGGCGCCCCTACTTTTTATTGGCGGCATTTTGCATCGCCTGCCCAGTCTTTTACTTTCGTAGGGAGTGATTTCTGTGTGCAGATTTGGGACCATTCCTTCCAAGATTTTCCAAGTGTAGATTATGATATATCTCTCCCTCCTGCGTTCCAACGAGTACAAGTCAAGTGCTTCCAACCGTTCCCAGTAGTTAAGGTGCTTGACAGAACTTATACGTGCAGTAAAGGATCTCTGTACACTCTCTAGATCTGCGATTTCACCTGCTTTGTATGGAGATGTTAATGTACAGCAGTATTCCAGCCTAGAGAGAACAAGTGATTTGAAAAGGATCATCATGGGCTTGGCATCTCTCGTTTTGAAAGTTCTCATTATCCATCCTATCATTTTCTTTGCACGTGCGATCGTGGCACTGTTGTGATCCTTGAAAGTGAGATCCTCAGACATTACTACTCCCAGGTCCCTTACATTATTTTTCCGCTCTATTGTATGGCCGGAGTCAGTAGTATACTCTGTTCTAGTTATTATCTCCTCCAGTTTTCCATAACGGAGTAGTTGGAATTTGTCCTCATTGAACATCATATTGTTTACCGTTGCCCACTGGAAAACTTTGTTTATATCTTCTTGGAGGTTAACCGCGTCCTCAGCAGATGACAGCCTCATGCAGATCCTAGTATCATCCGCAAAGGATGATACGGTCCTGTGGTGTATATCTCTGTTTATGTCTGATATGAGGATAAGGAATAAGATGGGGGCGAGTACTGTGCCTTGTGGAACAGAGCTCTTCACTATGGCAGCCTCCGATTTAACTCTGTTGACCACTACTCTTTGTGTTCGATTTGTTAGGAAGTTGAAGATCCATCTCCCCACTTTCCCAGTTATTCCTTTAGCACGTATTTTATGGGCTATTACGCCATGATCGCATTTGTCAAATGCTTTTGCAAAGTCTGTGTATATTACATCTGCATTCTGATTTTCTTCCAGTGCATCCAAGGCCATGTCATAGTGATCCAGTAGTTGTGAGAGGCAGGAGCGACCTGCCCTGAACCCATGTTGCCCTGGATTGTGCAGATTTTGGGAATCCAGGTGATTTGCAATCCTGCTTCTTAGCACTCTTTCAAAGATTTTTATGATGTGGGACGTCAGAGCTATTGGTCTATAGTTCTTAGCTAATGCTTTGCTGCCACCTTTATGGAGCGGGGCTATATATTTCTTCAGTCATAGAGTAGTCAAGCCGTGGAATAGCCTAGAAAGTGAAGTAGTGGAGGCTGGAACCATACATAGTTTTAAGGCGAGGTATGATAAAGCTCATGGAGCAGGGAGAGGACCTAGTAGCAATCAGTGAAGAGGCGGGGCCAGGAGCTATGAATCGACCCCTGCAACCACAAATAGGTGAGTACAAATAGGTGAGTACACATACACACACACAGTTTCTAGAATACGTGAACATGACGGGAAATCGAGTCAGTGGTGTCCCTATTCACAAATGATGTGAAATTTATGAGGAGAATACAAACATAAATAGACGAGGAAAGACTACAAATGAATCTGAACAAGCAGCAGCATTGATTTGACAACTGGCTTCTCGAATTTAAACCCATTAAATACAAACCTCCCGTAATGAGAAGGACCTCGGGGTGAGCATAGTTCTGAGGATGTCACCTGACGCAAACATCAACCCAGAACCGCAGGAACAAACATGAGACTGACAAATTTACGGGTAACTTTGAGAAACATCAACAAAGAGGCATTCCAGACCTTATACGCGGTACATGACAGGCCAGTCTTGGAGTACGCAGCGCCAGTATTAACCCACATCTGGCCAAACATGTAAAGAAACTGGAAAACGTGCAAAGGTTTGCAATGAAACTAGTCCCAAAGCGGAAGGGTATGACCTATGAAGAGAGGTTACAGGAGCTAGACCTCAAAGACAGAAGGACAACAGGTGACATGAGTATGATGTACAAAATACCCAGAGGAATTGACAGGGTGTACAGGAAGAGGCTGGACTTAGGTACACGGGGTCACAGCTAGAAGTTAAACGCACAAGTGGGTTACAGGGATGTTAGGAAATACTTCTTTAGTCTTACAGAGGTCAGAAAGTGGAACGACCAAGATAGCGACATGGTAGAGGCAGAATCAATGCGTAGCTTTAAGAATATGTATGATAGGACTCACGCTGCTAGGAGTAAATCCAGTAGCAGCTCGCACACACGCACGCACACGCACACGCACCCCGCAGAGAAGTGAATCAAGTTTAATTATCTCTACACTTTCTAATTTCCTGAGGAAGCGCCTTGATCTGAGCTGGGCGTGAAAAGCATAATAATAAGATGCAAACATAATTGTATTTCTTCAATCCCAGGAGTGGTACGAGCCAGAGGATATATCTTACCTTCACGACACCTCTGCACACTTCCGCCTGTGTGCAATCCCACAACACACCACGAAAAAAAGATGTGCAATACGTGAAGAGAAGAGAGGGAAAAAATGTGCAATACGTGAAGAGAAGAGGGGGGAAAAAGTGCAATAAAAGGAAGCCAGAGGAGGAAAGAAGCTGTGCAATAAAAAAGGAGAAGGAGCAGGAAAAAAGTTTTGTAATACAGTACGAGAAAAAAAGATGAAATACTGAGAGGGAATGGAGGGAGAAAGTTGTGCAATACAGGAGAAAAAATTGTGCAATACAGAAGAGAAAAAAACTATGGAATACAGGAAGAGGAAAGAAGTTGTATCCTTGAGGGCCTTTTGAAATGGGTGCCTTGACACCTAATGAAGGACTCTGGATCCAAGAAATTAGACCTTTTCCCTTTCCTTCAATAAGACCTAATTATCTCCCATGTCCCAGTTGCTGTGTCTCCACATATTTATAATTACCTCACTTACACAAGACAGATTTTCAACACAGATGAATGATAAGTCAGAATACACGTAATTCTTCCAAAAAACTGCTACTAACATACTTATTTTAACATCACAAGCGGATCGAGGATTTTTTTACTTATGTTACAACATAACATAACACACAACTGACATCGGGTTCTCAAAGTCTACATGTAATTGTGTCTGGTGTGTATTCTCTTCCACACATGGATGACAGCATCAGATTTCTCGTAAATTCCAGGTATGTGACCAAAATCGATTGACTGAAGGGGATCTTACCACATTCCTTTAAGTAAAAGAAAGAAACCTAAGAACATAAGAAAGGAGGACCGGCCCGTCCTAGGCAGGTCCTTCTCAAACCCAAACCGTCTAACCAAAATATTTGTCCAACACATTTTCATTGCTATCCAAGGCCTGTTTTGAAAACACTATTATCTCGTGAGCAAGTTAACTAATCTCTGCATTCGTCTCACATGAATGGAATACAATACGTTTCACCATCCAGTGGCTTTATCAATACAAATTCAAGGGTATAATTGGAAGACAGTAGACCTATATACAAAAGATGAGGTAATCAGTCCCTCAGCCTTGGAGTTGGTGAAGAGTACCAAATCCAAGGCTGAGGGACTGATTTATCGTCTGCATTGGTCGTCTGAGAGAGGAACTACCAATATCGTGTAACTCTACACTGAAGCCCTATACTGAAGCCCTATACTGAAGCCTCATTTCCATGTATTTGTCAACTTGTTATTAAAGAACTGGAGGGAGTCGTGGCCTATCTTGATGACCTAGTAGCTGTTACTGATCCCTGGGATGAGAATGTGCAGACACTGTTTACTTTCCCAACGTAGTGGTTAACTTATTTAAATTCAAATTTGGGAAATACTCAATAGCCTTTGTGTGTCACGTAGATGGAGAGAGTAAAGTGTAGCATAACCCAGTACTGCAAAGAACCAAAATGCACAATACCTTGTGTTGCGGCCCCTGCCAAACTAGCGGTTAAATAGTTAACCTGCCGGCCGGCAGTACCACTGGGTGCGTCATCAAACCCAATGTGGGGGCTGCTGAGCCGGCCTTAGAGCAGTAAGAGCCTGAGTGCCTCACGGTACACACCTAAGCAGTAGGTACCTGACCACCGAAGGGTACACGTCTACTGGCTTTAGTAACAGTAAGAGCCTGAGTGCCTCACGGTACACACCTAAGCAGTAGGTACCTGACCACCGAAGGGTACACGTCTACTGGCTTTAAGTAACAGTATGTACCAGAGCGCCTCGCTGTACACACCTAAGCAGTAGGTACCTGACCACCGAAGGGTACACGTCTACTGGCTTTAGAAATATTATGTACCTGAGCGCCTCGCTGTACACACCTAAGCAGTAGGTACCTGACCACCGAAGGGTACACGTCTACTGGCTTCAACATTAAGTACCTGAACTCCTCAGGGTACACGTCTATGCAGTAGGTACCTGACCACCGAATCGTACCTATCTACTGGCGTTAGAAGAACCGCTCACCGCAGCTCACTGAGTCTGTTGGCCTCAGTTACTTGACGGCCGCATTCAGTGAGCTTGCAGCATGGTGTTCGGCTAGCGGTGTGTCAACCGCCTTTGGAGAGGATTTACTGGACTACCGGTGATGTCTGTGGACTCACCGTTTACGTTGATCAACTGTGGGCCGGAGTCGTCAGATGCTGTTTAGTGGGACATTACATGAAGAAAAGGTTGGAGTGTTACACTGAACTGGGCCAGGACCGTAGTGTGACACTGAGGGACGTACGATGGAGTGGAACACTGAGATATGCACAGGACCGTAGTGGAACACTGAGATGAAAAGGGTGTCGTGGGACACTGAAGATGGCCTGGTTGTAGTGTACACTGAGCAGTGTCGTGTGACTGACTTCGTGTCGTGAGAGGCAGTTGATTGTAATTTATTATTATAAAAATGTTATTTATAATTTATTGTTTTAGCATAGAGATATATATATATAGTGACAGTAGTGTCAAGAGTTGTACCCTGTGTAGGGTTATTAATTATATTTTAGTAAAATGCTGATTATAATTTATTATAGTAACATGTACATATTATTATTATATCATAGTTCAAATACCTCTAGACCAAAGATAGTTGATTTTTATATATTAAAGATTAATTTATATTAATGTGTGTATTTATGTATCCCGAACTCTTTATTACAAAAGAAGTAAATCTTAATACCATCTTCTTTTAAAAAATTACTTTTTTGTAATACCTTGACTGGAACAATACACACATAACCCGTCCAGGTGGGACCGAAACGTCGTCCAGCGCTTCTCCTACGTATGCGCGGGTTATCTGTGTATTGTTCCAGTACTGCAAACCTGCAGCAAACGTTCTGGAGTTAGTGAAATAAGTCAGAACCTGTAAACTAAAATTGTAACTTTTGAAAGATAAAGTTACATTACTACGTTAATGTACGTAAATTACATTATTGTTGTAATAAAGTTGTTAAATTAGACACATGTGCAACTCTTGGGTATCTTTATTGAGGAAACGTTTCGCCACACAGTGGCTTCATCAGTCCATACATCAAGATTGATGGACTGACCACATCGACTCAAGGTTGAGGGACTGATTACCTCATTCTCCTCCTGTTCTTCAAGATTCTCCTTTGTATGGACTGATGAAGCCACTGTGTGGCGAAACGTTTCCTCAATAAAGATACCCAAGAGTTGCACATGTGTCTAATTTATCAACATGTCGGTTCTCTGAACCATTCATCTGTAATGAAGTTGGTAGAACTACCGACAATATGTAAAGTAAAAGGACACAAGTGCAACTAATGTGACATCCTATTGTGGCAGCGTTTCGCTCTCCAGGAGCTTTATCAAACTTGATAAAGCTCCTGGAGAGCGAAACGTTGCCACAATAAAATGTCACATTAGTTGCACTTGTGTCCTTTTACTTCATATACATTATTGTTCATTTATGAGAGATAATCGTATAGAAAAACTGATATAGTGGTAAGACATTAATGCAATATAATGTGATCTTTTATTGACGTTTCGCTCACACTGGGTATTATCAAGTCACAGATAAGCCTGATTTAGAAAGACACGTGAGCAAACACTAGGACATTTATTTGAAAACGTTTTGGTCCTGGGACCTTGACCACTTCTCAAGGTCCAGGACCGAAACGTTTTCTAATAAATATATGTCCTAGTGTTTACTCACGTATCTTCCTAAACCAACTTGTGGGTATCTATTACCAACGTTTACACCACATATAAACCTGTTTATGACTTGATAAATTCCACTACGTGGGCGAAACATCTATGATCATATTATACTGAATATGTGTCTGTTTTACTACCGTTCATTATAACAATGAGGACTGCAAGTGAAAATGAACCCCAGCAAACTGTATACAAGAACCTGTTTGATGTGTTATTTGACGGAGGGAGATCTAGGTAGCCGGCGCTGGTCCGCCATAACTGCGTCATATCGCCCCTTAGAGCGTTTATTGCGCTATATTCATAGACCAACTTAATCTCCTGGTAAAGACGTCAGGTTTAACGAAGACTGACGTAGTGTAGCACTGTAACTGCGTATTTGTAGGTTCCTAGACGTCACTTGGTGTGACGTTCTGGATGTCATCTCGCGTAACGTCGTGAACATTTGGTGGCGTCCCAAGGGACGTCCTCACCTAACAAAATCTCAGATGCCGACGATGTCTAGAAGCCTCGCTAATCTCGTCACCGACACCACAGAACGTAACACTGGAAGCTACAAAATTTCTAGAACATTAACACGCATGATAGTCAAGCAGGCAAAGCGCCACCTAGCTAAAAACACTGGAGTCGTGATGAATGATTTTGAAAACCGACAAGTTGAAGAATTGAGACACTTATGCAACATGTTGCATAAGTGTCTCAATTCTTCAACACTGGAGTCATATGACCTCTTTGTCTACCTGTCCTCATCCTAATATGGTATTCTTCAGGTCACCATACGTCACTCACACCTCACTCTTCAGGTCCCCATACGTCACTCACACCTCGCTCTCCGCCTATACTGTCTTTTAAGCCTGTCTGTTAGAAGTGATTAAGGTCCCAGGACCAAAACGCTTTCTAATAAATACGTCCCAATGTTTCACTTACGTGTCCGTCTAAACCGAGGTAATCAGTCCCTCAACCAGGAGTTGGTGTAATCAGTCCGTTAATCTTAAAAGAAAAACGTAACATTTTAGACGACACGTGATGTCTTTAACATCACGGGCGTCACACATCACATATAGCATCACCGGAGGAACTGGATGAGCTCACAAAACATTCCTAGCGCCAAGACGTTTACAGCATTACCTCCACTTTTTTTCCTCCGGGAGTAATCTTCCTCCCGTCGCAGTAACAAGCTTACCTCTGCAAGTTACGAACAAAATTTCGCAATCTTACCCGTGATTTTTTTTTTTCGTAATATGTCTCTCACTTTCCTTGGGGAAGAGTCTGAATGTTCAGTAGGTTACGCTGTAGTTCAGAGGCTTATCTGAGGTGCTGAGTGAAGGGAAGCTGTATCAGCCTCAGCTATATTTCAGCACAGTGATGATGATACCCAAACAGGCAGTGTGGTACAGGTGGCTGTGCGGTACAGGTGGCTGTGTGGTACAGGTGGCTGTGCGGTACAGGTGGCTGTGTGGTACAAGTGGCTGTTTGGTACAGGTGGCTGTTTGGTACAGGTGGCTGTGCGGTACAGGTGGCTGTGCGGTACAGGTGGCTGTGTGGTACAGGTGGCTGTGTGGTACAGGTGGCTGTGTGGTACAGGTGGCTGTGTGGTACAGGTGGCTGTGTGGTACAGGTGGCTGTGTGGTACAGGTGGCTGTGTGGTACAGGTGGCTGTGCGGTACAGGTGGCTGTGCGGTACAGGTGGCTGTGTGGTACAGGTGGCTGTGTGGTACAGGTGGCTGTGTGGTACAGGTGGCTGTGTGGTACAGGTGGCTGTGCAGTACAGGTGGCTGTGCGGTACAGGTGGCTGTGTGGTACAAGTGACTGTGTGGTACAAGTGACTGTGTGGTACAGGTGACTTGTGTGGTACAGGTGGCTGTGTGGTACAAATTTCTGTGTGGTACAGGTGGCTGTGTTACAAGTGGCTGTGTGGTACAGGTGGCTGTGTGGTACAAATTTGTGTGGTACAGGTGGCTGTGTGGTACAAATGGCCGTGTGGTACAAGTGGCTGTGTGGTACAGGTGGCTGTATGATACAGGTAGATGTGTGATACAGGTGGCTGTGTGGTACAGGTGGCTGTGTGGTACAGGTAGATGTGTGGTACAGGTAGATGTGTGGTGCAAGTGCATGTGTGGTACAGGTGGCTGTGTGGTACAGGTAGATGTGTGGTACAGGTAGATGTGTGGTACAGGTGGCTGTGTGGTACAGGTAGATGTGTGGTACAGGTGGCTGTGTGGTACAGGTAGATGTGTGGTACATGTGGCTGTGTGGTACAGGTAGCTGTGTGGTACAGGTAGATGTGTGGTACAGGTAGATGTGTGGTGCAAGTGCCTGTGTGGTACAGGTGGCTGTGTGGTACAGGTAGATGTGTGGTACAGGTAGATGTGTGGTACAGGTGGCTGTGTGGTACAGGTAGATGTGTGGTACAGGTGGCTGTGTGGTACAGGTGGCTGTGTGGTACAGGTAGATGTGTGGTACAGGTGGCTGTGTGGTACAGGTAGATGTGTGGTACAGGTAGATGTGTGGTACAGGTAGATGTGTGGTACAAGTGGCTGTGTGGTACAGGTGGCTGTGTGGTACAGGTAGATGTGTGGTACAGGTAGATGTGTGGTACAGGTAGATGTGTGGTACAAGTGGTTGTGTGACACAGGTGGCAGTGTGGTACAGGTGGCCGTGTGGTACATGTGGCTGTGTGGTACAAGTGGGTGTGTGGTACAAGCGGGTGTGTGGTACAAGTGGATGTGTGGTACAGGTGGCTGTGTGGTACAGGTGGCTGTGTGGTACAAGTGGCTTTGTAGTATAGGTGGCTGTGTGGTACAGGTGGCTGTGTGGTACAAGTGGCTGTGTGGTACAAATGGCTGTGTGGTACAAGTGGCTGTGTGGTACAAATGGCTTTGTGGTACAGGTGGCTGTGTGGTACAAGTGGCTGTGTGGTACAGGTGGCTGTGTGGTACAAGTGGCTGTGTGGTACATGTGGCTGTTTCGTGCAGGTGGCTGTATGATACAGGTGGCTTTGTAGTACAGGTGGCTGTGTGGTACAAATGGCTTTGTGGTACAGGTAGATGTGTGGTACAGGTTGCTGTGTGGTACAGGTGGCTGTGTGGTACAGGTGGCTGTGTGGTACAGGTAGATGTATGGTACAAGTGGCTGTGTGGTACAAATGGCTGTGTGGTACAGGTGGCTGTGTGGTACAGGTAGATGTATGGTACAAGTGGCTGTGTGGTACAAATGGCTGTGTGGTACAGGTGGCTGTGTGGTACAGGTGGCTGTGTGGTACAAGTGGCTGTGTGGTACAGGTGGCTGTGTGGTACAGGTGGCTGTGGTACAGGTGGCTGTGTGGTACAAATGGCTTTGTGGTACAGGTGGCTGTGTGTTACAACCCAAATGATTATTATGTATATATAAAATTATTACCTTTTCATTTAATTTTATATTGCTTATATTTGCGATAATAGCTAAATCGTAAATGTATTGCTTTATATTGTTATTTGACGTAGTTTCCTTTGTTAGGTAGGATGTAACATATGTGCTCAGTTCAAGTCTTGATTGTCAAACTACTGTAATTATCGCTCCTTGCTCGTTATATTGCCGGCTTCTTGCTGGGCGACTGCTGTCCACGGAGCTATCACGTGATCGAGGGGGGGGGTGTCCTCACCTCGCCTAAAGTATTCAGTCTGCTCTAGACTCGCTTGGTGGTCGGACAGATTGTCTGTCTCATTATTCTTGTTAGTTCTGTAGAACTCTGTTCACAGAACATTGTATAGACTTAGTGATTTTCGACGTTGTACTGAGGTTGTGTCACATAGACACTCGAAACATCTCAGGTCCTGAGCTGTAGCTTCTCACCTAATTTGTACTGGTTTGTGTGTGTTATCACAGTCAGGAATTTTCTTATGCTGAACTTAGATTCAGTAGTATGGGAGTTTCGTGACTTTTGTGGAGGATCTGCAGATGGTCCCTACTTAGTGTCGTTATATTATCTCCTTGTTCTTGATTCTGTGTCGCAGTTGCTTGTTGTATTGCTATTGGGCTTAGCATTCTTTTTATTGTTCAAGCAGACTGTTCTGGTTGCCAGTCAGTCAAGAAGTTAGTTGATGTGAGGACTTTGTCAGTCACTTGTTTAAGTCTAGTCGAGTCGTGAGACAGAGAACTACTTAGAGCACTTACACACATACACAAACTTACTTGTACATATTTGTAATATCTTATTAAATGTTAGTGTACCAGACAGTACTTAAGAATTATAAATGTGACATGTGCTTTCAGCACAATACTTTTGTATACGAGAGAGATTAATATTATTTTGATTACTGTGATTAATTTAATTTAATTTAATTTGATAATATACCTCTAGACTTAATAAATTTATTAAATTTTAATTTCTCTAGTTAGTAGCCTACCAGTTGTAATCCTGAAGCACTATTGAATTATACTGAATTCTAATGGATAATTGGACAAGGATACTGACTACTTGTTACGAAAACCCAGTAACAGGCTGGATGCTAGAAGGGCAGTCCTTTCTAGTGTTCACTGGAGAACTCTAAGCTTTTAGAATCGCGTTTTTTGTAACACTGTGTGGTACAGGTGGCTGTGTGGTACAAGTGGCTGTGTGGTACAAATGGCTGTGTGTTACAGGTGGCTGTGTGGTACAAATGGCTTTGTGGTACAGGTGGCTGTGTGGCACAAGTGGGTGTGTGGTACAAGTGGATGTGTGGTACAGGTGGCTGTGTGGTACAAGTGGCTGTGTGGTACAGGAGGCCGTGTGGTACATGTGGCTGTATGGTACAGGTGGCTGTGTGGTACAAGTGGGTGTGTGGTACAGGTGGCTGTGTGGTACAAGTGGCTGTGTGGTACAGGTGGCTGTGTGGTACAGGTGGCTGTGTGGTACAAGTGGCTTTGTAGTACAGGTGGCTGTGTGGTACAAGTGGCTGTGTGGTACAAGTGGCTGTGTGGTACAAATGGCTGTGTGGTACAAGTGGCTGTGTGGTACAAATGGCTGTGTGGTACAGGTGGCTGTGTGGTACAAGCGGCTGTGTGGTACAGGTGGCTGTGATACAGGTGGCTGTGTAGTACAGGTAGCTGTGGCCGTGTGGTACAAGTGGCTGTGTGGTACAAGTGGCTGTGTGGTACAAGTGGCTGTGTGGTACAAGTGGCTGTGTGGTACAGGTGGCTGTGTGGTACATGTGGCTGTTTCGTACAGGTGGCTGTATGATACAGTTAGATGTGTGATACAGGTGGCTGTGTGGTACAGGTGGCTGTGTGGTACAGGTGGCTGTGTGGTACAGGTGGCTGTGTGGTACAGGTGGCTGTGTGGTACAGGTGGCTGTGTGGTACAGGTAGCTGTGTGATGCAGGTGGCTGTGTGGTACAGGTGGCTGTGTGGTACAGGTGGTTGTGTGGAACAGGTAGCTGTGTGGTGCAAGTAGCTGTGTGGTACAGGTGGTTATGTGGTACAGGTAGCTGTGTGGTGCAAGTGCCTGTGTGGTACAGGTGCCTGTGTGGTACAGGTAGCTGTGTGGTACAGGTAGCTGTGTGGTACAGGTAGCTGTGTGGTACAGGTGGCTGTGTGGTACAGGTGGCTGTGTGGTACAGGTGGCTGTGTGGTACAGGTGGCTGTGTGGTACAGGTGGCTGTATGGTACAGGCGATAATGTGGTACAGGTAGCCGAATGGTACAAGTGGCTATGTGGTACAAATGACTGTGTGGTACAAGTGGCTGTGTGGTGCAGGTACGTTGTGTGATACAAGTAAGCTGTGTTGTACAGGTACGCTGTGTGGTACAAGTAAGCTGTGTGATACAGATACGATGTGTGGTACAGGTAAACTATGTCGAACACGCGCTGTGTGGTACAAGTACGCCGAATGGTACATGTATGCTGTGTGGTACACTCACGTTATGTGGTACTCTCACGCTGTGTGGTACACTCACACAGTGTGGTACACTCACGCAGTGTGGTACACTCACGCAGTGTGGTACACACGCAGTGTGGTACACTCACGCAGTGTGGTACACTCACGCAGTATTATACACACGCACAGTGTGGTACACTCACGCAGTGTGGTACACTCACGCCATGTGGTACACACACGCAGTGTGGTACACCCACGCAGTGTGGTACACTCACGCAGTGTGGTACACTCACGCAGTGTGGTACACGCAGTGTGGTACACGCAGTGTGGTACACTCACGCAGTGTGGCACACTCACGCAGTGTGGCACACTCACGCAGTGTGGTACACTCACGCAGTGTGGTACATTCACGTAGTGTGGTACACACACGCAGTGTGGTACACTCACGCAGTGTGGTAAACACACGCAGTGTGGTACACTCACGCAGTGTGGTACATTCACGCAGTGTGGTACACACACGCAGTGCGGTACACTCACGCAGTGTGGTACACTCACGCAGTGTGGTACACTCACGCAGTGTGGTACACTCACGCAGTGTGGTACACTCACGCAGTGTGGTACACTCACGCAGTGTGGTACACACACGCAGTGTGGTACACACACGCAGTGTGGTACACTCACGCAGTGTGGTACACTCACGCAGTGTGGTACACTCACGCAGTGTGGTACACTCACGCAGTGTGGTACACACACGCAGTGCGGTACACTCACGCAGTGTGGTACACTCACGCAGTGTGGTACACACACGCAGTGCGGTACACTCACGCAGTGTGGTACACACACGTAGTGTGGTACACTCACGCAGTGTGGCACACTCACGCAGTGTGGTACACACACGTAGTGTGGTACACTCACGCAGTGTGGTACACTCACGCAGTGTGGTACACTCACGCAGTGTGGTACACTCACGCAGTGTGGTACACACACGCAGTGCGGTACACTCACGCAGTGTGGTACACTCACGCAGTGTGGTACACACGCAGTGCGGTACACTCACGCAGTGTGGTACACTCACGCAGTGTGGTACACACACGTAGTGTGGTACACTCACGCAGTGTGGTACACTCACGCAGTGTGGCACACTCACGCAGTGTGGTACACACACGCAGTGCGGTACACTCACGCAGTGTGGTACACTCACGCAGTGTGGTACACACACGTAGTGTGGTACACTCACGCAGTGTGGCACACTCACGCAGTGTGGTACACACACGCAGTGCGGTACACTCACGCAGTGTGGCACACTCACGCAGTGTGGTACACACACGTAGTGTGGTACACTCACGCAGTGTGGTACACTCACGCAGTGTGGCACACTCACGCAGTGTGGTACACACACGTAGTGTGGTACACTCACGCAGTGTGGTACACACACGTAGTGTGGTACACTCACGCAGTGTGGTACACACACGCAGTGCGGTACACTCACGCAGTGTGGTACACACACGTAGTGTGGTACACTCACGCAGTGTGGTACACACACGTAGTGTGGTACACTCACGCAGTGTGGTACACACACGTAGTGTGGTACACTCACGCAGTGTGGTACACACACGCAGTGTGGTACACTCACGCAGTGTGGTACACACACGCAGTGCGGTACACTCACGCAGTGTGGTACACTCACGCAGTGTGGTACACACACGTAGTGCGGTACACTCACGCAGTGTGGTACACACACGTAGTGTGGTACACTCACGCAGTGTGGTACACACGTAGTGTGGTACACTCACGCAGTGTGGTACACACACGTAGTGTGGTACACTCACGCAGTGTGGTACACACACGTAGTGTGGTACACTCACGCAGTGTGGTACACACACGTAGTGTGGTACACTCACGCAGTGTGGTACACACACGTAGTGTGGTACACTCACGCAGTGTGGTACACACACGTAGTGTGGTACACTCACGCAGTGTGGTACACACACGCAGTGTGGTACACTCACGCAGTGTGGTACACACACCCAGTGCGGTACACTCACGCAGTGTGGTACACTCACGCAGTGTGGTACACACAC
Organism: Cherax quadricarinatus; assembly: GCF_038502225.1. Taxonomy (NCBI): domain Eukaryota; kingdom Metazoa; phylum Arthropoda; class Malacostraca; order Decapoda; family Parastacidae; genus Cherax; species Cherax quadricarinatus. The sequence continues at coordinate 28,420,249 of NC_091342.1, read as the reverse complement.
GTAGTGTGGTACACACACGCAGTGCGGTACACTCACGCAGTGTGGTACACTCACGCAGTGTGGTACACACACGTAGTGTGGTACACACACGCAGTGCGGTACACTCACGCAGTGTGGTACACTCACGCAGTGTGGTACACACACGCAGTGCGGTACACTCACGCAGTGCGGTACACTCACGCAGTGTGGTACACTCACGCAGTGTGGTACACTCACGCAGTGTGGTACACACACGTAGTGTGGTACACTCACGCAGTACACAAATAACCTGCATTTGTGAGAAGCACAGTAATGACTTTTCGGTCCGACTTGACCCATTTACAAGTCACACTTTGTGACTTGTAAATGGTCCAAGTCGGACCAAAACATCGTCGTTACACTCCGTCTAAGTGCGGTTAATTTGTATTTTATTTCAACCGTTGTATTGTGGCTTTTGTTCTTTGATACAGGTAGTTAATTATCAGTTTCGCCACCGTGGACTGGTGGCTAAAGCTCTCGCTTGACACGGCGAGGGTTCGGGTTCGATTCCCGGCGAGAGTAGACACATTGGGCGTGTTTCTTTACACCGGTTATGTTCCCCCATCAGTATAATGGATACCTGGGTGTTAGTGGACTGGTGTGGGTCGCATCCTGGGACAAAACTGACCTAATTTGCCCGAAATGCTCTGCATAACAAGCGGCTTTCTATATAGTAGTATGTCACTGATGTTAGCCAGTCCTGTATACCTTGTACATGTACTTGTAGAAATAAAGAGGTTAATGTGGTCTTAGTAGTGATGTCAGAGGATCTCATTTTCATATATCACAACAGTGTCATTATCAGAATTGCGAGGAAAATGAGTGGATGGATAAAGAGAACCTTCAAAACAAGAGATGTCAAGCCAACGATGATCCTCTTTAAATCATTTGTTCTGTCTAGACTAGAATACTGCTGTGCATTAATAGATTCTTTTAAGGTGAAACCGCGGATCTAGAGAATGTACAGAAAACCTACCCTACACGTATAAGTTCAGTCAAGCACCTTAGTTACTGGGAACGTTTTGTAGTCCCTTGACCTGTACTTCAAACATAGGCGAAAAAGATACTTCACAATTTACACCTAGAAAATCCTAAAGTGTCTGGTACCAAATCTGCTCTCAGACTTTACTCCCTATGAAAGCAAAGCGCTCAGCAAACAGTACAATATACCTCCAATGAAAAGGAGTGGTGCCATAAATAAACTGAGAGACAATGCAAAAAAAGGTATGGGGCCGAAGTCTATTGAGCCTTCTTCCACTGTACATAATGGGGATTACCATTAGACCCATAACAGTCTTTAAGAGGAAACTGGAGAGGTTCCTAAAGTTAGATTTCTATGCTGGACTGCGTGCAGCCAGCAGCAGCAGCCTCGTTGATCAGGCCCTGATCTACCAGGCGGCCTGGTCATGGACCGGGCTGTGGGGGGCGTTGATCCTTGGAATATCCTCCAAGTAGACTCCAGGTAGGTAGCCTGTGCAGTATAAGTACAATGTGTGGTAAAGGTAAGCTGTGCACTATGTTAGGGTAGATTGGGTTCAGATCTTCCAGTATCTTCCAATTATATAATCACATATCTCTTTTTTTTTTCCTCTGCGCTAGAGAATACATATTCAGACTTTTGCGGCATTCCCAATAGTTTAGATGTTTTAATGGGTCTCTGAGGGCATGAAAGGATCGCAGAATCTGCTCCAGCTTTGATATCCTTCTTAGCCTTGAATGGAACCGTCAACACTGAGCAGTACTCTACGCGAGAGAGCACCAGCGATGTTAACAGTCACCTCTGGTAATATTTTTGCTGTTTTCGTGGTTCTCGTTACTCACTTTGTCATTTTTCTAGCTATTGCAACATTTCCCTTATAGTAGTCTCTACATTATATGTCAAGTTGAGCAGCAGAGGTAGGCTGTGCAGTACAGGTAGGTTGTGCAATACAGTTAGGTTGTGCAGTACAGGTAGGTTGTGCAGTACAGATAGGCTGTGTAGTACAAGTAGGTTGTGCAGTACACGGAGAATGTGCAGCACACGTAGGCTGTGTAGTAAAGGTAGGCTGTGCAGTACAGGTAGGCTGTGCAGTACAGGTAGGCTGTGCAGTACAGGTAGGCTGTGCAGTACAGGTAGGTTGTGCAGTACAGATAGGTTGTGGAGTACAAGTAGGTTGTGCAGTACAGGTAGGATGTGCAGTAGAGGTAGGCTATACAAGTAGGCTGTGGAGTATATGTAGGCAATACAAGTAGGCTGTGCAGTACAGGTAGGCTGTGCAGTACAGGAAGGCTGTACAGAACAGGTAGGCTGTACAAAACAGGTAGGCTGTGCAGTACAGGTAGGCTGTACAATACAGGTAGGCTGTGCAGAACAAGTAGGCTGTGCAGCACAGGTAGGCTGTGCAGTACAGGAAGGCTGTGCAGTACAGGAAGGCTGTGCAGAACAGGTAGGCTGTGCAGTACAGGTAGGGTGTACAACACTGGCAGGCTGTGCGGAACAGGTAGGCTGTACAGTACAGGAAGGCTGTGCAGAACAGGTAGGCTGTACAGTACAGGTAGGCTGTGCAGAACAGGTAAGCTGTGCAGAACAGGTAGGCTGTGCAGAACAGGTAGGCTGTACAGTACAGGTAGGCTGTGCAGAACAGGTAGGCTGTACAGTATAGGTAGGCTGTGCAGAACAGGTAGGCTGTGCAGAACAGGTAGGCTGTACAGTATAGGTAGGCTGTGCAGAACAGGTAGGCTGTGCAGAACAGGTAGGCTGTACAGAACAGGTAGGCTGTACAGAACAGGTAAGCTGTGCAGTAAAGGTAGGCTGTGCAGTAAAGGTAAGCTGTGCAGTAAAGGTAGGCTGTGCAGTAAAGGTAGGCTGTGCAGTAAAGGTAAGCTGTGCAGTAAAGGTAGGCTGTGCAGTAAAGGTAAGCTGTGCAGTAAAGGTAGGCTGTGCAGTACAGGTAGGCTGTGCAGAACAGGTAGGCTGTGCAGTACAGGAAGGCTGTGCAGTACAGGTAGGCTGTGCAGAACAGGTAGGCTGTGCAGAACAGGTAGGCTGTGCAGTACAGGAAGGCTGTGCAGTACAGGAAGGCTGTGCAGTACAGGAAGGCTGTGCAGTACAGGAAGGCTGTGCAGTACAGGAAGGCTGTGCAGTACAGGTAGGCTGTGCAGTACAGGAAGGCTGTGCAGTACAGGAAGGCTGTGCAGTACAGGAAGGCTGTGCAGTACAGGAAGGCTGTGCAGTACAGGAAGGCTGTGCAGTACAGGAAGGCTGTGCAGTACAGGAAGGCTGTGCAGTACAGGAAGGCTGTGCAGTACAGGAAGGCTGTGCAGTACAGGAAGGCTGTGCAGTACAGCAGTAGGCTGTGCAGTACAGGAAGGCTGTGCAGTACAGGAAGGCTGTGCAGTACAGGTAGGCTGTGCAGTACAGGAAGGCTGTGCAGTACAGGAAGGCTGTGCAGTACAGGAAGGCTGTGCAGTACAGGAAGGCTGTGCAGTACAGGTAGGCTGTGCAGTACAGGAAGGCTGTGCAGTACAGGTAGGCTGTGCAGTACAGGAAGGCTGTGCAGTACAGGTAGGCTGTGCAGTACAGGAAGGCTGTGCAGTACAGGAAGGCTGTGCAGTACAGGAAGGCTGTGCAGTACAGGAAGGCTGTGCAGTACAAGAAGGCTGCACTCAAAGAAATTTAAGCAGCCAAAGTGGGGCGAGAGAGTACAATAAAAATTACATAATTCTCATGACACACCTGTGACCGGACTCACTACTGCCTAGGCGAGGCTTGAGTGCCGAGTGCCTGGTCTCCCAGACTGTAGCTACCAGCCGCCCGTAGATCTGGCACTCCAGGCTGGTCGTGATCTAACTTCCTCTACTCCTACGATCAATTTTCTCAACGTCTGGTGTTGCACGAGGAGCAAGTGTGGGAGGTGTTATGGGACACACACAGGTGCTCATTAAACTCTCACTGACGGCACAGCAATTAGTGTAAAGACCTTGCACGATCATTACATGCAAATCTATCCCTTCCTATCTCCCGTCTCTTCTTCCTCTTCCTTCTCTTCTATTTCCTCTTCCTCCTCCTCTCGTTATCTTCCTGCTGACATCATGTAAAAGCTTTCTTTCAATAATGCTGTTGAAGGGCTTTTCATCCAAGGATTTAGATCTATCCTCTTCTTGTAAATGACAGAGACATGCTGCACTAACTGAAACTTTATTTACATGTATAACGGCTTTTTTCAGATCAGTGATTCATACCCGAGGTGAGCATGTTATGTTGGCTGGAAATAATCAGGAGTACTTGCAAGAATCATCATCATCATCATCATCATCAGCAACACCTTTAAAATACCTTTTATGATTTTCGGGAGATCTAGTCCCTGAGCCCGGCCTTGGTTCCAGCTCTGGTCAAACAGGTTGTTGCTACTGTCGACCCGCTGGCCTACATATCCCTCGCAGATCGGTTCATAAGAACATAGGAAAGAAGCACTGCTGCATAATGACTGGCCCAAGCTAGGTATTACCATACCAGTTTTCAGGACCCAGTCACAACCACTTAAGAAGGAGCACTACTGTGGGCCTACTGGCCCATGATAGGCAGGTTCAACACACACCCACTCACGTATTTGTCTAACCTATTTTTAAAGATACACCAGTTTTTAGCTTCAATAACGTCACTCGGGAGTTTGTTCCACTCACCCACAACTCTATTACCAAAACAATGCTTATATATGTCCTTTCTAAATCTAAATTTTTCCAACTTTAACCTATTGCTGTGAATCCTTTCTTGGTTATATATATTAAGCACGATATTTATATCCCCTTTATTCTTGTCTTCCATTTATACACCTCAATCATATCCCCCCCCCCTCCTAATTGTATACCTTTCTTGAGAGTGCAGATTCAGTGCCTTAAGTCTGTCCTCACAGGAAAGATTTCTGATACATGGGATCAACTTTGTCATCCTTCTCTATATGTTTTCCAGTGCATTGATGTCCATTCTGTAACTAGCACTGAGCAGCGTAATCTAAATGAGGCCTTTCCAAAGATGTATAAATTTGAGGTAAAACCTAAGGCCTACTTCCTCTTTATTGCGAACACTTGTGCACTATTGTCTTGGCTTTTGAATACTGTTAAACATAACTCCTAATTTTTTTTTAATTCAGAGTGAGATCTACATTATTCACTCTATAAGTGACATGGTTATTTTTTCCACATTTATCTACAATTAAACTATCTGGCACTTCTCCGACTACTGCATCAACCTATCCAGATCCTCCTGTAGCGCTCTAGTGTCCTCGTCAAAATTAATCTGACGACCTATTTTATAGTCTATGTCTTTTATACACATTGTGAACAACAAAGGGTCCAACACTGACTCCTGTGGAACACCGCTAGTGAAGTGTCCCCAACCCCTCAAATTTCTCCCCATTTATGCAAACTCTGTTGCTTATCTATCGACTATGCCTCGATCCTAGAAAAAAAATCTCCCATTTCGTGTGCCTCTAAATTCTTCCTGTGTGAAACTATCAAAGACCTTACTCAAGTTCATGTACATTACCACGATCTACCTCCTCAAATTCCTTAGTGAAAAAAAAAGTAAATTCGTAAGGCAGAAACGCCCCTATGAAAAACTCTGCCGAGATTCATTGATCAATTTGTCTTTCTAGGTGACTTCAAATAGCCTCGGTAATTATTGATGCCATAATACACAAACAACCCGCACATAGAAGAGAGGAGCTTACGATGACGTTTCGGTCCGACCATTTACAAAGTCACACTAACGAGAAGGAGAGCAGGATGGGTATATATAGGCAGGTGGTGGTCCAAGTCGGACCGAAACGTCGTCGTAAGCTCCTCTCTTCTATGTGCGGGTTATTTGTATATCGTTCCAGCCACGGTATTCTGCCTTTTTTGTTATTGATGCCATAAATTTTCCCACAATGGAGATTAGGTTAACTGGTCTATAATTCTATGCTAGAGACCTCTCTCCTTCTTTGTTTTTATTAGTAACTATATAATGAACATTTTTTGAACATTTTCCTCCAGTATCTTGACAATTTCTTTCTGTTTTCATCCATCGTGCTTTAACCTATTTGTTTCCCACACACAGCAATACCTCTGTCAGTTTAAACTTCTAGACAACTAGGCAATGGTCTCCTTGACAGAGATGGCTACCACTCCCAATTCTTAATGACCACAGAGTGCATGGGCATGTTGTCAATGGCTTTTTCAAGGTTCACTGGAGTTACGTCAGTTATCAGAAAATTTGGTTATACTGACTAGGTTTTGAGTCTTGTTCATAAAAAGTTAATCCAGATTGTCAATCTTTAGTCTTCATAATGGCTCACTAAACACAATCTTATTGAGACTTCAGTATATTACTCATTTTTTAGCTGTTGTCATTATAAGTCCTATCTTGTTTGAACAATGACCCGATACTGGATGTGGTTTTTGCCTTCTTTTGACATATGAAAAGAAATATTTTGGATTTCTTTCAATTTCATTAATTGCTCTTAGCGCCTGTCTCTCCTGGAACCTGCATGATTCAATATAATTCAGTATTTTCTTTTTCCCTAGTCAGTGTTTCCTTCCGCATTTCAAACAGTTCAGCCCCCATGAGAAGCTCTGTGATTCTTTGCCTTCACCTGTAGAGGGAGCGTCTTTCTTTCTAATTTACATCTTCCCTTCTTTTTTCTTAGGGGAATGTGTTTTGAGCATACTTTAACTGCTAAAGTTGACCCTTTCAAGACACTGGTTCGGATCCATGTTCTATGAATCAGGTCCAGGTGCTGCATGTGTGGACGTGTTTTCTGTTTGATTTTTAAGATTTTGGAGGATATTTGCGAAGGTCACATGTGATTCTTAAAGTAGGAGGAGGCACTGAAACAGTTATCTGGCCTAGAATGGGACCGGATCGCAGGGGCGGTGACCACCGGAAGCAACTCCAGGTAAACTCATGTCGTTTAGTAGATGGGGGTCAGGTCAGAGACGGCGAGGGTTGATTTAAGGGTAGGAGAGAGGGTCGGGTTGTGAGGAAGGGGGTATGAGGGCTGTGTTGTGAAGGTAGGGGTTTGATGGTTGGGGGTGTAATGGTGGGGGTGCAAGGGTGGGGATGAAGGTCTGGGATTAAGAGCAAGGTGTAAGGTCTGGAGCGAGGCTGCAGGTATCAGGTGGAGCAGGCAGGGTGCCACCAGATCCTCATTATACGCCTCAGGTCAAAATGGTCAGGGAAGCATTGGTGGCAGACACCAATAGTGGCAGTACAACTCTGTTGGCAGTACATAAGAGTTTGCTAGGCAGTAATGTTTTAAGTGAGCATATATAAAAGACTATTGCTTTTAAGGACATCAATTTTGGGGTAGCAGTAATATTTTAAAGGACACTAATTATTGAAGAACAGTAATTTTAGGACAGTAATTTCTTAAGAACAGTAATTTTGGAAGAATTGTAATATCAGAAGGACAGTAATTTCTTTGTGAATAAATTCTGATAGGACGATGATCTTGAAAGGGCAAAAAAAAAATACTATATTCGGGATGGTAACCACGAGTAGTTAATAACCCAAGCCAGTGAAATGCAAGTCAGGCAGTATGGATTGTTTCCATTACGGTCAGTTTCAGGTTCTCCGCCAGGATGCTGCCCACAACAGTCGACCGACTTCTAGGTGTACATTTACTACTAGGTAAGAGAGGCAGCAGATGTCAGGATAATTGTCCGTACGTCTTGCTTTGTCCCGGGTTCGATCCCGGGTCCTCTCAGTTGTGAGCCGAGTGCGCTGTAACTACATTACGAAGAACGAATTGACATGACGGAAATAAAGACAAAAACCCATGACGGGGAAAATAATAGTCGTCGATTTTTTACAAGAGGCTAATAAAACTCCTGATAAAAAAAACAAACAGGAGGAGCAAAGAGTACATTAAGAGATAACACTGTGTGTATAAAGGAGGTAATAGTATTCAACAGTGTCCCTTTATACAGGTACCTGGAGGTCGTTCCGAGGATCAACGCCCTTGTGGCCCGGTTCCTAACCAGACCCCCAGTGGATGAGAGCCTGATTAACCAGAGGGAATTATGAGGGGAATTTCCAACAGCCCCCTAGCTGTCTTCAAGAGGAACTTAGTAAGTTCCTTAACTCAGTTCTTAGTCAGATGAGACGAGTTATGCCAGACCACAAGTCCTGGTATTACCTGGAGTTTACCTGGAGAGAGTTCCGGGGGTCAACGCCCCCGCGGCCCGGTCTGTGACCAGGCCTCCTGATATACTGGTATACTACTACTACTATTACTATTATTGTTACTACTACTATTACTACTACTACTACTACTACTACTACTACTAATAATAATAATAATAATAATAATAATAATAATAATTTCTACAAAGTGCGTGATATTATTGGCATACTAATATAAAGTCCCTGATTATGCAGAGCAATTCGGGCAGTCTTAAGTAATCTTGTTCATCAGGATACAACCCGTAACTTTCGGCAAACACCCAGGTACCAACTTACTGTTAGGTGAAGAAGGGCAGCATGTGCAAGGCAACGTGCACAACGGTCCACCCGTGTCAGGGATCGATCCCAGTATGTGACCTGTGGATGCTACCAACCAAGCCACGACGAGCAAGCAGTGCCGGCAAAATTAATGAAAGAAATCAGTTTCACTACATTAATGGTATACAACAGTGACATTTTCAATTCCATATAATGATAATGGAGGGTGGAAGATGAGGTAATAGGCCCCTCAGCCTTGACAGAAAGGGAAGAATTCAGTGCTGCATGAAGATCCCTGATGACAGCTCGGTGACGGCTGGAGGTCAAGAATGGAAGGCAGAGTTGGCAGGATGGAAAAGTAGAAAGAAGAGTAAAGTTGGCAGAATAGAAGAGTTCTTACAATAACTGTGATATACCTTTGCCCTTAGTGAGTTTCAAGAGTTCTACTCGTAGAGCCCGGTCTTGGGCGCAGGCTCTGGTGCTTGCCTGGTCAACCAGGCTGTTGTTGTTGGTGGCCACACAAATTTTGTTCAGAGCTAGAAAAATGCTGAAGAGGAACACTGATGGGAAAATCTGAAAGAGTGCTGGGTAACAATGAATGACAAAATAACAGGGAATTAGAGAGATGTTGGCCAAAAAAAATGACACGATGAAAGGGTGGATAATGAGAACTTTCAAAACAAGGGAAATAGTGGCAATGGTGACACTTTTCAAATTGTTGGTGTTCACTCATTTGAAATATTGTTCAGTGATGACAGCCCCGTTCAAGGCAGGAGAAATATCTGAGTTGTAACAAATACAGAAATCGTTTACGGCCAGCATAAAGCCAGTAAAGCATTTAAATTACTGGAACCCCTTAAATATATATATTCATTGGAGCGAAGAGAAGTACTTGAGGGCCTTGTCCCAAATCTGCACATTGCCATAACAACATGCTGGAGTGAGAGATATGGGAAGGAGAGAGAAAAAAAAGTGAAAAGCAGAGGTGCAGTAACCACAATAAAGGAACACTGTATCAACATCCATGGTCCCAGATTTTTCAACATCTTACCAGTAGATATCAGAAAGAGTGCTGGGACAAGTGTAGAAGTCTTCAAGACGAAAACTGGACAAATATCTTCACCAGGTGCCAGATCAACCAGGCTGTGATGTATGCGTGGGGCAGCGGGCCGCCAGCAGCAACAGCCTGGTTGATCAGGCAAGTACAAGACGAGCCTGGCCCATGGTCGGGCTCCGGGAGTAAAAAAAACTCTCGGAACTCATCAAAGGTATATGCTGGCAGGACAGAAATGTTGGCAGGACAAAAATGCTGGCAGCACAGAAATGCTGGCAGTACAGAAATGCTGGCAGCACAGAAATGCTGACAGCACAGAAATGTTGGCAGAATAGAAATGCTGACAACACAGAAATGTTGGCAGAACATAAATATTGACAGAACGTAAACAATGACAGAACAGAAATATTGAGAGAACACCAGTGTTGGCATCAGCCCCTGGGAGGCAGCAGAGTGAGACGTAGGGGAGGCTGGCAGTGACAAGTTGGGGGAGGGGATAAGATAGGCCTGAGGGGAAGGGGGGGGAAACTGTAGGCCTAAGGGGGCGGTAGATGGATTGGTGTGTGCGCGCGCGTGTAGTCACACACTCACCTATATGTGCTTGCAGGGATCGAGTTTCAGCTCTCAGCCCCGCCTCTTCGCTGGTCGCTAGGTGTGTGTGACAGAGAGAGAGAGAGAGAGAGAGAGAGAGAGAGAGAGAGAGAGAGAGAGAGAGAGAGAGAGAGAGAGAGAGAGAGAGAGAGAGAGATAGAGAGAGAGAGAGAGAGAGAGAAACAGAGAATGAGTGAGAGACGAGATAGAGAAAGAGGTTCTTCAAGCTGTGCACAAACACAATGTACAGACCTCAATGGCAGCATGCAGACCCCATCAACTTTCTGATGGAAAAAAATTGTGGACTCTCTTCTACTTCAACGTAAATGTCAGTATATTATAATTGTTTTTGACTTCAACCAACATGTTATACAGAGGAGTTCAGATGAACTCCTTGCAGTATATGACATGAAAAAAACTTTGACTTCCCTACTCAAATCTCTGGCTCCTCCCTTGACCCAGTAGCGAGTGAGCCATTTGAAGGTATAGTCACTTGTTAACTCATTAACAGTGTTGGATCATCTGACCACAATGCTGTCTTTACGACACTGAAGATTCCAACTGAATGAGGTGAAGAATCTACACACACAAGCTGGCTTTGGAAAAGAACTGGCCGGTCCTTTCTCCAGAGCTTGCTGTTGCCGGCTGGAATGTTCTCCTCCAAGGTGACGTTAAAAACGTAGTGAATGCCTTCGCTGAAAATATCCCTTAATCTACAACATAAATACATTCCTCACCGGCAGTATGTTATGAAGCCTTCAGATCAGCCTTGGTCCAACTTTCGTTATCGAGAAGCCACTACTTCTATTTGCCGACGTGCAAATAGTAGTAGTCCAAAAGTGGGCCATCTCTAGGAAGGAGGTTGACACAAAAGAAAGCTGGCTTCAGGTAGAGAGGGCTTCAAAACCTGGTGGTCCTTGGCCAAGTACTGACAAGGTTACTGATGAAATTATTTCACCTCTACATCGGCAGGATTGGACTCTGCCTACTAGTAGTCAGGAGAAAGCTGACCTTCTGGCTGAACACTTTGCTGTCAGAATGCAAGTTCCTGGCCTCAAGAACAGTGTCAAAGTTGTCAGCGGTGACAATAAGGCTGGACTCAGAAACGGCTGTGGCTCAGGTACGGCGAGCCCAAGATTGCCGAGTAGATGTGCAGACTAATTAGCATCACCTCTATCTCTTATTTATCAGCACTGCCTAGTCCTTATTCACGAAAAGAACAGAGTTTAAATCAGCAATTACAGACCAGTGTCACTCCTGTCAACTGGCAAGATTCTTGAGACAATAATCTTACCTCAGATGACAGCGTTTTTCGACCGTCAATATGCTGATCTGCTTTTAAACCTCTTCATTAAGTGGCACCAGTCACTGGAGGAATCCAGTAATCCAGAGTAATTTCCAATGGAATAGAGCCAACAAGACAATCTGTGCTAGTGTTTCACAGGAAAGTGTGTTTGGGCTAGGTGTCCTGTAGCTCAGTTGGTAGCGTGCTCAGCTAACACAATGAGGTCCGTAGTTTGATCTCCAGTATGGGTGGAAACATTTGGGGGATGTTTCCTGCTGTCCAAATTTGCCCGAAATGCTCTGCATAACAAGGGGCTTTCTATATAGAATGCTACTGATGTCAGCTAGGACTGTATAAGTTGTACCATGTACTTGTAAAGATAAAGACTATTATTATTATTATTATTATTATTATTATTGAATGTCTACTTCAGTGACCTTCAAGTCATCCCAGAATTCCATGCCTATGTAGTAGACCCTACTCTGACATTAACTTATACAAGAGAGAAAATGCCAACAGCTCTCAGGTACATCAATTGCCAGCTTACAGCTATATCAACCTGGAAAAAATAATGGCAGGTTACATTTGCTTCTGAGAAAGCACAAATGACGGTCTCCAGGCTGGAGCAGTAGTAAGAATGAATGGGAGTGTTGGAACCTGGGAATGAGGTGGATATCAGAGGGGTGAAATTTTATTCAGAAGTACCTATGAAGAATCATGTAGTAAATCTTGCAAGCAAGGCAGCCCAAAAGCTAAAAGCGCTAAAACTCATCTCATACCTGCTTGACAGTAGAAGCTGCAAAACTCTGTACGAGAAAGAAGTGTTCACGCCGTATGTTTCTCTTTTATGGATTGTCTCCCCTCCCCCCCCTGTCTCATCTATGACATCTTGAAAGAAAAAGGAACATTTCAAGACCACTTATTTCTCGCTTGGACCCAGCCTAGGCAGATCTATCATTTCAACAGAGCCTTTAACACCGGTGCCATGTGGGTGGCGTTACTGTTATGTAAAAGGCCAAAGCGCTCCAGGTCAACACTTGGCTCCACTTCGAGGACAGCAAGAAGAGAGCTTCTGTTCAACAAGTCGGGCAACAAACAGCAACTGCACTCTGGCTGTACCATTCTCGAGAACATCATTGCTTCTGAAAATATTCATTCCTAGAATGACTCGAATCTGGAACATGTTCGTACAGCATAACGACATGGATTAAATAAAGTCAGCTGACCATATAAAATCGCTGGCCCACATATGACTCCAACTTCATCCTGTTCCCTAGTTGAATATCTGATAACAATAAAAAGGCTTTTAAATGAGTTGAGGTGAGTAACAGCTCTTAGTTGAAGGTAAGGCAATCCTGTAAAAAGTCTTGTGTATATATGAGAGACATAAATAGATATAGAGATAGACAGAGATATGAGAGAGAGAGAGAGAGAGAGAGAGAGAGAGAGAGAGAGAGAGAGAGTTGCATTTGGTCCCCAGGCCGTGGAGATGAAGTGGAAGGCCGGGAGAAAGGGGAGGGGAGGCCTGCTGAAGTTATCGTTTAACAGCTGACACAACGCTGGTAAAATGACTCTGGCTGGTGACGCCCCTTAAATTTAGTAGGCCTACCACATTTTTATATTCACGGGAAAGCACTGAATCTATAGGGATCATAGTGCCTGGGGAAAGGGAGGTAATCAGGTTTGACCCAATAAAGAGCAGCCTGCCTCTAGTTCCATGGATGGAGAACCTATCCTCAGAGTCTAGTACCCCAATAAAATGCTTGAATACTGTTTTCTATTTACACAATGGCCTTACAGGGTTAGGTCATGAGTTCCTAACTTTATTTACAAGATAAGAGATGTTACTTTCCTCAGTTTATTTAAAAGCCTTTTTTCTCTCACACAAATACAAGTCAAGCTCAACAGTCAATTAATTAATTAAAGTAGTCAATCTGCTACTTAATCTGGCTCTTCCTCACTCACACTATCGCATACATAAGTCTACCTGATAATGGTTGCTGGGATCATCAGTCCCCGCGGCCAGGTCTTAGACTAAGCTTGACTGATGACCTGGTCAGCTAGGCTCCTCAGGAACAGCTGGAGAAAACTTGCCACGTTTCTTCTTAATAACAGTCAAGGAATTTGGTGGCATATATATATTTTTTGGGGCAGAAATTATCCCACTGACGAACAAAATTCTTGGTTAACATCTACTTAGAGGTTTGCTGTGTTCTTGATGGCCGCCATTTTCTAGCGAGTAATATTATCATATGCGAAAGACACAATACTAGTATTTATGTCTGTCAGATCTGAGATTACGAAAAGAAAAAACTGAGGTGAGAATTCTTCCTGAGAATCAGAACTTTTTTTTTTTTTTTTACAGCGGGTGGACCTCTGATTTCACTACGCTTAATTTTGGGAACAGTTAGACAGCCGAATATCTGCTCACTTTTACAGGTGTTTTGTGTTGCTTTATCCTATAATCACAGCAGTCGAAAGCTTTTCAAAGTCAACATGTTGCGTCGCCCTTTCGGTTTACAGTTGTACGCAGGAACATACTACCATAAACCAGAAATGTTTTAAACCATACTACGGGTGGGGTTAGAATCTGCCATCAGAGAGTCACAAAACTCCAGAGTCTGTCTGGAGTTTTAAGACTTTCTGATCGCGGGTTCTAACCCCACCCGAGGTATGATTTGTTTGCAATCGTGTCATTACGATTTCGCGAAAAATGTTTTAACTGTGTAATTGTTGTGATTATGTCTTGCACTCTTACTTTTTAAATATTTTTTTCAAATATTTTGATGGACGAGATCAGTGCCAGCAGTGCCAGCAGTATATCGTGTTTAGTTAATGCTTCTGGCACTAAATGGAACGGGGCTATACTTTTCATTTTATTTTTTAGAGTATATGAAAATTTTCAAAAAGGAAATTTTGATGAATGGAGCTCCACGATTCCGAATCTAGGAAAAAGCGATGATTTTTTTTTTCAGTGCCAAATGGAAACATAGATATGTAAAAAATATTGGCAGTATTTGGCTTTACAGTCGCGAAAAAATGACGTGGGTTGCCAAGTCTTAGCAGGACTCAAGAGTCATAACATGTCCCGTTATTTCGTTTCTTTGACATCAACGGTGAAGTTTTTTTCTTCTTTAAATAATGGCACGATGCTAGGGATTTTTTTTACCTACATTAGTTTACCTGTAACATACCTGAGATCGGTTTAGAGGGTGGTACTTTCTTCGCAGCCCAGCCCCAGACCAGACCTTGTTGATTTTCTGGCCAATCATGCTGTTGGTGTTAGTGGTCCACAGGTCCACACAGCCATCGTAGTCTAGCTGAAAAGTGGTCCAGTTTCCTCTTGAAAACTTCTAACTTTGCTTAGGTAATATTTCTGATAGCTATTGGTAGTGGGTTGAAGTCTTGAACCGCGGATGCTGACACACTGTTGTCTAATTTGTGCCTCTGCTTACACTTCCTCACTTACCCAGAGTCGTTTTAAGGTTACCTTTGGTATACTCTAAGGAACTGAACGTTTATGGTATACCCTGAGAAAGTAAAAAAATTTTTGGTATACTTTGAGGAATTAGACGTTTTTTTTTTAACATTTGGATGTTGCTTCGTATATTACCAATATCTGTGATCTATTAGAACTCTGAATATCCATTTTTTTAAGGTTTCTGTTATTTCCGTTGATCTCTATCAAATGTATTTACAAAATCCATATACATAACATAGGCGTTTTATTTCTCTTCCGAAGCCTTAGTGATTTTATGGTAATCTTCTTCTAGTTGAGTCCTGGAAGCAGGAAGGAATGTCACAAGTCCAGCTAACTGGTTCCTGAATTCCTTCATAAAAGTTACCTTGCTTACACTCAAACAGCACGTTATGTCACCAGAATTACTTGCCTGCACTCACTCCAATCCAGTACCCTCACACAAACCTGTTCTGATCTTCCCATTGTAAAGGTTGTGCGGCCACATTTTTCCATAATATCGGTAAGCCTGTATCCTAACACCCTATCAAACGTTTTATAATACACGGTGCTAGTGCTACTGGCATGTAAATTTTGCTATTGCTCTAACGAGTCCTTTGTGAAGAGGGATTATGTCTGTCCTTTACAAGTCCTCTGGGGTTATAACTGAATCTGAGCTCCTCCTTCAGACACAAAGTACTCTGGACACTACGTACTACGTACTCTGGACACTACGTACCTTTATAAAAAATAAAAAAAACGCATTCCAAGAATCAGGTCCAGGTGCCGAGTGTGTTTGCACGATATTTCTTTTTTCTAAGTCTGTAAGATCTGTGCCTATTTCGGATATTTAATATGCACTGTAGACGACTTTATAAAGAAACTGACTGGGTCATGAGAGATTGTGACAGGATTACTGGACACCGATTCATACGGCTTCTCCAAATTTCTTTCATTTCCTTGTCGTCATCAGTGTATGAAGATCTTTTGAGAAGAGGGCAATCTTTGAAGAAGCCAATCCTGGAAGAGGCCAATCTTACAAGAGGTCAATCTTACAAGAGGTCAATCTTACAAGAGACCAATGCTACAAGAGGTCAATCCTACAAGAGGTCAATCCTACAAGAGGTCAATCCTACAAGAGACCAATCCTACAAAAAGCCAATTCTACAAGAGGTCAATCCTACAAGAGGTCAATCCTACAAAATACCAATCCTACAAGAGACCAATCCTACAAGAGACCAATCCTACAAGAGATCAACCCTACAAGACGCCAACCCTACAAGAGGCTTCAGACTTTAGATTATGTATGTGTTAAATAAATTTGATTTTCCCCTTTTTTCTGAATACTTCTTCCTTTCGACATTACTCTCTCTGGCTTGAGTGTTTTACTGTCTGTTTTATATCGGTGATTTCTGGCTGTACATTTTCTTTCCTGTGTTGTGACATTTTTGGTCTTATTTTAGCTGATCCGCAACAGGTAATGTCTTCTAGTATATTGTATTTCTATGTTTGGCTTTGTATCTTTGCATGATTTTGTATCCAACTTTTCAAGATACTGACTCACTAAACTGTAATGATACGATTGCAAACGAACCACGGTACGGGTGGGGATTGAACTCGACTCACTTGCCGCGAGTTCAATCCCAACCCGTACCGTTTTTTTTTTTTTCAAGATACTGGTGTGGGTTTCACACTGGGGAAGTATTTTGTTCTTTTGTTTAAATTTTCTGGGGGTGTTTTGTTATTTTCAAATTTGCTGAGAGAAATTTTTGTCCTGTTCTCTCCAATATAATGCGCGGAGAACTTTCACTGCTAATATATGACACCATCTCAAGTAACACCACCACTGATTATCTCAAGTAACACCACCACTGATCATCTCAAGTAACACCACCACTGATTATCTCAAGTAACACCACCACTGATCATCTCAAGTAACACCACCACTGATCATCTCAAGTAACACCACCACTGATTATCTCAAGTAACACCACCACTGATCATCTCAAGTAACACCACCACTGATCATCTCAAGTAACACCACCACTGATCATCTCAAGTAACACCACCACTGATTATCTCAAGTAACACCACCACTGATCATCTCAAGTAACACCACCACTGATCATCTCAAGTAACACCACCACTGATCATCTCAAGTAACACCACCACTGATCATCTCAAGTAACACCACCACTGATCATCTCAAGTAACACCACCACTGATCATCTCAAGTAACACCACCACTGATCATTTCAAGTAACACCACCACTGATCATCTCAAGTAACACCACCACTGATCATCTCAAGTAACACCACCACTGATCATCTCAAGTAACACCACCACTGATCATCTCAAGTAACACCACCACTGATCATCTCAAGTAACACCACCACTGATCATCTCAAGTAACACCACCACTGATCATCTCAAGTAACACCACCACTGATCATCTCAAGTAACACCACCACTGATCATCTCAAGTAACACCACCACTGATCATCTCAAGTAACACCACCACTGATCATCTCAAGTAACACCACCACTGATCATCTCAAGTAACACCACCACTGATCATTTCAAGTAACACCACCACTGATCATCTCAAGTAACACCACCACTGATCATCTCAAGTAACACCACCACTGATCATCTCAAGTAACACCACCACTGATCATCTCAAGTAACACCACCACTGATCATCTCAAGTAACACCACCACTGATCATCTCAAGTAACACCACCACTGATCATCTCAAGTAACACCACCACTGATCATCTCAAGTAACACCACCACTGATCATCTCAAGTAACACCACCACTGATCATCTCAAGTAACACCATCATTGATCATCTCAACACCATCATTGATCATGTCAAGGAACACCATTGATCATTTCAAGTAACACCACCATTGATCACCTCAAGTAACACCACCATTGATCACCTCAAGTAACACCACCATTGATCATCTCAAGTAACACCGCCATTAATCATCTCAACACACTATTAGTCATAAGAAAAGCATTTGAAAATACCTTAAGTCACTCATAATGTATGGATCATACCGTGATCATACACAGATCATACCGTGATCATACAATGATCATACAGTGATCATACACAGATCATACCGTGATCATACAATGATCATACAGTGATCATACAGTGATCATACACAGATCATACAGTGATCATACACAGATCATACAGTGATCATACACAGATCATACAGTGATCATACACTAATCATCCACTAATCATACGCTGATCATACAGTGATCATTCACCAAGCATACAGAGATCATACATCACCTAAGAACATGTAAAGCACTCAGGCTGGATCTAAGGAAGTGGGGGACAAATCCGATTCCTTGGACCAAGAACTTCCGGGCAGCTAGGAAACCTACCTTCAAGGCTTCATAAATAGATCCACTGAATAAGAAACTTCTTATGCAACAATCGTGAACAAGGAGTTGAATTATAGCTCTAGGCCTTTCGTGTTACAATCAACACATTTTTAGGAGCTTGCAATGTTGCAAAACTGAGTAGGAAGTCCAGGTAGATCCGTTCAAGGGAACGACTCAAGTTAGAACCGAATCTACCTGGACTTCCTCCTCTTTTCTGCAACACTGCACACTCCTGTGTTGACTGCAATAAGAAACTTCTTAAATGAAGACTCCCAGGTCTCGCACATGTCCTAAGCACCTTACTCGTTAAAATTACTGAAGGTTTAAATGACTCCAAGCTTTTCAATACTCTCCCTTTACATGTAGAGGAACTCAGCAAGGAACTTCTCTCTTGCTTTTTCAACCAGAACATTTTAATGCTCACGGTATTGTGTTTCTCACAGTCTTAGGCGCAAGTAGTGGCACTAGTGCTGCAAGGTGGCACTAGTGCTGCAAGGTGGCACTAGTGCTGCAAGGTGGCACTAGTGCTGCAAGGTGGCACTAGTGCTGCAAGGTGACACTGGTGCTGCAAGGTGACACTGGTGCTGCAAGGTGGCACTAGTGCTGCAAGGTGGCACTAGTGCTGCAAGGTGACACTGGTGCTGCAAGGTGGCACTAGTGCTGCAAGGTGGCACTGGTGCTGCAAGGTGGCACTAGTGCTGCAAGGTGGCACTAGTGCCGCAAGGTGACACTAGTGCTGCAAGGTGCACTAGTGTGTAAGGTGGCACTAGTGCTGCAAGGTGGCACTAGTGCTGCAAGGTGGCACTAGTGCTGCAAGGTGGCACTAGTGCTGTAAGGTGACACTGGTGCTGCAAGGTGACACTAGTGCTGCAAGGTGGCACTAGTGCTGCAAGGTGGCACTAGTGCTGCACTAGCTGTGGCACTAGTGCTGACACTAGTGCTGCAAGGTGGCACTAGTGCTGCAAGGTGACACTGGTGCTGCAAGGTGGCACTAGTGCTGCAAGGTGACACTGGTGCTGCAAGGTGGCACTAGTGCTGCAAGGTGACACTGGTGCTGCAAGGTGACACTGGTGCTGCAAGGTGGCACTAGTGCTGCAAGGTGGCACTAGTGCTGCAAGGTGGCACTAGTGCTGTAAGGTGACACTGGTGCTGCAAGGTGGCACTAGTGCTGCAAGGTGACACTGGTGCTGCAAGGTGGCACTAGTGCTGCAAGGTGGCACTAGTGCTGCAAGGTGGCACTAGTGCTGCAAGGTGGCACTAGTGCTGCAAGGTGGCACTAGTGCTGCAAGGTGGCACTAGTGCTGCAAGGTGGCACTAGTGCTGCAAGGTGGCACTAGTGCTGCAAGGTGGCACTAGTGCTGCAAGGTGGCACTAGTGCTGCAAGGTGACACTGGTGCTGCAAGGTGGCACTAGTGCTGCAAGGTGACACTGGTGCTGCAAGGTGGCACTAGTGCTGCAAGGTGGCACTAGTGCTGCAAGGTGGCACTAGTGCTGCAAGGTGACACTGGTGCTGCAAGGTGGCACTAGTGCTGCAAGGTGACAATGGTGCTGCAAGGTGGCACTAGTGCTGCAAGGTGGCACTAGTGCTGCAAGGTGGCACTAGTGCTGTAAGGTGGCACTAGTGCTGTAAGGTGATACTGGTGCTGCAAGGTGGCACCAGTGCTGCAAGGTGACACTGGTGCTGCAAGGTGGCACTAGTGCTGCAGGAAGCAGGTGGCATTAGTGATACAGGAAGCAGGTGGCACTAGTGCTGCAAGGTGACACTAGTGCTGCAAGGTGACACTAGTGCTGCAAGGTGACACTAGTGCTGCAAGGTGGCACTAGTGCTGCAAGGTGGCACTAGTGCTGCAAGGTGACACTGGTGCTGCAAGGTGGCACTAGTGCTGCAGGAAGCAGGTGGCATTAGTGATACAGGAAGCAGGTGGCACTAGTGCTGCAGGAAACAAGTGGCACTAGTGCTGCAGAAACAGGTGGCACTAGTGCTGCAGGCAACAGGTGGCATTAGTGCTGCAGGAAGTAGGTGGCACTAGTGATGCAAGAAGAAGGATGCACTTGTGCTACAGGAAGCAGGTGGCATCAGTGCTGCAGGTGGCACTAGTGAAGGATGCAGTGGGCACATGTGCTACAGGTGCTGCAGGAAGTAGGTGGCACCAGTGCTGAAGGCGGCACTAGTGCTTCAGAAAGGAAGTGGAACTAATGATGCAGGAAGCAGGTGGCACCAGTGCTGCAGGATGCAGGTGGCACTAGTGCTACAGGAAGCAGGTGGCACCAGTGCTGCAGGATGCAGGTGGCACTAGTGCTACAGGGTGATGGCACCAGTGCAGCAGGATGCAGGTGGCACTAGTGCTACAGGAAGCAGGTGGCACTATTGTTGCAGGATGCAGGTGGCACTTGTGGTGCAAGATGCAGGTGGCACCAGTGCTGTAGGATGGAGGTGGCATTAATGCTGCAGGATGCAGGTGGCACTAGTACTACAGCAAGCATATGGTACTAGTGGTATAAGATACAAGTACAACTAGTGCCGCAGGAAACAGGTGGCATTAGTGCTGCAAAAAGCAGGTGGTACCAGTGTTGCAGATGGCACTAATGCTGCATGATGCAGGTGGCACTAGTACTGCAACAAGCATATGGTACTAGTGGTATAAGATACAAGTAAAACTAGTGCCGCAGGAAACAGGTGGCATTAGTGCTGCAAAAAGCAGGTGGTACCAATGTTGCAGGATGTAGGTGGCACTAGTGCTACAGGTTGCAGGTGGCACCAGTGTTGCATGTGACACTAGTGCTGCAGGATGCAGGTGGCGCTAGTGCTGCAGGATGCAGGTGGTACCAGTGTTGCAGGATACAGGTGGCACCAGTGCTGCAGGATGCAGGTGGCACTAGTGCTGCAGGATGCAGGTGGTACCAGTGTTACAGGATACAGGTGGCACCATTGTTGCAGGATGCAGGGCACTAGTGCTGTAGGATGCAGGTGGTACCAGTGCTGCAGGAAGTAGGTGGCGCTGGTGCTGCAGGAAGCAGGTGACACTGGTGCTGCAAGAAGTAGGTGGCACTAATGCTGCAAGATGCAGGTGGCACTAGTGCTTCAGGAAGCAGGTAACACCAGTGTTGCAGGATGCAGGTGGCACCAGTGCTGCAGGATGCAGGTGGCACTAGTGCAACAAGATGGCACCAGTGCAGCAGGATGCACGTGGCACTAGTGCTACAGGAGGCAGGTAGCACTATTGTTGCAGGATGCAGGTGGCACTATTGTTTCAGGATGCAGATGGCACTTGTGGTGCAAGATGCAGGTGGCACCAGTGCTGCAGGATGGAGGTGGCATTAATGCTGCAGGATGCAGTGACACTAATGCTGCAGGATGCAGTGACACTAGTGCTGCATGATGCAGGCGGTACCAGTGTTGCAGATGGCACTAGTGCTGCATGAAGCAGGTGGCACTAGTGCTGCATGAAGCAGGTGGCACTAGTGCTGCATGAAGCAGGTGGCACTAGTGCTGCATGAAGCAGGTGGCACTAATGCTGCAGCAAGCATATGGTACTAATGGTACAAGATACAAGTACAACTAGTGCCGCAGGAAGCAGGTGACATTAGTGCTGCAGGAAGCAGGTGGTACCAATGTTGCAGGATGTAGGTGGCACTAGTGCTGCAGGAAGGTGGCACTAGTGCTGCAGAATGCAGGTGGCACTAGTGCTGCAGGATGCAGGTGGAACCAGTGCTGCAGGAAGCAGTAGTCACTAGTGATGCAGGATGCAGGTGTCAAATGCTGCATGATGCAGGTGGCACCAGTGCTGCAGGATGCAGGTGGCACCAGTGTTACATGTGACACTAGTGCTGCAGGATGCAGGTGGCACTAGTGCTGCAGGATGCAGGTGGTACCAGTGTTACAGGATACAGGTGGCACCATTGTTGCAGGATGCAGGGCACTAGTGCTGCAGGATGCAGGTGGTATCAGTGTTGCAAGATGTAGGTGGCACCAGTGCTGCAGGATGCAGGTGGGACTAGTGCTGCTGGATGCAGGTGGCACTAGTGATGGAGGATGCAGGTGGCACTAGTGCTGCAGGATGCAGGTGGTTCCAGTGTTGCAGGATGCAGGTGGTACCAGTGCTGCAGGAAGTAGGTGGCGCTAGTGCTGCAGGAAGCAGGTGACACTAGTGCTGCAAGAAGTAGGTGGCACTAGTGCTGCAGGATGCAGGTGGCACTAGTGCTGCAGGATGCAGGTTGCACAAGTACTGCAGGATCCAGGTGACACTAGTCCTGCAGGATGCAGGTGGCACCAGTGATGCATGATGCAGGTGGCACTAGTGTTGCAGGATGCAGGTGATACCAGTGCTGGTGACACTAGTGCTGCATGATGCAGGTGGCATTAGTGCTGCAGGATGCAGGTGGTACCAGTGTTGCAGAATTCAGGTGGCACTAGTGTTGCACGATGCAGGTGGCACCAGTGCTGCAGGATGCAGGTGGCTACTGGTGTCAGTGTTTGTATGTGTCTTCTGTAATACTGTATTTGAAGTTCTTTCTGCATGTACGTCTTGAAGCTGAAACCTCAGGATCACTTCTGCAGTCAACTTTTTTACTGTTGTCGTAATATTAGCGAGGCCAGCTGCGTAAAGTTTAGCTACTCAATAACTCCACACTCACTCCTGTATATCCTTCACTCCTTGACGCTCAGTAACTCCACACTCACCCGTGTATATCCTTCACTCCTTGACGCTCAGTAACTCCACACTCACCCGTGTATATCCTTCACTCCTTGACGCTCAGTAACTCCACTCTCACTCCTGTATATCCTTTATTCATTGACACTCAGTAACCACACACACTCACTCCTGTATATCCATCACTCCTTCACACTCAGTAACTCCACACTCACTCCTGTATACCCTTCACACTCCAAAAAAGGCCAAAGCAAAGTAAAAGTCCTATTTTACGAGACGGAAAAAAAAAATACAAACACCTAAGAAAATGTTGGACCCTTGGTGAATTTTAGTGGTTGGCCTCGGGAGGTGCAGTTAGTAGTGGTGCTAGGTAGCATGGTGGGCAGGCCGCTCCTCTCCAACACTTTTAACCTATTTACTGCTTCGCCAACCTTCCTCTTACTAAGTAAAATGCTTCCTCCTTGTTCACTTCAGTTTCTTCTCTCTTAAAAAGTACCATTTACATCTATCCCTCTTTATATTTCTTAAAATCTTATCTTTTTACATCTGTTAGCTATGGCTATAAGAACGTTGGTAATGATAACGTTAATACTAGTAACGATAGTAATTATCACTTTAATATTATTAATGTCCACAAATTCATCCCGGTCTCTTATTTCTAAAGTTTTTTAATCAATGTCAACAATGTTGATATACCACCGAATATAGCCTCATTTATTTACGTCTCTGTAAATAATATAGCTCTCTGTTTGCTCTTTGTGTATGATTCCATCTTATTTCCAGAGTTATTTCCAGTATTTACAACTTTGCATGTCCATGGCCCTCAAGTCAGGGCTTTCTGTAAGAAATATTATGTTCATGTAGATAGCATATATCACTTTATAATTTTCATACATGGCAATCTCTGATAAACTTTGTATTCTTAATATTCTGTTAAATATATATACCTTGCAGTCATACCTATAACATTGTTCTCCAATATCAAAATTTCGAAGAATTTCATGAAAAAATTCAAAAATTATTAGTGTGGTTATTATTTTTTTTTATTCATCGTGACGTTTATTTATTAATTTCCTGGTTTGTGTTTATGTTTTGAGAGACGTGATAATTCTAAATGTTCTCAATCAGATCTTTTTAATGACCAGACTCCAGGAGTCATTTTTTACTCCGTTTGTGTGTTCCTTCGTGTCTTCTCCCTCCAGTGGTGCGTTCCTTCGTGTCTTCTCCCTCCAGTGGTGCGTTCCTTCGTGCCTTCTCCCTCCAGTTGTGCGTTTCTTCGTGCTTTCTCCCTCCAGTTGTGCGTTTCTTCGTGCTTTCTCCCTCCAGTTGTGCGTTCCTTCGTGCTAGCTTCAGGGAGGATAAGATCACTCTCTCTCGTGGTATGTTAACTTGCCTACACAGGAAGTGTACTTTATTATTCAGGAAAAATGGACACTGGGATCATCTAATGGAACAGAGTAACCCAAAATAGTGGAGCATTAGTTAACAGAACGAGAATATAGGGAAATACTTTCACATGTGCCTGGAGTAAAGAGTTGCCAGATGAAATTAAGACACATGTGCAACATCTGGGTATCTTTATTGTAGACGTTTCGCCATCCAGTGGCTTTATCAATACAAATTCTAGGACATAATTTGAAGACAGTAGAACTAGTATATACATAAGATGAGGTAATCAGTCCCTCAGCCTTGGAGTTGGTGTGGAGAACACCGTAATCGTGGAGATTCTGGAGCAAAGGCAAGGAGCCGGCGCTTATATACTAACGCCAGGTGGAAAGGTACGTGTAGCAGACGACGGTATAGTCACTGGTAGGCGGGATTCCCCAGTGGAAGTAGGTCAAACCCAAAGAGATGGGTTAGTTATAGTAGTAGGTTATGTACATGTCCTCAGAATCTTGTCGGTATTGCATACCGTTCTTGTACAATTTATCAAACACTGTAACATCATGGAATCTTGATTCTGAGGACATGTACATAACCTACTACTACAACTAACTCATCTCTTTGGTTCTGACCTACTTCCACTGGGGAATCCCGCTTCATGGTCCCTTTTAGATGGTATGCAGGACAGTTGGTGTTGTAACACTGTTTTTGGAGGTCCGAAAAGTGAAAGAATTTACAGGAGGGAGAACCACATGCTCCTTTAGACAGGAGGTCACGACATTTTTTGGGATGCTCAAAGTTGCAAGTCCCATTTGTTTTTCCTGAGATTCCATGCTTATAGATGCCCCAAACATAGAATTTGTCAGACGCGTATTTGCTGCATCAATTAATAAGTTGATGTGCGCCTCAGGTGATATACTCGTTATAATATTCACCCCAAAGTCCTTCTCTCTGAGTGAGGTTTGTAGCCTTTGCTTCCCGAGCCTGTACTCCGTCCAATATCTTCTTTGTTTTTCCCCAAATTTCGTAACTTAGCACTTCAGGGGTTAAACTCCAAGAGCCATTTGTCAAACCTGGCCTGCAACCTGTCCAAGTCCACCTGTAGCCTTTCCTGGTCCACGTCTGCTTGTATTCTCATTTGTTTCACATTATCTGTGTGAGTGAGAAAGTAGCAGTGTGTGTGTGTTTGTTTTTCAGTAAATACAAACTGCTCCTTACTGGTTTTGTATGAAGGGCAGACAACGCTGTTTCGAGAGAGAGAGAGAGAGAGATAGAGAGAGAGAGAGAGAGAGAGAGAGAGAGAGAGAGAGAGAGAGAGAGAGAGAGAGAGAGAGAGAGAGAGAGAGAGAGAGAGAGAATGACAGCACGTAGCTTAATAAAACCAGCAGAATTGCGAATCCATAATCTCACAGGACCATTGAGTATAAATAAAAAGAACGCCTCTAATGTGCAAACAAGACAAGAGAAAAATAAGATACAAAATGAAAAGAAAAAATAAAATTTACAAGTTAATAAAATGGAGAAGAGGAACATAAACAGGAGATTTTCCTCGCAGCGCGAAAGTCACTTCAAAAGATTCTCTGAAATGAATGCAGCTCACGACTGCTCTCCCACCCAGCTACCCCACCCACACCCAGCTCTGCTCTCCCACCCAGCTACTCCACCCACACCCAGCTCTGCTCTCCCACCCAGCTACCCCACCCACACCCAGCTCTGCTCTCCCACCCAGCTACCCCACCCACACCCAGCTCTGCTCTCCCACCCAGCTACCCCACCCACACCCAGCTCTGCTCTCCCACCCAGCTACCCCACCCACACCCAGCTCTGCTCTCCCACCCAGCTACCCCACCCACACCCAGCTCTGCTCTCCCACCCAGCTACCGCACCCACACCCAGGTCTTCTCTCCCACCCAGCTACCCCACCCACACCCAGCTCTGCTCTCCCACCCAGCTACCCCACCCACACCCAGCTCTGCTCTCCCACCCAGCTACCCCACCCACACCCAGCGCTGCTCTCCCACCCAGCTACCCCACCCACACCCAGCTCTGCTCTCCCACCCAGCTACCCCACCCACACCCAGCTCTGCTCTCCCACCCAGCTACCCCACCCACACCCAGCTCTGCTCTCCCACCCAGCTACCTCACCCACACCCAGCTCTGCTCTCCCACCCAGCTACCCCACCCACACCCAGCTCTGCTCTCCCACCCAGCTACCCCACCCACCCCCAGCTCTGCTCTCCCACCCCGCTTCCCCACCCACACCCAGCTCTGCTCTCCCACCCAGCTACCCCACCCACACCCAGCTCTGCTCTCCCACCCAGCTACCCCACCCACACCCAGCTCTGCTCTCCCACCCAGCTACCCCACCCACACCCAGCTCTGCTCTCCCACCCAGCTACCCCACCCACACCCAGCTCTGCTCTCCCACCCAGCTACCACACCCACACCCACCTCTGCTCTCCCACCCAGCTACCCCACCCACACCCAGCTCTTCTCTCCCACCCAGCTACCCCACCCACACCCAGCTCTGCTCTCCCACCCAGCTACCCCACCCACACCCAGCTCTGCTCTCCCACCCAGCTACCCCACCCACACCCAGGTCTTCTCTCCCACCCAGCTACCCCACCCACACCCAGCTCTGCTCTCCCACCCAGCTACCGCACCCACACCCAGCTCTGCTCTCCCACCCAGCTACCTCACCCACACCCAGCTCTGCTCTCCCACCCAGCTACCTCACCCACACCCAGCTCTGCTCTCCCACCCAGCTACCCCACCCACACCCAGCTACCTCACCCACACCCAGCTCTGCTCTCCCACCCAGCTACCCCACCCACACCCAGCTCTGCTCTCCCACCCAGCTACCCCACCCACACCCAGCTCTGCTCTCCCACCAAGCTACCCCACCCACACCCAGCTCTGCTCTCCCACCCAGCTACCCCACCCACACCCAGCTCTGCTGTCCCACCCAGCTACCCCACCCACACCCAGCTCTGCTCTCCCACCCAGCTACCCCACCCACACCCAGCTCTGCTCTCCCACCCAGCTACCTCACCCACACCCAGCTCTGCTCTCCCACCCAGCTACCTCACCCACACCCAGCTCTGCTCTCCCACCCAGCTACCCCACCCACACCCAGCTACCTCACCCACACCCAGCTCTGCTCTCCCACCCAGCTACCCCACCCACACCCAGCTCTGCTCTCCCACCCAGCTACCGCACCCACACCCAGCTCTGCTCACCCACCCAGCTACCCCACCCACACCCAGCTCTGCTCTCCCCCCCAGCTACCTCACCCACACCCAGCTCTGCTCTCCCACCCAGCTACCTCACCCACACCCAGCTCTGCTCTCCCACCCAGCTAACCCACCCACACCCAGCTCTGCTCTCCCACCCAGCTACCTCACCCACACCCAGCTCTGCTCTCCCACCAAGCTACCCCACCCACACCCAGCTCTGCTCTCCCACCTAGCTACCTCACCCACACCCAGCTCTGCTCCCCCACCAAGCTACCCCACCCACACCCAGCTCTACTCTCCCACCCAGCTACCCCACCCACACCCAGCTCTGCTCTCCCACCCAGCTACCTCACCCACACCCAGATCTGCTCCCCCACCCACACCCAGCTCTGCTATCCCACCCACACCCAGCTCTGCTCTCCCACCCAGCTACCTCACCCACACCCAGCTCTGCTTTCCCACCCAGCTACCCCACCCACACCCAGCTCTGCTCTCCCACCCAGCTACCCCACCCACACCCAGCTCTGCTCTCCCACCCAGCTACCCCACCCCCCCCCAGCTCGGCTCTCCCACCCAGCTCTGCTCTCCCACCCAGCTACCTCACCCACACCCAGCACTGCTCTCCCACCCAGCTACCCCACCCCCACCCAGCTCTGCTCTCCCACCCAGCTACCCCACCCACACCCAGCTCTGCTCTCCCACCCAGCTACCCCACCCACACCCAGCTCTGCTCTCCCACCCAGCTACCTCACCCACACCCAGCTCTGCTCTCCCACCCAGCTACCCCACCCACACCCAGCTCTGCTCTCCCACCCAGCTACCCCACCCACACCCAGCTCTGCTCTCCCACCCAGCTACCCCACCCACACCCAGCTCTGCTCTCCCACCCAGCTACCTCACCCACACCCAGCTCTGCTCTCCCACCCAGCTACCTCACCCACACCCAGCTCTGCTCTCCCACCCAGCTACCTCACCCACACCCAGCTCTGCTCTCCCACCCAGCTACCCCACCCACACCCAGCTCTGCTCTCCCACCCAGCTCTGCTCTCCCACCCAGCTCTGCTCTCCCACCCAGCTACCCCACCCACACCCAGCTCTGCTCTCCCACCCAGCTACCCCACCCACACCCAGCTCTGCTCTCCCACCCAGCTACCACACCCACACCCAGCTCTGCTCTCCCAGCCAGCTACCCCACCCACACCCAGCTCTGCTCTCCCACCCAGCTACCCCACCCACACCCAGCTCTGCTCTCCCACCCAGCTACCCCACCCACACCCAGCTCTGCTCTCCCACCCAGCTACCCCACCCCCACCCAGCTCTGCTCTCCCCCCCAGCTACCCCACCCCCACCCAGCTCTGCTCTCCCACCCAGCTACATCACCCACACCCAGCTCTGCTCTCCCACCCAGCTACCTCACCCACACCCAGCTCTGCTCTCCCACCCAGCTACCCCACCCACACCCAGCTCTGCTCTCCCACCCAGCTATCCCACCCACACCCAGCTCTGCTCTCCCACCCAGCTACCCCACCCACACCCAGCTCTGCTCTCCCACCCAGCTACCTCACCCACACCCAGCTCTGCTCTCCCACCCAGCTACCCCACCCACACCCAGCTCTGCTCTCCCACCCAGCTACCCCACCCACACCCAGCTCTGCTCTCCCCCCCAGCTACCCCACCCACACCCAGCTCTGCTCTCCCACCCAGCTACCTCACCCACACCCAGCTCTGCTCTCCCACCCAGCTACCCCACCCACACCCAGCTCTGCTCTCCCACCCAGCTACCCCACCCACACCCAGCTCTGCTCTCCCACCCAGCTACCCCACCCACACCCAGCTCTGCTCTCCCACCCAGCTACCTCACCCACACCCAGCTCTGCTCTCCCACCCAGCTACCTCACCCACACCCAGCTCTGCTCTCCCACCCAGCTACCTCACCCACACCCAGCTCTGCTCTCCCACCCAGCTACCCCACCCACACCCAGCTCTGCTCTCCCACCCAGCTCTGCTCTCCCACCCAGCTCTGCTCTCCCACCCAGCTACCCCACCCACACCCAGCTCTGCTCTCCCACCCAGCTACCCCACCCACACCCAGCTCTGCTCTCCCACCCAGCTACCTCACCCACGCCCAGCTCTGCTCTCCCAGCCAGCTACCCCACCCACACCCAGCTCTGCTCTCCCACCCAGCTACCCCACCCACACCCAGCTCTGCTCTCCCACCCAGCTACCCCACCCACACCCAGCTCTGCTCTCCCACCCAGCTACCCCACCCACTCCCAGCTCTGCTCTCCCACCCAGCTACCCCACCCACACCCAGCTCTGCTCTCCCACCCAGCTACATCACCCACACCCAGCTCTGCTCTCCCACCCAGCTACCACACCCACACCCAGCTCTGCTCTCCCACCCAGCTACCACACCCACACCCAGCTCTGCTCTCCCACCCAGCTATCCCACCCACACCCAGCTCTGCTCTCCCACCCAGCTACCCCACCCACACCCAGCTCTGCTCTCCCACCCAGCTACCGCACCCACACCCAGCTCTGCTCTCCCACCCAGCTACCCCACCCACACCCAGCTCTGCTCTCCCACCCAGCTACCCCACCCACACCCAGCTCTGCTCTCCCACCCAGCTACCTCACCCACACCCAGCTCTGCTCTCCCACCCAGCTACCTCACCCACACCCAGCTCTGCTCTCCCACCCAGCTACCCCACCCACACCCAGCTCTGCTCTCCCACCCAGCTACCCCACCCACACCCAGCTCTGCTCTCAGACCCAGCTACCCCACCCACGCCCAGCTCTGCTCTCCCATCCAGCTACCCCACCCACACCCAGCTCTGCTCTCCCACCCAGCTACCCCACCCACACCCAGTTCTGCTCTCCCACCCAGCTACCTCACCCACACCCAGCTCTGCTCTCCCACCCAGCTACCCCACCCACACCCAGCTCTGCTCTCCCACCCAGCTACCCCACCCACACCCAGCTCTGCTCTCCCACCCAGCTACCCCACCCACACCCAGCTCTGCTCTCCCACCCAGCTACCTCACCCACACCAAGCTCTGCTCCCCCACCAAGCTACCCCACCCACACCTAGCTCTGCTCTCCCACCCAGCTACCACACCCACACCCAGCTCTGCTCTCCCACCCAGCTACCTCACCCACACCCAGCTCTGCTCTCCCACCCAGCTACCCCACCCCCACCCAGCTCTGCTCTCCCACCCAGCTACCCCACCCACACCCAGCTCTGCTCTCCCACCCAGCTACCTCACCCACACCCAGCTCTGCTCTCCCACCCAGCTACCTCACCCACACCCAGCTCTGCTCTCCCACCCAGCTACCCCACCCACACCCAGCTCTGCTCTCCCACCCAGCTCTGCTCTCCCACCCAGCTACCCCACCCACACCCAGCTCTGCTCTCCCACCCAGCTACCCCACCCACGCCCAGCTCTGCTCTCCCACCCAGCTACCCCACCCAGACCCAGCTCTGCTCTCCCACCCAGCTACCCCACCCACACCCAGCTCGGCTCTCCCACCCAGCTACCTCACCCACACCCAGCTCTGCTCTCCCACCCAGCTACCCCACCCACACCCAGGTCTGCTCTCCCACCCAGCTACCCCACCCACACCCAGCTCTGCTCTCCCACCCAGCTACCCCACCCACACCCAGCTCTGCTCTCCCACCCAGCTACCTCACCCACACCCAGCTCTGCTCCCCCACCAGGCTACCCCACCCACACCCAGCTCTGCTCTCCCACCCAGCTACCCCACCCACACCCAGCTCTGCTCTCCCACCCAGCTACCTCACCCACACCAAGCTCTGCTCTCCCACCCAGCTACCCCACCCACACCCAGCTCTGCTCACCCCCCCAGCTACCCCACCCACACCCAGCTCTGCTCTCCCACCCAGCTACCTCACCCACACCCAGCTCTGCTCTCCCACCCAGCTACCCCACCCACACCCAGCTCTGCTCTCCCACCCAGCTACCCCACCCACACCCAGCTCTGCTCTCCCACCCAGCTACCCCACCCACGCCCAGCTCTGCTCTCCCACCCAGCTACCGCACCCACACCCAGCTCTGCTCTCCCACCCAGCTACCTCACCCACACCCAGCTCTGCTCTCCCACCCAGCTACCCCACCCACACCCAGCTCTGCTCCCCCACCCAGCTACCCCACCCACACCCAGCTCTGCTCTCCCACCCAGCTACCTCACCCACACCCAGCTCTGCTCTCCCACCCAGCTACCTCACCCACACCCAGCTCTGCTCTCCCACCCAGCAACCACACCCACACCCAGCGCTGCTCTCCCACCCAGCTCTGCTCTCCCACCCACACCCAGCTCTGCTCTCCCACCCAGCTACCCCACCCACGCCCAGCTCTGCTCTCCAACCCAGCTACCCCACCCACACCCAGCTCTGCTCTCCCACCCAGCTACCCCACCCACACCCAGCTCTGCTCTCCCACCCACCCACCCACGCCCAGCTCTACTCTCCCACCCAGCTACCCCACCCACACCCAGCTCTGCTCTCCCACCCAGCTACCCCACCCACACCCAGCTCTGCTCTCCCACCCAGCTACCCCACCCACACCCAGCTCTGCTCTCCCAGCCAGCTACCCCACCCACACCCAGCTCTGCTCTCCCACCCAGCTACCCCACCCACACCCAGCACTGCTCTCCCACCCAGCTACCCCACCCACACCCAGCTACCCCCCCCACACCCAGCTCTGCTCTCCCACCCAGCTACCTCACCCACACCCAGCTCTGCTCTCCCACCCAGCTACCTCACCCACACCCAGCTCTGCTCTCCCACCCAGCTACCTCACCCACACCCAGCTCTGCTCTCCCACCCAGCTACCCCACCCAAACCCAGCTCTGCTCTCCCACCCAGCTACCCCACCCACACCCAGCTCTGCTCTCCCACCCAGCTACTCCACCCACACCCAGCTCTGCTCTCCCACCCAGCTACCCCACCCACACCCAGCTCTGCTCTCCCACCCAGCTACCTCACCCAAACCCAGCTCTTCTCTCCCACCCAGCTACCTCACCCACACCCAGCTCTGCTCTCCCACCCAGCTACCCCACCCACACCCAGCTCTGCTCTCCCACCAAGCTACCCCACCTACACCCAGCTCTGCTCTCCCACCCAGCTACCCTACCCACACCCAGCTACCCCACCCACACCCAGCACCACTCTCCCCCCCAGCAACCCCAGTCACACCCAGCAACCCCACCCACACCCAGCTCCACTCTCCCTCCCAGCAACCCGACCCACACCCAGCTCCACTCTCCCCCCCAGCAACCCCAGTCACAACCAGCAACCCCACCTACACCCAGCTCCACTCTCCTTTCCAGCAACCCCACCCACATCCAGCTCTGCTCTCCCCCCAGCAACCCTACCCACACCCAGCCCTGCTCTCCTCCCAGCAACCCCACCTGCACCCAGCCCCGCTCTCCCACCCAGCAACCCCACCCAGACCCAGCTCCACTCTCCCACCCAGCAATCCCACCCAGACCCAGCTCTGCTCTCCCACCCTGCAACCCCTCCCACACCCAGCTCTACTATCCCACCCAGGAGCCTCACCCACACCCAGCTCAGCTCTCCCACCCAGCAACCCCACCCACAGCCAGCTCTGCTCTCCCACCCACACCCACGTCCGCTCTTCCACCCAGCAACCCCACCCACACCCAGCTCCATTCTTCCACCCAGCAACCCCACCCACACCCAGCTCTGCTCTACCACCCAGCAACCCCACCCACACCCAACTCAGCTCTCCCACCCACACCCAGCTCCGCTCTTCCACCCAGCAACCCCAACCACACCCTGCTCCACTCTTCTTCCCAGCAACCCCACCCACACACAGCTCTGCTCTCCCACCCAACAACCCCACCCACACTCAGCTCTACTATCCCACCAAGGAGCCCCACCCACACTCAGCTCTGCTCTCCCACCCAGCAACCCCACCCACACCCAGCTCCACTCTCCCTCCCAGCAACCCCACCCACACCCAGCTCCACTCTTCCACCCAACAACCCCACCCACACCCAGCTCTACTGTCCCACCCAGTAGCCCCTCCCACACCCAACTCCATTCTCCCACCCAGCTACCCCACCCACACTCAGCTCCACTCTTCCACTCATCAACCCCACCCACACACAGTTCCACTCTCCCACCCAGCAACCCCACCCACTCCCAGTTCCACTCTCCCACCCAGCATTCCCACCCACACCCAGCTCTGCTCTCCCACCCGGCAACCCCTCCCACACCTAACTCCACTCTCCCACCCAGCTACCCCTCCCACACCCAGCTCCACTCTCCCACTCAGCAACCCCACCCACACCCAGCAACCCCACCCAGACTCAGCTCCACTCTCCCACCCAGCAACCCCACCCACATCCAGCTCCACTCTCCCCCCCAGCAACCCCACCCACACCCAGTTCCAATCTCTCACCCAGCAACCCCACCCACACTCAGCTTCACTCTCCCACCCAGCAACCCCCCCCACACTCAGCTTCACTCTCCCACCCAACAACCTAACCCACACCCAGTCACCCACCCAACAATACAACCGCCCACAAACACACCCAGCCACCCACCAACACAGTCATCCAGCAACCTCAACAACCCAGCAACAAACCCAGTAACCTCAATCACCCACTTACACACCTAACCACCCACCCAGCAATCCATCAACACGTCCAACTACCCACCCAGCAACCCACAAACACACCCAGCCACCCACCAACTCCCCCCACCATCCTCACTCCACCACATGCATCACCACCACCTATAATGTCCACCACCTCAAACACTCGACTATTGTGTTGGTCCAGCCATACTCGTCCACTTCAAATGGAATGTAAGAGGGATTATGAATGCAAGTGTTCCTTGTCCCTTCATGATGGGAGGAGTGGAGCTGGCCACACAGACAGAAGGAGTTTGGTTACCGTGGACAGAGAAGATCGCGAGACTGTATTCTCTGAGATTACAATATTCAAAACTTTCACAGTGATCTACTAACAACAGTCAAAATCTAATTATAGTCTGTTATTTATTTTCAAATTTATTTCTTATAGTTGTTAAATAAATCATTGTAATATCTTCCCTAGAAAATTATATTACTTCCCCTCCTGAGAACCTTGTATAAGTGCGTCTTTAAGACATTTTGTATTTACAAATATTTGTATATTATATCACTTTCCACTGTACATAACTTCCATTATTGATTAAATGGAGTTCATTAGTATTAGGTGAGATATATAGGAAGGTGCAAAGGATCATGCACTACCCATCTCCAGTAGTGCCCCCCCCCACACACACACCGTTCAGGACCCTGTACACCGTGTACGTTAGGCCCATATTGGAGTATGCGGGACCAGTCTAGAACCCACACTTAGCCAAGCACGTAAAGAAACTAGAAAAAGTACAAAGGTTTGCAACAAGACTAGTCCCAGAGCTAAGAGGTATGTCCTACGAGGAGAGGTTAAGGGAAATCAACCTGACGACACTGGAGGACAGAAGAGATAGGTGGGACATGATAACGACATACAAAATACTGAGAGGAATTGACAAGGTGGACAAAGACAGGATGTTTCAGAAATGGGACACAGCAACAAGAGGACACAGTTGGAATTTGAAGACACAGATGAATCACAGGGATGTTAGGAAGTACTTCTTCAGCCACAGAGTAGTCAGGAAGTGAAACAGTTTGGGAAGCGATGCTTTAAGCAGAGATATGATAAAGCTCACGGTTCAGGGAAAGTGACCTAGTAGCGACCAGAGAAGAGGCGGGGCCAGGAGCTTGGACTCGACTCCTGCAACCTCAACTAGGTGAGTACACACACACACACACACACACACACACACACACACACACACACACACACACACACACTCCTCAGAGACTAGTGCAGGCACGCCACCAGAGTTTCCACTTGAGGGCTGGAAGCTGCCGAAGTAATCTCCCCCTGGTGTCATTTTTACACGGTGTACCTCCGCTTCTCTCAGTCAGGAAGCAATTACTGGCGGTGAGGTGCAACACCAGCACAAGGTCGTGTCATGGTATGGAAATTCTACCCTCAGTTTACACCAAAAACTCAACTTTGGTTGGTATAATTGGCTCGTCGCCTCGTAACTCATGTGCGCGCTGGTGGAGAAATGATTCAGTAAGATTCCAGACATTTTATGCAAATGTTCTAAATTTGCTTGTAATTGATGTCTTAAAACGTAAATATATATCCAGACGTACTTCTACAGTTTCTTCTGGGGACCAGCTCCTTGGGGTTTTATGTATCCATATGTTCCTGTGCTACCGTCCACAGGAGGGATATGGGATATCGTTCTTTTCATTGATGAGCTCCAAGAGTTTTTCTAGTTCCAGAGCCCGGTCGTAGGCCAGGTTTCGGAGGCAAAAATTTAAACCCAAATCCTACTTCTGTCAGTAGTTACTGTGTACTTGTATAGTACACCTAGATAATCTCAGCTATTTATAGTAAGGGTCCCTTCTAGTTGTGACGTCATGAGACCCTCACAGGTGAGCCACCAGCTACAGGTCTCTCAGTTTACTGCTAGGCATAGCAGACTCGACAGGCAGGACTGGGCTACCCCTCCAAGACACCCAACGTATTTCTTACTCCAATATCTCCTGACGAGCCCCCACGACATCACTACTACACTGCTCCCTGAAACCTTTCCACCATATGTAAGGAGGACTGCCAACAGCCTCTTAGCTGTCTTCAAGAAGGAAATTGACAAGCTCCTCAGGTTAGTCCCTGGTCAGCTGGGCTGTGGTTTATATGATGGACAAAAACAAAATGGTGCAAATAGTATGTTTGGGGCATCTGTAAACACGGAATATCAGGGAAAACGAATGGAACACGCAATTTTGAGCATCCCAAAAAATGCCGTGACCTCCTGTCTAAGGGAGTGTGTCGTTCTTCCTCTTGCAAACACTTCCACCCTGAGATGTGTCAGTCTTCAGTCCTTGAAAAACAATATTACAATACCAATTGCACTGCATATCATCTAAAAGGGACCAGGAGGCACACACCCCATACACACATCAAAGTAGCTATGGTAACTATGACAACACCCCAAGTGATTTTTTAGTGGTAGGAAACGAAGAAAGAAAATGGAAAGAGATAACCAAAATAGTCCACCACCTTGGAGCCTTGTTGGACTGGAGGCACAGCCAGTGGCGCCTCCGGACTCACAGCTACTGATGCCAACAACAAAATCCCCCCAACAAACATGCAACACAACCTCATTCATATTTGCTAATATACAGGGCCTTAAGCCATCCACAAACAAAATACCTTTCATTAGTGGACTTCTAGGGGAGTCAAATGCACTGTTTGCAGCCTTCACAGAGACCCACGCAAAAGATTACTTCGACAGTGAAATATGGATACCTGGATACCTTTTCAGATGCGACAGAAAGAACAGGCAACAAGGGGGAGGTTGACCTGTATGTTAAAGAGTCGCTCATTTGCACAGAGATACTGAACACCACAAATGATGTAGTTGAAGTTCTGACAATAAAAATCGAGAACCAAAACTTAGTCATTGTACTTGTATATAAGCCACCGGATGCAACTTCCCA
The DNA here is from genome assembly GCF_038502225.1 of Cherax quadricarinatus. Classification (NCBI taxonomy): domain Eukaryota; kingdom Metazoa; phylum Arthropoda; class Malacostraca; order Decapoda; family Parastacidae; genus Cherax; species Cherax quadricarinatus. The sequence goes on along the minus strand of NC_091342.1, from coordinate 28,383,106 downwards.
ACAGTTCAAAGAACAACTGTCAAAAATCGACTCCTGTCTGGATAACTTTCCAGCCCCATCTCCAAACATCTTGCTGCTTGGTGACTTCAATCTAAGACACACAAAATGGAAGAATATAGCAAATAATGTCGTAGCAGAAATAATCCCTGGAGGTAGCTCAGATGAAAGGTCTCACACACACAGGAGCTGCTGAATTTCTGCAACAAACACACGTTAAGTCAGCAGATAAAGGAGCCAACAAGACTGGAGAACACACTGGACCTTATTTTCACAAATAATGAGGACCTGGTAAGGAATATAACAATACCAAAAACAACAAATTCTAATCACAATCTAATCGAAGTCCAGACTTACATGCACAGGAGTCATGATCGGCAAGATGCATACAGTTATGAGGGTACCTTTACCAAATTCAACTTCTACAAGAACATCATCTGGGATCAGGTAAACTATGCCCTAAATGAAACATGCTGGGAGGATATCTTAAATTACATGGACCCTAACCAATGCCTCGAAAAGATCACCCTCCTGGTAGCTGAAGTTTGTTCAAGGTATATTCCTATAAAACAAAAGAAAAGAAGAAGTAAACTGGAGAGAGAGAGGGATGCTCCCTCTACAGGAGAAGGCGAAGAATCACTGAGCTCCTCAAGAATGCCAGATTATCTGATACACGGAAGGAAGTGCTAACCAGGGAAGTGGAAAATATTGAGCTGAAGTTAAAGGACTCATACAGGATCCAGGAGAGACAAGAGGAGCTAAAAGCGATTAATGAAATTGAAAGAAATTCGAAATATTTTTTTTTTTATTTGCCAAAAACAAGGCAAAAACCACTTCTAGTATAGGGCCCCTGCTCAGACAAGATGGATCCTACACAGACGACAATAAAGAAATGCGCGAGATACTGAAATTGCAGTATGACTCAGTGTTCAGCGAGCCACTAACCAGTTTAAAGATAGACAATCCAAACAGTTTTTTAATGAATGAGCCTCCAAACCCTGCCAATCTAGGCCAGATTTATGACATAACTTTAACTCCACTAGACTTTGAGAAAGCCACCGACAACTTGCCCATGCACTCAGCCCCAGGCCCAGACTCGTGGAACTCGGTGCTCATTAAAAACTGCAAGAAAGCCCTCTCACGGGCCCTAAGTATGTTATGGAGGAGCTTAGACACAGGCGAGATTCCAGTCACTAAAAACAACAGATATAGCCCCACTCCATAAAGGTGGCAGCAAAGCAGTATCTAAGAACTATAGACCAATAGCTTTAACGTCCCACATCATAAAAATCTTTGAAAGAATTCTAAGAAGCAGGATAGCAAACCACCTGGACTCTCAAAAATTGCACAATCCAGGGCAACATGGTTTCAGAGCAGGTCGCTCCTGCCTTTCGCAACTGCTTGACCACTATATGGTCCTAGATGCACTGGAAAACAGAATGCGGATGTAGTATACACAGACTTTGCAAAAGCCTTTGACAAGTGCGACAATGGTGTAGTAGCACACAAAATGCGTGCTAAAGGGATAACCGGCAAAGTAGTCAGATGGATCTTCAACTTTCTAACCAATCGAACACAAATAGTAGTGGTAAACAGAGTTAAATCAGATGCTGCCATAGTGAAGAGCTCTGTCCCACAAGGCACAGTACTCGCACCTATCCTGTTCCTTATTCTCATATCAGACATAGACAGAGATGTAAACCACAGCACTGTATCATCTTTTGCAGACGATACTAGGATCTGCATGAGAGTGTCATCCATTGAGGACACGGCAAATCTCCAAGAAGATATAAACCAAGTTTTCCAATGGGCAACAGAGAACAATATGATGTTCAATGAAGACAAATTCCAACTACTCCGTTATGGACAACTGGAGGAAATAATAACTAGAACTGAGTATACTACAAACTCTAATCACACAATAGAGCGGAAAAGTAATGTGAAGGACCTGGGAGTGGTAATGTCCGAAGACCTCACCTTCAAGGACCACAACAATGCCACTATCACATCTGCTAGGAAACTGATAGGATGGATAATGAGAACATTCAAGACAAGAGATGCTATGCCAATGATGATCCTTTTTAAATCACTTATTCTTTCTAGGCTGGAATACTGCTGTACATTAACATCCCCATTCAAGGCAGGTGAAATTGCAGAGTTAGAGAATGTACAGAGAACCTTTACTGCACGTATAAGTTCCATCAAACACCTTAACTACTGGGAGCGCCTGGAAGCACTTGACTTGTACTCATTAGAGCGCAGGCGAGAGAGATATATCATAATCTACACCTGGAAGATTCTGGAGGGACTGGTCCCTAATATGCACACAGCAATCACACCATACGAAAGCAAAAGACTTGGCAGGCGATGCAACATACCCCCAGTGAAAAGTAGGGGCGTCACTGGTACATTAGGAGAAAACACAATAAGTGTCCGGGGCCCAAGACTGTTCAATAGCCTCCCACCAGCAATAAGGGGCATTACGGGAAGACCCCTGGTTGTCTTCAAGAGGGAGCTGGACAGATACCTAAAGACGGTGCCGGATCAGCCGGGCTGTGGTTCGTACGTTGGATTGCGTGCGGCCAGCAGTAACAGCCTCGTTGATCAGGGCCTGATCCACCGGGAGGCCTAGTCGTGGACCGGGCCGCTGGGGCGTTGATCCCCGGAATGCCCTCCAGGTAGACTCCAAGTAGCTTCAACAGCCTGGTTGATCAGGGAAGGCCTGGTCGGGGCCCGGACAGCGAGGGTATTGACTCACGGAACACTCCAGGTCCAGATAGCGGGAAATCCTAGTTCCCTAAACGCGCTATTACTTATTTACAGAAACATAAGGCACATGAAACGTCTTTGATTACATCAAACTTCCTTGTTTATGACCCACTGGAGGACAGAGTCAGTGAATCCTGTAGGTACGAGCTGACCTTTCTTTTAAAGACCATAATAAGACAAAGATCACGACAGCCAGGAAGATGACTGGGTGGGTATTGAGAACTTTCAAAACAAGGGAAATAATGCCGATGGTGACACTCTTCAAATCGCTAGTGCTCCCTCACTTAGAATATTGCTCAGTGCTGACGGCTCCGTTCAAAACAGGAGGAATATCAGACCTGGAACAAATACAGAGATCGTTTACGGCCTCACATTAAGCCTTTAAAGCACCTAAATTACTGGGAATGTCTTCAAATCTTGAACATGTACTCATTGGAGAGGAGGAGGAGAGAGAGATACATGATAATATATACCTAGAAAGTACTCGAGGGCCTGGTCAGAAATCTGCACACTGCCATAACAACATACTGGAGTGAGAGATATGGGAGGAAGTGTAAAATAAACCCAGTGAGGAGCAGGGGTGCTGTGGGGACAATAAGGGAACACTGTATCAACATCCTGGGTCCCAGACTATTCAACATCTTACCAGAAGATATCAGAAACACTGCTGGAACAAGTGTAGAAGCCTTCAAGAGGAAACTGGACAAGTATCTTCACCAGGTGCCAGATCAACCAGACTGTGATGGATATGTGGGGCAGCGGGTCTCCAGCAGCAACAGCCTCGTTGACCAGGCAAGCACCAGATGAGCTTGGCCCATGGCCGGGCTCAGAGAGTAGAGAAACTCTCGAAACTCTTCAAAGGTATATCAAAGGCAACGTGTGTGTGAAAAGAGAGAAGTAACGAATATATCTCTTTAAATAAGAGTTTTACAGGACTGGAGGGAGATAGAGAATGAAAGGGAGGGAGAGAGGAGGATGAGGGGTGTTTTGTGGGGGATGGAAGGGCTGGGGGAAGGAGAGTGAGGAGAGTGAAGCTGCCGACGTGAGACGTCTCCCTTATTAAACAGAATATTGGGTAAGGCCATGCCATTTACCCGCAGCCGACACATGTGCGATAATTGGGCATAAACTGTGGCGCATCTTCCTGAATAATGGTATACCCGGGTACACTGTCTACCCCATGGGGATGGGGGGGGGGAGTGTTTAGTCTTCCACTGGCACCCGTGTGTTTACTGCAGTCCTGGGGAAAGTGTTTACTTCATATGGAAAGGGGAAGCATTTTGTCTTCCACTGGGCCGTGTGTCTTCGTGTTCGTCATGAATGTCAGGATGCTCGTGGCTTGGTTGCCAGCGTTCCCAGCTCACAGCGTCCCCAGCTCACAGCGTCCCCAGCTCACAGCGTCCTCAGGTCACATACTCAGAATCAGGGATCGGTGGGAACGTTTCACCATGTTTCCTTACACCTGCTGCCCTTGTTCACCTAGCAGTGAGTACCAGGGTGTTAGTCGACTGATATGGGTCGCATCCTGGGGGACAATATTAACTAACCCAAGTTGCCCGGAATGCTCTGCATAACCAGGGGCTTTCTGTACAGTATGTCACTGATGTCAACTAGGTCTGTATCAGACATAAAGATATTATTATTATTAATACTAATACTATTAATATAAATATTACTAATACTATTAATATTACTGTTAATATTATTACGATTATTATTATTATTATTGTTATTACTGTATGGGAGGAGAAAGTACTTTAGTCAACAAGAGAAATAATAGAAAGTTCTCCTGACTTGGGTTCCAGTCACAAGATAACCAGCGCAGGTGAACATTTTCTCCACTGACTGACTCCTTCCCTTGTCCTCGTAAATAACTTGTACACTGAAAACACAGCCTTTCCACATCTAATTCACTACGTTAAATTTTATCAGTATAAACACTAAGTGCAGAAAAAATTGTAATATATCGTACAGTTTTTAATACAAAACTAGAAGACAGAAACCAAGTTATTTTATTGTACGGAAGTTTAAAAGTTATTGCTGCTTACGGATTAATGAAACAGCATCACCAGATATACCTGGAGTTTACCTGGAGAGAGTTCCGGGGGTCAACGCCCCCGCGGCCCGGTCTGTAACCAGGCCTCCTCACGTGACATATAACAGTCAAAGACGTGTAGTTATACTATGAAGCCTCGAGACTCGTACAGGTATTCACATAAATGGTCTGTAATTCTTGAAAAAGATTTACATTGGTATTTGACTGGTCCCTCCTACTCTTACCACCTTCCACCTCCACTACTACTACTACTACTACTACCACCTCCTGCCTATATATACCCATCCTGCTCTCCTTTTCGTTAGTGTGACTTTGTAAATGGTCCAAATCGGACCGAAACGTCGTCGTAAGCTCCTCTCTTCTATGTGCGGGTTATTTGTGTATTGTGTATTTACATTGGTTCTTTTGATTGCTGAATCTTTTCTCTCAGTTTCTGAAATATTAAAAAAAAATAAGCAAAGTTGAAAGGTTCCCAGAAGTTTTATAATGGAATCAATCAAAACAAACAGACATCAATATAAAATTTTTTGATACGAAGACTCCTATGCAGCTATCAAATACTCTACACAGTTTTGTCTTCCACAACGGTTTTACCGTCAGTGGTACGTTCGTTGTGCGAACCTAGTGGTATCCCCGTATCAGATGACCTCAGTTCCATGTACCTCGACGCACGCAAGATGCCCTTTGATATACCTTTGATATGCCTTTCACGAGTTCCGAGAGTTTTCCTGTTCCCGCAGTCCGGCCCTGGGCCAGGCTAGGCTGGTATGTTACCTAGGCTCTGTTGCTCCTAGCGGCCGCTGGCCCATTTATCCATCACAGCCTGGTTGATCCGGCACTTTGCAAAGGTACTTGTTGAATTTCTTTTTCAAGGCTTCCACACTACTTCCTGGTAAGATGTTTAATAGTTTAAGCCCCCTTGATGTTTACAGAATATTCTCTTATTGTGTCCATTGACGCCTTGGGATTATATAACGGGCTTGTTTGGTAGCTGGTAGCGGGTGTGAATGATATGTCTTCGGAGGCTTCTTACTTTATTGTTAAGTCGTTGTGGGTACACAGGCTTGTGTGTTGTGCCCATGGCCCGGGAGGGCCATGCCCACGAGAGAGAGCTGGGAGTACTTGTGTGTTGATGCCAGGCCGCTGTGTGAGTGAGGGGGAGGCAAGTCTGGGCATACTGAAGTGGCAAGGCCTATAGGTGGCAGCACTTGAGTGGCGCGAAATATGAACTAAGCTAGCAGACAGCATGGGCTGTCTGTGCAGACAGTACAGGCTGTCTACAATTAGACCCTCAAGTATCTTCCATGAATATTGTCATTATGTCTCATCTCCACTTCAGGGAGAACATAATTAGTATTCTGAAGCATTTACAGTAATTTAAATAATTTATCAACTATGCAGGCCGTAAATGATCTCGGTACCAGTTCCAGCTGTGGTATCTCTCGTTCTTTCAACCAAACCATCAACATCGAATAATAAACGAGGGAACAAAAGCGTTCTGGATATTGTTACCACTGGCATTAGTTCCCTTGTTTTGACAGTTATTTTCCACCTGAAGGATACCTCGTACCTTTTTTGTTTTGCTTTTTTTTTCGACTTCTTTTTTCACCTGTGACTTTATTACCTGTCACTGCATCAGCTGCCTCGCCTTCAGTGGCAGTGGCAGTGCCAGTGAGAGGCTCATCTTAAGGTGAAGAAGAATGAAAGTCGTAATCCCGTGGCTGCAACATGCGCTTAGGGACAGTCTAATGAAAAGAATTATAGCCATAATTTTTAAAGGGGTGGAGAGGCAAGCCAGTGGAAGGCCTCGGTCAGATGACCAAAAGCTCCAGCTGTCGGTCATCATATGACTATAACCCGCGTCGGGAAACACTTGTCCTGTTTCATGGCAAACCTTAACCTGACCTAACGTGCGCTTGGGAGGAACCTTATTACGACGTTTCGGCCCTTCCTGAAACGCTGTCAAGCCACTCAAACCCGTGTCAGAGTTTCTGTGATAAAGTAACAACGTGATTTCCCACCCATGAAGCTGTAACAATATATCGCAGCACAGCCAGACGTAAACCATCCGTTTTTATTATCTCGTTATTGGCACCTAGATAGACGTAAATATAGGCTACTATAATCTAAAGTAATGTATACCATGGGAGAACACGTGATAAACGCTTAGATTTGAACTTGACTGTTTTTCTCGGCCACCTCCTCGCCAGACGCACCGCGGCCATTTTTGTTTTTACTTTGCGTTTAAACATAGGTTTTTAGTATTTTTCGCGTAACCTATTCCAAAATAAATCTTAGCTAACCTTATTTGATCTAAGCTAAAAAAAAAAAGAAATTAGATTTAATAAACAGAAACGATAATAAATTGAAACTGAATACGTTAAAAAGTGACATGTAAAAAAAAAAAAGACAGACTGACGTATCACTGTTTACGACACTCACCCCAGGAATACCAGATTCTCAAACCTGTTATCTCAGTCGGCCTAATTAAGCTGGGGCGGAAGGATTTGCTGCGCTTGTTACACGCATTCAACCCAGACTGCGTCTTATGGATGACAAGCGCTCTTAGACCAAGCCAGGATCAGAATTTGTGTACACTAATTTAGCATTTACATAATTAGGCTTGACAAATGTTGATAGCTGAGAGCAAGTACACACACTCACACGCACACACGCACACACTCACACGCGCTCACACACACACACACACACACACACACACACACACACACACACACACACACACACACACACACACACACAGGAACCATACATAGTTTTAAGAAGAGGTGTGACAAAGCTCAGGAAGCAGAGAGGGAGAGGACCTAGTAGCGATCAGTGAAGAGACGGGGCCAGGAGCCGAGTCTCGACCCCTGCAACCACAATTAGGTGAGTACAATTAGGTGAGTATATATACACACACACACACACACACACACACACACACACACACACACACACACACACACACACACACATACATACATACATATATACCAACAAGTGTTGGATGAAATACAACCGAGGATGAGGTGAAGAAGCTGCTAAGTGACCTTGATACCTTAAAGACGGTGGGACTGGACATCTCTCCGTGGGTCCTTAGAGAGGGAGCAGAGACACTGTGTGTGCCACTAACCACAATCTTCAACACATCCCTTGAAACTGGGCAACTGCCCGAGGTATGAAACACGGCAATTGTAGTCCCCATATTTAAGAAAGGAGACAGAAACGAAGCACTAAACTATAGACCAGTGTCACTGATGTGTATAGTATGTAAAGTCATGAAGAAGATTGTCAGGAGGAGAGTGGTGGAGAACCTAGAACGGAAGAAGGTTATAAACGACAGCCAGCATGGATTCATGGAAGGCAAACCCTGTGTCACAAACCTACTGGTGTTTTATGACAAGGTAACTTTAGTAAGACATGAGAGGGAGGGGTGGGTTGATGCATTTTCTTGGACTGCAAGAAAGCCTTCGACACAGTTCCTCACAAGAGATTAGTACAGAAACTAGAGGATCAGGCACGTATAACAGGAAGGGCACTGCAATGGATCAGAGAATACCTAACAGGGAGGCAACAGCGAGTCATGGTACGTGATGAGGAATCACAGTGGGGGCCTGTGACGAGCTGGGTCCCACAGAGGTCAGCCCTGGGACCAGTGCTATTCTTGGTATATGTGAATGACATGACGGAAGAGACTCAGAAGTGTCCCTGTTTGCAGAAGATGTGAGGTTAATGAGGAGAATGAAATCAGATGCGGATCAGACAGGTCTACAAAAGACTTGGACAGGCTGGACGCAATTATGGAATCAATAATTACCGAAGCAATTCGTAGCCGTCTCGAAAGGCATAAATTGATTAATGAATCTCAGCACGGTTTTACAAAGGGGCGTTCCTGTCTTACGAATTTACTAGCTTTTTTCACTAAGGTATTTGACGAGGTAGACCATGGTATTGAATATGATATTGTGTATATGGACTTCAGTAAAGCTTTCGATAGAGTTCCACATCAGAGGCTATTGAGGAAACTTAAGGCACAAAGAATAGGAGGGGAAATTTTTTCCTGGGTAGAGGCATGGTTGACGAATAGACAGCAGAGAGTTTGCATAAATGGGGAGAAATCGGAATGGAGGCACGTCACAAGCGGTGTTCCACAGGGGTCAGTGTTGGGCCCGTTGTTGCTCACAATCTACATAAACGACACAGACGAGGGAATAAATAGCGACATAAGTAAATTTGTTGATGACACCAAAATAGGTCGTCTAATTCATTCTAATGAGGACATTAGAGCACTCCAGGATGATCTGAATAGACTGATGCAGTGGTCGGAGAAGTGGCAGATGCAATTTAATATAGACAAATGCAAAGTTCTAAATGTTGGACAGGAAAATAACCATGCCGCATATAAACTAAATAATGTAGATCTTAATATTACGGATTGCGAAAAGGATTTAGGAGTTCTGGTTAGCAGTAATCTAAAACCAAGACAACAGTGATTATCAGATGGTATACAATACCGACAGGTTGGTAGATAAGACACATAGGCAACATTTAGGCAGCTTTATTTCGAAACGTTTCGCCTACACAGCTCTCTCTCTCTCTCTCTCTCTCTCTCTCTCTCTCTCTCTCTCTCTCTCTCTCACTTTCCTCTCTCCCTTCCCCATTCATCTTTCTCTTCTTCTCTCTCCCTCCCCCATTCCCCTCTCTCTTCCTCTCTCCCTCCCCCATTCCTCTTTCTCTTCCTCTCTCTCCCTCCCTCCCCCCATTCCCCTTTCTCATCCCTTCTATCTCCCTCCCTCCCTTCCCCCTTTCTCTTCCTCTAGGCTTCTTCAGTCGAACTCATACATGACGTTCTAACCCACGGGACCACGCAATCCTACAAGAATGACGCACCCAGGAGATCTAGGTGTTTTACCGTTATCCGAGGACATACGGTGGTGTGGGTGCCTTTGAGCTAATTTCATTCTACTCTCCGTTTGTTGTACTAGCCTCACGAGTAGCATATATACATTATTGTAACCATGAATGACATGGGTTCGAATCCTCGGCTAGTCGCAGTGTTGTTACTGATTAATACCACTCGTTCGTTGTTACAATAATATATATATGCTGCTCGTGAGGCTAGTACACCAAACGGGGTGCAGAATGAAATTAGCTCAAAGGCACCCACACCACCGTATGTGCTTGGATAACGGTAAAACACCTAGCTCTGCTGGGTGCGTCATTCTTGTAGGAAGCGTGGTCCCCTGGGTTAGAGCGTCATGTGTGATTTTTGCTTACCATGAGGTGGGCCAAAACAACATTGGTTCGAATCCTCGGCTAGTCGCAGCGTTCTTACTGATTAATATAACTCGTTCGTTGTTACAATATATATATATATATATATATATATATATATATATATATATATTTATATATATATATAGATATATATGTCGTGCCGAATAGGCAGAACTTGCGATTTTGGCTTAAATAGCAACGCTCATCTTGCCATATAAGACAAGTGAAAATTTGTGTATGCAATAATTTCGCCAAAATCATTCTGAACCTAACGAAAAAAATATATTTCACTGTGTTTGTTTAGTATTAAATTATTGTAAACAAATCTAAAATATATTTAGTTGGGTTAGGCTAAAATAAATTGTTCTTGTTATAATAAGGTTAGGTAAGTTTTCTAAGATTCTTTTGGTGCAAAATTAAAAATTTTTACATTAACATAAATGAAAAAAATATATCTTTAAACGTATAAGAGAAAATTTTAGAAAGAACTTAATTTTAAATGAGTTCTTGCTAACTGACCAGTTTTACATATTCGGCACGACATATTATATATGTCGTGCCGAATAGGCAGAACTTGCGATCTTGGCTTAAATAGCAACGCTCATCTTGCCATATAGGACAAGTGAAAATTTGTGTATGCAATAATTTCGCCAAAATCATTCTGAACCTAACGAAAAAATTTTATTTCACTGTGTTTGTTTATTATTAAATTATTGTAAACAAATCTAAAATATTTTTAGTTGGGTTACGCTAAAATAAATTGTTCTTGTTATAATAAGGTTAGGTAAGTTTTCTAAGATTCTTTTGGTGCAAAATTAAAAATTTTTACATTAACATTAATGAAAAAAATATATCTTTAAACGTATAAGAGAAAATTTTAGAAAGGACTTAATTTTAAATGAGTTCTTGCTAATTGACCAGTTTTACATATTCGGCACGACATATATATATATATATATAATGTGTGTGTGTGTGTGTTTGTGACCAGATTTTCTTCCTATCACCCTTACTCCTTCTGTTTATTTATGCATCTTTACCTATGTTTCCAACATCTGACTGTTTTTTTGTGATACACTCGTGTTGCACCAGCAACTGCTTCATATCATCGTGTATGAGTCCGGGTTATTGTATTATTTCTTTGTGGTTCACCTGCCACGTTTGGTGTACTATTGTGCACATCTGTGTTTACATTATTTGTTTCTTCCTTTGTGTTGCTTTCTTATTACAAGTGTAATCAATTTCTATTATTTTTTTTGGATGAAATTCTTTGATGGGTTCCCAGAGTTTCCCTGATCCCGCAGAGCAGCTCTGGGCCAGGCTTGTCTGGTGCTTACCTGGTCAACCAGGCTGTTGCTGCTGGCGTCCCACTGGCCCACATATGCATCAAAGAGGCGTTGATCTGGTACTTGTCGTGTTTCCTCTTAAAGACCGCTACATTTGTTCCGTTCCTGTTCCTGATATCTTCTGGTAGAATAGTGAATACATGCACTCTTCTCTTGTCCCTACTCCACCTATGCTTTTATTTACATTTTCCAGATCTCTCAATCTTCAGTTGTATGTTATGGCAGTGTGCAAATGTGGGACTAGGCCCTCAAGTACCTTCCACATATATTATCCTGTATCTCTCCTCCGCTCCAGCGAGCACATATTTAGGACTATGAAACGTTCCCAAATGTAGCAACTAACTCGTTGTCCACCATCAGAGAATTAGCTAAGTTGAATTTAACCTGGATAATGGAAATTCTAGGAGATTATACTCTCCCGTGTAGAGGATGCGATAAATTATACGTGGGCGAGGCGGCCAGTACTTTAGACCGATGTATAAGAGAGCACAAGTATGGATCCAGAGTCGTATTAAAGCTGGTAGAATTACCCACAATATGTTAGGCAAAAGGACACATGTGCAAGTAATGTAACATTTTACTGTGGCAATGTTTCGTTCTACAGGAGCTTTACCAAGTCGTTATGGCTTGGTAAAGCTCCTGGAGAGCGAAACGTTGCCACAGTAAAATGTCACATTACTTGCACTTGTGTCCCCTTACTTAACACAACTAGAGTCATGCTTGTGTTCACAGTTCAACTCGCAGGGACTCCTGATGGACCGGACTGTGGCCAGTTGTCAAGAAAAGCAGTCTGAAGAAGCGGACATCCTTCGAAGCCGCTCTTACTGCGACGTTGCCCTTATTCGACATAGTGTACAGCAGTATTCCAGCCTAGAGAGAGCAAGTGATTTAAAGAGAATCATCACTGGCTTGGCATCCCTTGTTTTGAAGGTTCTCATTATCCATCCTTTCATTTTCTTAGCAGATGTGATAGACATTGTTGTGATTGTTGAAAGTGAGAATCTCTGACATTATCACTTCTAATTCCTTTACATTAGTTTCCCCTCTAGTGCGTGGTTAGAATTTGTTTTATACTACGATCTAGCTTTTTATTTCCTTAAGTTTTCCACAGCAGAGTGCACTGTTAACTACTACCCTGTAAGAGACAGAACGAGCAGGTAACGTATGTATTGGCACTGACCTCACCGGACCTTACCCCATGTAACTTCACCTGACTACTGTCCCATATTTTCACATGCTTTGTATTGGATTGAGAGAGTTCCCTAGTGGGCAAAATATTTCCTGATTAAATTTCCGAAGTGTTTCTTACGTGTCATTATCTCAAGTTATTTGTGTCTGAAAACACCGCTAGTATATGTTGCATTATAACTTAGACATTTTGGAATTTCTGTTCACATTAGTAATATACAAAGATGATAACAGATTAGGGAAAAAAAATCATATTTGCACGAGTATTTTTAGTAATTCAAGAATGAGTTGAGTGTTCTTTTAGTTAATACAGTTGTAAGGGAGAATCACTCTGAAGTGCCAGTAGTGCCGCTGTAACTATGTTGGATGTGTGGCACGGAGCAACAGCTACCAACAAATCTCATAAGCATCTATAACAATTTCTCACATACGCTTTAACAACAAATTCATCGGTTAGTTAAGGTTGTTCTCAGTCCAGGAAACATAACATTTATAACATACTATAATGGAGCAAATATAAATGTAAGTTAAAGGCAACAAAAAGGTTCGTCGCGCGAAAAGAAAACTGTCATCTACTGAGCATGTTCATGTAGGTTTGCCAGGACGCTTCCTGGCCCGGGTCCTGGCCCGGGTCCTGGCCCGAGTCCTGGCCCGAGTCCTGGCCCGAGTCCTGGCCCGGGTCCTGGCCCGAGTCCTGGCCCGAGTCCTGGCCCGAGTCCTGGCCCGAGTCCTGGCCCGGGTCCTGGCCCGAGTCCTGGCCCGAGTCCTGGCCCGGGTCCTGGCCCGAGTCCTGGCCCGGGTCCTGGCCCGGGTCTTCTCCAAGTTATGACACGGCATCCACTGAGCGCTGAAGAAATAACTACCCGGGATTCTTCGCTATTTAAGAGCCTTCTATTCTCACCCATTTGACTGTATTTATGACAGTGGAACGACATCTGTTAGAAGAAGGGCTGCTGTCCCATGATGAACAGCGGCAGAGCGAGGTAGAGAGGGCAGCCTAGAGGGCAGCTTCCACAACAACGATATCATTTACAAATGGTGCGACTTGATAAATGTGATACTGTGATCACAAACACAGTATTGAAGGTAAAGGAGGAAGCTGCGGTAGCGCCTTGTGGTTTCCACTTTATTTATCAGGTAGCAAAGTAGTAGTTGACATGGGCAGTGCAGAGGCACATCCCACACTCTACATAATTGGGATAATTTGGTTTTAATTGACTGATTATGCAAAACTTGACTGTTTTTCATAATAGTTTATTGGTGGTATGTTAGAATATTTTTGTTTTTTGTTTTTAAATGAGCGGGCCGTCGTGGTGACGCAGCTACATAGGTAGCCAACACTCGTACTGCACCGTTCGTTCTCTTCCGCAGTGTACTGCGTCAATTAAATGTCATATATTATGGGATAGGTAGGTTGTTGGCTTACATTAATTCAGCCTAAAATTATATATATATATATATATATATATATATATATATATATATATGTGTGTGTGTGTGTGTGTGTGTGTGTGTGTGTGTGTGTGTGTGTGTGTGTATGTGTGTGTGTATGTGTGTGTGTATGTGTGTGTATGTGTGTGTGTATGTGTGTGTGTGTGTGTGTGTGTGTGTGTGTGTGTGTGTGTGTGTGTGTGTGTGTGTGTGTGTGTGTGTGTGTGTGTACATACATATACCATACATACATGCTTCTGGCGGGGCCAGGCGAAGATACTGGACATCTGTTACTACAAATAGGAAGGTACACAGTTTCGCCTTATATCAGCAAATAACAAAAGAAACTAGACTAGAAAATGTCTTAAGACTTATATTCACTAATAATGAAGACCTGGTTCAAAACATTACACTGTCGAAGACAGTAAACTCAGACCACAACCTAACAGAAGTTCAGACATACCTACCCACTGGTCATGGACAGTAAACCTCAACCATGAGGGTATATTCAACAAATTCAACTTTAACAATAAAGACCAACTGGGAACTTAAAGTGCTGTGAAGACAATAACTCTGATATACCTTTGAAGGGTTTCGAGAGTTTCACTACTCTCGGAGCCCGGCCATGGGCTAGGCTCGTCTGGTGCTTGCCTAGTCAACCAGGCTGTTGCTGCAATATGATAAAAGATGACCTAAACTAGTATATCGAGAGGATGGGCTGAAAGGCATTATCAGTAAGCTCCACACACATACTGTTACGAAGATAAAGATTGGAAAGGGAGAGGCGTGACCTCTATGGTTGAAGACGACGAATTACAGAGCTTCTTAAAAGGTATCAGACTCTCTGAAGAACGAACAGTAACACTGGCTGTGGAATAAGAGAACGTTGGGATCAAAGTGAATAAATCACACAGAATCCAGGAGAGGCATAGGGAGCTAAAAGCCTCAAATGAAATGGAGAGAAATCCAAAATACTTCTCACATAAATAAAATTCAGGTCAAAATCATCTCGTGTTGATCCTTTGATACAAGGAGACAGGACATGCACTGACAAAGAAATGAGTGAAATACTTAGTCTCATTACAACTCAATGTTTGAGTCACTAATTGGCCTAAATATTGAGGATCCAAACGAATTCTTCATGAATGAGAAACAAAATACTGCAGACATCTCCCTAATCTCCGATGTAACTAATGCCACTTAATTTTGAAGCAATTAATTGCTTACCCAGACACTCCACCCAAGACCCAGACTCCTGAAACTTGATATTCAACAAGAATTTCAAGAAACCCATTTCACATGCCTTAAATATTGTATGGAGAAGAAGCTTAGACACTAAAGTTATCTCACAGGCATTAAAAACACTGATATTGTCCCACTCCACAAGAGTGACAGTAAAGCAACTGAAAAAAAAAATCTACAGATCAATAGCCCTAACATCCCACATTATCAACATTTTTTGAAAGGATTTTAAGAAGCAAGATTACCAAAAATCATGGAATCACAGCAGGTGCACAGCCAAGGTCAACATGGGCTGTGCAACTGCTTTTAACAATTGCTGGACCATTGCAACATGGTCTTGGATGCACTTGAAGAGAGGGAAATACAGATGCAGTAAACGCTGACGTTGCAAAAGCCTTTGACAAGTGCGACCATGGGGTAATTGTACACAAAATAGTACAAAAGTAAATAACTGAAAAGGCAGGCAGATGGATATTTAAATTTTTAACAGAACCCGAAGAATAATAAACAAAGAGAAATCAGTGGGTAGTACAGGGAAAAGTTCTGTCCCCACATCTCTCTCTCATTTCCATACCTGACACAGAGATATAGCGCAGTTTTATCCTTTGCAGATGATAATAGAATCTGCATGAGAGTGGCATCCATAGACGACAGTGAACCTTCAGTTTGATATATACCAAGTCTTCCAGTTTGTTAATGACAACAGTATGATGTTCAGTAAGGCCAAATTTCAATTACTGCATCATGGAAGAATTGAGGAAACAATAAAAAAAAGGACGGAGTACAAGATAAACTCTAACCACTCACTAGAATGTAAGTAAAATTTGAGAGACCCTGGAGTGATAATGTCAGATCATCTCACGTTCAAGGAGCATAACAATGTTGTTATCGCTGCTGCAAGAAAATGATATGATGGATAACTAGAACCTTGAAAACAAGAGATGCCGAGCCAATGATGATACTCTTCAGGTTACACATACAAATAACCCGCACATAGGAGAGACGAGCTTACGACGACGTTTCGGTCCGGCTTGGACCATTTACAAAGTCACAATAACAAAAAGGAGAGAAGGAGGGAGTATATATAGGCCAGCAGACAGGGACGGGACAAGAGGGGTTATTCGTTCTCTCTAGGCTGGAACATTGTTGTGTACCAGCTGCCCCCTTTAAGGCAGGCAAAATTGCTGAGCTGGAAAATGTACAGATAACCTTCATAGACAAGCATGTAAATTATTGGGAGCGCCTGAACACTTTAAACTTAGGCGAGAAAGATATATCGTAATCTACTCCTGGAAGATACTGGCGGGACTGGTCCCGAGAGTGCACACCGAAATTGCTACTTGGCAGAAGGTGCAGGATACTTCCAATGAAAAGCCAGGGGAGCGATGAATACACTGAGAAAACCTAATAAGCGTGACGGGACTACGGCTCTTCACCACCTACTCTTCATGTAAAAGGGGCATTACCAACAAATGACCAGCTGTCTTCAAGACAGATCTCGGCAGATTCCTTAAAACAGTTTCTGATCAGCCGGGTTTTGGTGTATACGTGTATGCTGGACAGCGGGCGGCGGACACCAACAGTTTGATTACTCAGGCCAGCAACCAGGCATGGTCTGGGACCGGGCCGCGGGGGCGGTAACCTCCGAAAGCGACTCCAGGTAACACACAAACTTCCTACCCCTCCCAGAGACCTGACCAAAACATCAAACATGTCGCCTGTCTTCAATCCATATATAAAGAATAAATGTGGATAAATGGTTCAGAGAACCGACAAGTTTATAAATTACACATGTGCGACACTTGGGTATCATTATTGAGGAAACATTTCATCAGTCCTATGCAAAGAAGATCGGTGAAGATCAGAAGGAGTTTGAAGTAATCAGTCCCTCTGAGAGCCTGGAGTCGATATAATCAGTCCATCAATCTTAAAAAAGAATGAGTGATCTCCAACCATCCAGCCGCCTTCACACCATGCCAAAAGAACGTGTGGTGTTTATCTGTCTACCCGTCCGTGTTTATCTGTCTACCCGTCCATGTTTATCTGTCTACCCGTCCGTGTTTATCTGTCTACCCGTCCCACACCATACGTAAAATTCGTGAGGATTCAACTATCAAATTTTCGTATCACACAGAGAACGTGTGGTTTCCACCTATCTAAACTACTGCGGTATCTTCCTCGTAGATACCACAGCAAAACTCTCTCAGACTCTCTCACCTCAGAGAGAGATAAAGAGACAAGGAAGATTTCATGGTAAGAGCGACAGGGAAAGCATGTACACATAAAATCGCATTTAAAACATTCTAATAAAATGTCATCCGTTTCTCTACAAAAATAAAACAATAAATAAACTCCTTACAGTGGCAAGACTGCATGCAATCAAATAAGATAGTATGGCTAATCGGGACCATTAATTACCAGCACCATAACCATGTGTCTGTCCCAGAGTCACCAGGGCAGTGGTCTGCTGCAGTCTCGCCTATACACACATCTGAACGTTCATTGTCCGAGAGCCTGCCATGCCCTGGGCACGGGCCAGTAAATGCAGTGTTGAAAGAACACTTACCGTGAATGATCATCGCAATAGGGAACAGAACACACGTACCTGCAACAGAAATAATAATAATAATAATGCTAATAATTCGAACCTTTCACTAAAAATCGATTATCTTACCAATTTAAAGCCAATCTGAAGAGTCATTCCTTAGTTATTCCAGAGACAAAATAGGAAAAAAAATATTAGCAGTAAGTTTGAAATCAATCAGACACTGCATTTCAAGTTATCAGCACTGAAGTGCTGAAGCCAATCAGACGAAGTATTCACAAACCGTTAAATGAAAACTAGCATTTCAGTTTTCCCAATTGCATCAATGAAACTGAAAGAAATTGCAGCTATACAGCACAAAATCAGTGCCATAGTATATAGTGTCTCAATCTGAAGACGTGTTCCCCGGTTAATGCTCCAAAAATTATTAAATTTAACATAATTCATGTAACCTAAAATCAGTACAAAGCTTCCTTTGATGGACAGCACTAAAAGTTTATCAGAAGATGCATTGTAAAGTTATCGCATAGAATCGAATAATTCCAAGTTTAACTATGTTAATAAACTGACAGATCTGCAACAATGCAGATCTGTTAGCAACTAATATATGGAATTCTATGAGACCAGATTTCTTAAAGACATTCTCCCAGATAACGCTAGTTGGTTCAGATACGTAGATGATGTTCTTTGCCTGTGGCCTAGAGATCACAACATTGATGACTTCCTACTTCCATTAATTTCACTACAGAACATGAAATAAACAACACTTTGCCGTTCCTAGATGTTTTAAATTCAAATTTACAGTTTATAGGAAGTCCACCAATGTGTCGTCATACATTCACTACTATTTCAATCATGAAACCAGGGTAAAAAGGATTGTATTCCTCACAATGTTCCTGAGAGCCTTGCGCATCTGCAGTCCAGAGTGCCTAGAGGACGAAATTAGTAGG
>NC_091342.1:28274305-28356805 GCF_038502225.1 Cherax quadricarinatus | reverse complement strand
TCACACTCCAACAGCACGTCAAGTATTAAAAACCATTTGTCTCCATTCACTCCTATCAAACACGCTCATGCATGCCTGCTGGAAGTCCAAGCCCCTCGCACACAAAACCTCCTTTACCCCCTCCCTCCAACCTTTCCTAGGCCGACCCCTACCCCGCCTTCCTTCCACTACAGACTGATACACTCTTGAAGTCATTCTGTTTCGCTCCATTCTCTCTACATGTCTGAACCACCTCAACAACCCTTCCTCAGCCCTCTGGACAACAGTTTTGGTAATCCCGCACCTCCTCCTAACTTCCAAACTACGAATTCTCTGCATTATATTCACACCACACATTGCCCTCAGACATGACATCTCTACTGCCTCCAGCCTTCTCCTCGCTGCAACATTCATCACCCACGCTTCACACCCATATAAGAGCGTTGGTAAAACTATACTCTCATACATTCCCCTCTTTGCCTCCAAGGACAAAGTTCTTTGTCTCCACAGACTCCTAAGTGCACCACTCACTCTTTTTCCCTCATCAATTCTATGATTCACCTCATCTTTCATAGACCCATCCGCTGACACGTCCACTCCCAAATATCTGAATACGTTCACCTCCTCCATACTCTCTCCCTCCAATCTGATATTCAATCTTTCATCACCTAATCTTTTTGTTATCCTCATAACCTTACTCTTTCCTGTATTCACCTTTAATTTTCTTCTTTTGCACACCCTACCAAATTCATCCACCAATCTCTGCAACTTCTCTTCAGAATCTCCCAAGAGCACAGTGTCATCAGCAAAGAGCAGCTGTGACAACTCCCACTTTGTGTGTGATTCTTTATCTTTTAACTCCACGCCTCTTGCCAAGACCCTCGCATTTACTTCTCTTACAACCCCATCTATAAATATATTAAACAACCACGGTGACATCACACATCCTTGTCTAAGGCCTACTTTTACTGGGAAAAAATTTCCCTCTTTCCTACATACTCTAACTTGAGCCTCACTATCCTCGTAAAAACTCTTCACTGCTTTCAGTAACCTACTTCCTACACCATACACTTGCAACATTTGCCACATTGATCCCCTATCCACCCTGTCATACGCCTTTTCCAAATCCATAAATGCCACAAAGACCTCTTTAGCCTTATCTAAATACTGTTCACTTATATGTTTCACTGTAAACACCTGGTCCACACACCCCCTACCTTTCCTAAAGCCTCCTTGTTCATCTGCTATCCTATTCTCCATCTTCCCAATACCTCTAACTCTCCATTTAATAACTCTCCTCTCCTATTTTTAACTGACAAATCCATTTGTTCTCTAGGCTTTCTTAACTTGTTAATCTCACTCCAAAACTTTTTCTTATTTTCAACAAAATTTGTTGATAACATCTCACCCACTCTCTCATTTGCTCTCTTTTACATTGCTTCACCACTCTCTTAACCTCTCTCTTTTTCTCCATATACTCTTCCCTCCTTGCATCACTTCTACTTTGTAAAAACTTCTCATATGCTAACTTTTTCTCCCTTACTACTCTCTTTACATCATCATTCCACCAATCGCTCCTCTTCCCTCCTGCACCCACTTTCCTGTAACCACAAACTTCTGCTGAACACTCTAACACTACATTTTTAATCCTACCCCATACCTCTTCGACCTAATTGCCTATGCTCTCATTAGCCCATCTATCCTCCAATAGCTGTTTATATCTTACCCTAACTGCCTCCTCTTTTAGTTTATAAACCTTCACCTCTCTTTTCCCTGATGCTTCTGGCTGGCTGTCTTCCAGAGGGACCACCCTTGGCTGGCTGTCTTCCAGAGGGACCACCCCTGGTTGGCTGTCTTCCAGAGGGACCACCCCTGGCTGGCTGTCTTCCAGAGGGACCACCCCTGGCTGGCTGTCTTCCAGAACTCCACCCCTGGCTGGCTGTCTTCCAGAGCGACCACTACAAATCCCTCAAAAACGGTTTCTGAACAGCCGGAGTGTGTTGCACACATTTGATTGCGTGCGGTAGCTTAATTGATCAGACCAACAACCAGGACCGTGGAGCAGGTGACCTCCGGAGGCGACTGCATACCTGCAGTTGGTACTCCTTCCAGCTACCTCACATAACTGTGATACACCTGTCGGGCGTTCCAAGAGCTTTTCTACATTCACAACGCTGCCTGGGCTAAGGTTTTTCTGGTGTCTGTTCAACCAGACTGTTGCTGTTACGGCTCGCTGATCCGCACGGCCATCGAAGCCTGGTTAATCTGGCCCTTGGTGGAGGAAGTGATCCGGTTTTCTCTTGAAAGCTACAGTTTTAGGGTGTTCTGGGGGGTCAACGCCCCCGCGGCCCGGTCCATGACCAAACCTCATGGTGGATCAGGGCCTGATCACTCAGGCTGTTACTGCGTAAGAGCTATTTCAAATACCCTTGTTATTATTAGTGATGGGGAACGCTAAACTGACGCATGGCAGGCAATCGGATGCGATCCAAGGGAGAGTAGCATTAATTCCCTGGATCAGGAGCTCCTCACCGGTATAAAGGCATCCACTTTCAAGGGATACCGCTCTTGTAATTCCTTCAATCAGGAATTCTTCCTCTCCGGTGAAGCATTTTACCCTTGTGTGTGTAATGCATTGTTATCCCTTCGTCCTTCACAGTGGAATAACCTGGCTAATGGCGGCCACTGCTTTGTGGTCCCTCCTATGTGTGGTAGCTGTGGTCTTCCCTGTTTGTGGTAGCTGTGGTTTTCTCGGTCTGTGGTAGCTGTGGTCGTCCCGGTCTGCGGTCCCTCCCTGGTAGGTCGTAGCTATGGTCTGACTGGTCAGTGGTAGCTGTGCCCTGATTGGTCAGTGATAGCTGTGTTCTGACTGGTCAATGGTAGCTGTGTTCTGACTGGTCAGTGGTAGTTGTGATCTGACTGGTCAGTGGTACCTGTGTCCTGACTGGTCAGTGGTAGCTGTGTCCTGACTGGTCAGTGGTAGCTGTGTCCTGACTGGTCAGTGGTAGCTGTGTTCTGACTGGTCAGTGGTAGCTGTGTTCTGACTGGTCAGTGGTAGCTGTGTCCTGACTGTTCAGTGGTAGCTGCTTCCTGACTGATCAGTGGTAGCTGCTTCCTGACTGGCGAGTTTTAGCTGTGATCTGACTGGCCGGTGATAGCTGTGTTTTGACTGGCCAGTGGTAACCATGATCTGATTGGTCAGTGGTAGCTGTGATCTGACCGGTCAGTGGCAGCTGTGTTCTGAATGGTCAGTTGTAGCTGTTTCCTGACTGGTAAGGTGTAGCTGTGGTCTGACTGGTCAGTTGTAGCTGTGTTCTGACTGGTCAGTTGTAGCTGTGTTCTGACTGGTCAGTTGTAGCTGTGGTCTGACTGGTTAGTTGTAGCTGTGGTCTAAATGGCCAGTGGTAGCTGTGCCTTGACTGGTCAGTGGTATCTGTGTCCTGACTGGTTAATGGTAGCTGTGATTTGACTGGTCAGTGGCAGCTGTGTCCTGACTGGTCAGTGGCAGCTGTTTCCTGACTGGTCAGTTGTAGCTGTGGTCTGACTGGCCAGTGGTAGCTGTGGTCTGACTGCCCAGCGGTAGCTGTGTTCTGACTGCCCAGCGGTAGCTGTGTTCTGACTGGCCAGTGGTAGCTATGTCCTGACTATTCAGTGGAAGCTGTGTCCTGACTATTCAGTGGTAGTTATGATTTATAGAGGCTACTATTTGAAGTCATAATTAACCCATCATGAAAGATACTGGCAACACTTATGGGTCTAAGTTACATGAGTAAACATGAGGTGAACCTTGGCTAACAAGACCAGTGGAAGGTGAGGTAAACCTTGGCTAACAAGACCAGTGGAAGGTGAGGTGAACCTTGGCTAACAAGACCAGTGGAAGGTGAGGTGAACCTTGGCTAACAAGACCAGTGGAAGGTGGGGTGAACCTTGGCTAACAAGACCAGTGGAAGGTGAGGTGAACCTTGGCTAACAAGACCAGTGGAAGGTGAGGTGAACCTTGGCTAACAAGACCAGTGGAAGGTGAGGTGAACCTTGGCTAACAAGACCAGTGGAAGGTGAGGTGAACCTTGGCTAACAAGACCAGTGGAAGGTGAGGTGAACCTTGGCTAACAAGACCAGTGGAAGGTGAGGTGAACCTTGGCTAACAAGACCAGTGGAAGGTGAGGTGAACCTTGGCTAACAAGACCAGTGGAAGGTGAGGTGAACCTTGGCTAACAAGACCAGTGGACGGTGAGGTGAACCTTGGCTAACAAGACCAGTGGAAGGTGAGGTGAACCTTGGCTAACATGACCAGTGGAAGGTGAGGTGAACCTTGGCTAACATGACCAGTGGAAGGTGAGGTGAACCTTGGCTAACAAGAACAGTGGAAGGTGAGGTGAACCTTGCCTAACAAGACCAGTGGAAGGTGAGGTGAACCTTGGCTAACAAGACCAGTGGAAGGTGAGGTGAACCTTGGCTAACAAGACCAGTGGAAGGTGAGGTGAACCTTGGCTAACAAGACCAGTGGAAGGTGAGGTGAACCTTGGCTAACAAGACCAGTGGAAGGTGAGGTGAACCTTGGCTAACATGACCAGTGGAACGTGAGGTGAACCTTGGCTAACAAGACCAGTGGAAGGTGAGGTGAACCTTGCCTAACAAGACCAGTGGAAGGTGAGGTGAACCTTGGCTAACAAGACCAGTGGAAGGTGAGGTGAACCTTGGCTAACAAGACCAGTGGAAGGTGAGGTGAACCTTGGCTAACATCACCAGTGGAAGGTGAGGTGAACCTTGGCTAACAAGACCAGTGGAAGGTGAGGTGAACCTTGGCTAACAAGACCAGTGGAAGGTGAGGTGAACCTTGGCTAACAAGACCAGTGGAAGGTGAGGTGAACCTTGGCTAACAAGACCAGTGGAAGGTGAGGTGAACCTTGGCTAACAAGACCAGTGGAAGGTGAGGTGAACCTTGGCTAACAAGACCAGTGGAAGGTGAGGTGAACCTTGGCTAACAAGACCAGTGGAAGGTGAGGTGAACCTTGGCTAACAAGACCAGTGGAAGGTGAGGTGAACCTTGGCTAACAAGACCAGTGGAAGGTGAGGTGAACCTTGGCTAACAAGACCAGTGGAAGGTGAGGTGAACCTTGGCTAACAAGACCAGTGGAAGGTGAGGTGAACCTTGGCTAACAAGACCAGTGGAAGGTGAGGTGAACCTTGGCTAACAAAACCAGTGGAAGGTGAGGTGAACCTTGGCTAACAAGACCAGTGGAAGGTGAGGTGAACCTTGGCTAACAAGACAAGTGGAAGGTGAGGTGAACCTTGGCTAACATGACCAGTGGAAGGTGAGGTGAACCTTGGCTAACAAGACCAGTGGAAGGTGAGGTGAACCTTGGCTACCACGACCAATGGAAGGTGAGGTGAACCTTGGCTAACAAGACCAGTGGAAGGTGAGGTGAACCTTGGCTAACAAGACTAGTGGAAGGTGTGGTGAACCTTGGCTAGCAAGACCAGTGGAAGGTGAGGTGAACCTTGGCTAACAAGACTAGTGGAAGATGAGGTGAACCTTGGCTAACAAGACTAGTGGAAGGTGAGGTGAACCTTGGCTAACAAGACCAGTGGATGGTGAGGTGAACCTTGGCTATCACGACCAGTGGAAGATGAGGTGAACCTTGGCTAACAAGACCAGTGGAAGTTGAGGTGAACCTTGGCTAACAAGAATAGTCGAAGGTGAGGTGAACCTTGGCTAACAAGAATAGTCGAAGGTGAGGTGAACCTTGGCTAACAAGACCAGTGGAAGGTGAGGTGAGCCTTGGCTAACAAGACCAATCAAAGGTGAGGTGAACCTTGGGTAATAAGACCAGTGGAAGGTGAGGTGAACCTTGGCTACCAAGACCAGTGGAAGGTGAGGTGAACCTTGGCTAACAAGACCAGTGGAAGGTGAGGTGAACCTTGGCTAACAAGACCAGTGGAAGGTGAGGTGAACCTTGGCTAACAAGACCAGTGGAAGGTGAGGTGAACCTTGGCTAACAAGACCAGTGGAAGGTGAGGTGAACCTTGGCTAACAAGACCAGTGGAAGGTGAGGTGAACCTTGGCTAACAAGACCAGTGGAAGGTGAGGTGAACCTTGGCTAACAAGACCAGTGGAAGGTGAGGTGAACCTTGGCTAACATGACCAGTGGAAGGTGAGGTGAACCTTGGCTAACATGACCAGTGGAAGGTGAGGTGAACCTTGGCTAACAAGAACAGTGGAAGGTGAGGTGAACCTTGCCTAACAAGACCAGTGGAAGGTGAGGTGAACCTTGGCTAACAAGACCAGTGGAAGGTGAGGTGAACCTTGGCTAACAAGACCAGTGGAAGGTGAGGTGAACCTTGGCTAACAAGACCAGTGGAAGGTGAGGTGAACCTTGGCTAACAAGACCAGTGGAAGGTGAGGTGAACCTTGGCTAACATGACCAGTGGAACGTGAGGTGAACCTTGGCTAACAAGACCAGTGGAAGGTGAGGTGAACCTTGCCTAA
Organism: Cherax quadricarinatus; assembly: GCF_038502225.1. Taxonomy (NCBI): domain Eukaryota; kingdom Metazoa; phylum Arthropoda; class Malacostraca; order Decapoda; family Parastacidae; genus Cherax; species Cherax quadricarinatus. The sequence continues at coordinate 28,350,336 of NC_091342.1, read as the reverse complement.
CAAGACCAGTGGAAGGTGAGGTGAACCTTGGCTAACAAGACCAGTGGAAGGTGAGGTGAACCTTGGCTAACAAGACCAGTGGAAGGTGAGGTGAACCTTGGCTAACATCACCAGTGGAAGGTGAGGTGAACCTTGGCTAACAAGACCAGTGGAAGGTGAGGTGAACCTTGGCTAACAAGACCAGTGGAAGGTGAGGTGAACCTTGGCTAACAAGACCAGTGGAAGGTGAGGTGAACCTTGGCTAACAAGACCAGTGGAAGGTGAGGTGAACCTTGGCTAACAAGACCAGTGGAAGGTGAGGTGAACCTTGGCTAACAAGACCAGTGGAAGGTGAGGTGAACCTTGGCTAACAAGACCAGTGGAAGGTGAGGTGAACCTTGGCTAACAAGACCAGTGGAAGGTGAGGTGAACCTTGGCTAACAAGACCAGTGGAAGGTGAGGTGAACCTTGGCTAACAAGACCAGTGGAAGGTGAGGTGAACCTTGGCTAACAAGACCAGTGGAAGGTGAGGTGAACCTTGGCTAACAAGACCAGTGGAAGGTGAGGTGAACCTTGGCTAACAAAACCAGTGGAAGGTGAGGTGAACCTTGGCTAACAAGACCAGTGGAAGGTGAGGTGAACCTTGGCTAACAAGACAAGTGGAAGGTGAGGTGAACCTTGGCTAACATGACCAGTGGAAGGTGAGGTGAACCTTGGCTAACAAGACCAGTGGAAGGTGAGGTGAACCTTGGCTAACAAGACCAGTGGAAGGTGAGGTGAACCTTGGCTAACAAGACCAGTGGAAGGTGAGGTGAACCTTGGCTAACAAGACCAGTGGAAGGTGAGGTGAACCTTGGCTAACAAGACCAGTGGAAGGTGAGGTGAACCTTGGCTAACAAGACCAGTGGAAGGTGAGGTGAACCTTGGCTAACAAGACCAGTGGAAGGTGAGGTGAACCTTGGCTAACAAGACCAGTGGAAGGTGAGGTGAACCTTGGCTAACAAGACCAGTGGAAGGTGAGGTGAACCTTGGCTAACAAGACCAGTGGAAGGTGAGGTGAACCTTGGCTAACAAGACCAGTGGAAGGTGAGGTGAACCTTGGCTAACAAGACCAGTGGAAGGTGAGGTGAACCTTGGCTAACAAGACCAGTGGAAGGTGAGGTGAACCTTGGCTAACAAGACCAGTGGAAGGTGAGGTGAACCTTGGCTAACATGAATTCTAGGCATCATGACTGCTTATCATTGTGCTTCTTGATATATATTTTGCTTGCAGTGTATTTCTCTGTCACACACTAATATTTGCATCCTATTTATTTTGCTCTGTTAAATGAAATTTCTACTTAAGATTAATAACCCCGGGTCACCATCTGGAAAAGACCCGGGCTGGTTCTTCAGATTTATATAAACAGACGTGGATTCATAAACAGTGCAAATAGCTTTTGTGTAAGTGGCAAATATACACAACTTGATCAACGAAAGTACATCATAGTGTCTAGATTGTATACAAACTCTATTTCGGTTACAAGAAAGGTGATCGTGATAAAACATAGACTCCGCACATATGCTGTACTGTTTTTACCTCTGCACTCCATGGGAAATGTACACAAATGCCACTTGCAGTCCCAGTGGTGCGGAGAGAACCCAGGAAGCCACTGAATGACTTTTACCGCCGTACGGTTAATGTGCTTAGATTCTCAAGGAAAATTAAGTACAAGACAACGATTGCGAGTCAGCATTAAAGCTTGTGCCACAATGTGAGGACACTGCTGTATCTGTTCCACCAGTTACTTATAACAGTGAACATGATAGTAGTGAGAAAACTGATAACACTGATCTTTATGAACCACCAGAATCTGAGACTTTAAAACAAACTCATTTATTCACACTTACAAGAGTTAAATGACCTTGTCAGGGACCTTAACCTATCAAAGCAAAGGGAGAACTGTTTGAATCACACTTACATGAGAGGTACCTTCCAGCAAAAGGAACAAAAATATCTCAATTTCGTGCACGCCAATCTAGCTTGGCAGCATTCTGTCAAATGGAGAATGGTGTGTGTTTCTGCACTGATGCTACTTTTCTTATGAAGGTAATGGGTTATGAATACCTGCTGATGAATGGACACTATTCATCGATTCCAGTAAGGTCAGTCTGGAAGCAGTGCTCTTTCTCAACAGCAATAATAAGCCATCTGTGCCATTGGCTCATGTTATGGCATTAAAGAAAACATACGAGTTCATGGAAACTCTACAGACTAATAAAATACAACGACCACAGATGGACATTATCTGGGGGACCTAAAAGTGACAGAGTTAATACTTGGTCTCCAACTTAGTAACACAAAGAGCATGTGCTTCCTTTGTTTGTGGAATTGTCATGACAAAACTTTGTAAATGCTATGGATGGTGAAGGTGTTCAATTTCTTTACCGTAAAAAAAAAAATAGAGGACTTTTAAATGATGCAAAACGTAAGGCCGGAGTATTTGTTGGGCCACAGTCCGACTGTCTTCCTTTCAAGACTGACCCCACTGGAGCTGCATGAGGCGTTTACATACAGGTTGTCCAGAACTTCGAAGGACGGCACAGAGCAGACGATCATGCCGAATTAGTGCAAAACATGATAGAGTACTGGGCTGTCGTATATCCTTAAAAATGGTTTAGAAAAGCACGTAAGCAAACACTAGGACATATTTATTAGAAAACATTTCGACCCTGGGACCTTGATCAAGGCCCTAGGACCGAAATGTTTTGTAATAAATATGTCCTAGTGTTTGCTTACGTGTTTTTCCAAACCAACTTGTCCGTATTTATTAACAAGGTTATACCATCCCTAAAAATGCACTTTCTTTTTTCACATCTGGATTTCTTTCCAACCAATCTTGGTGCTGTTGTTAGTGATGAGAGTGGTGAAATGTATCACCAGGATATCAGTATAAATAGGTATGTTATCAGGGGCGTTTCACTCCCAACATGATGGGGGGGGGGACGACTGTTGGTTTCTTCAGACAACATTGTTAGTCACAAGCCTAAAGCCAAGTGCTTAAAACAGTGGTTCCCAAACTTTTTCAGCTTGTTACCCAATTTAACATGCCACATAAAGCATGTTACCCCTTTCACAAAATGTTGTTATTATTGATATATATGGCTAAACGTGAACGTATACAGCCTCGCATACTCTGCTAATCCTAGCAAAACCATTGAAAACGTAAGAACCATACATACATTACATATAAAATTAATAATAGCTACAAATTCACAGTAACAGTGGGTAAATACTAACTATATACTGCACAGGGCAGTACACATACATACCAGCTTATGTCTACCTCGGCTGATGCTCACAGATAAACTGACAGTGTGAAATAGAGGCAGCCTCAGGAAGTGAGTGACGCATACTGGACAGGTCGATCTGGGCTACTGAGTGACTTTTGTCCTGAAGCATACTTGTCAAAATACTTTTGGGTTTCCACACACTTAGCTATATATTTCTTCTTTTCTAATACTGTATATTAGTTTTTGATGTTTATTGTTATTTGGTTTAACTTTATTACTTACTTATAATAGGTTTACTTTACAACTTTATATACTAAGACAAAGTTAACAATAATCCTCATACCGGGTACCGCATTGTTTTCTTGATTTTCAGAATTCATAACTTTTTTTCTGTCACCCCTCCATTACCCCCCAAAAATGGTTAAATTACCCCCAGGGGGTAATTTACCCCCAGTCTGGGAACCACTGGCTTAAAACAATAAATATTTTTTACTTCCAATGGGAATACGTAGCTTTTAATATCCTTGAAGCATTCTTTACCAGTTACTTTATAAAAAGAAATAAGTTATCAATGACTCGTTATATCACCTGTGCTGTAAATTATGATGGAACATGATTTATAAATGAAAATTGAAAATACTATACGTTTTCCAGTAGCTAAAAACCCTGACGTGAAAGTTCAGTTTCCACTTCAAATCTGGAATTACCATTTTCATACCACGTAGAAACGCCTACAGTTATCTCAGTAGTAGGCCTAGCCTTTTTTTTTATTTTTTGTGTAAGCCTGCGTAATGAATAGGAATTTTGCTTGTCTTTCATTGAGTCCAAATTCATGTTCGAAATTTTCATTATTATACTTTTCAGAACTGTTACTAAACTTTTCAGAACTGTTATTAAGCTTTTTAGAACTGTTATTAAACTTTTCAGAACTGTTATTAAACTTTTATTACTGTTATAAAACTTTCAGTGGAGCTTTTTTTCATGCTAGTGATGTTTTTTTGATCCCAGAAACTGGAGCTTCCCCTTTCCTTCCAGTCCTAAGACTCTTTATGACCCCTATGAGTTAGCGCTACATCTTGATTGCAATAATTCAACCTGCCGAGACTGTGTGTGTGTGTGGGTGTGTGTGTGTGTGTGTGTGTGTGTGTGTGTGTGTGTGTGTGTGTGTGTGTGTGTGTGTGTGTGTGTGTGTGTGTGTGTACTCACCTAATTGTGGTTGCGGGGGTTGAGTCACAGCTCCTGGCCCAGCATCTTCACCTGGCCGCTACTCGGTCACTCTTACTGCTCCTTGAGCTTTGTCATACCTCTTCTTAAAACTATGTATGGATCCTACCTCCACTACATCACTACCCAGACTATTCCACTTCCTGACAACTCTGTAACTGAAGAAATACTTCCTAACATCCCTGTGGTTCATCTGAGTCTTCAGATTCCAACTGTGTCCCCTTTATTGTTGTGTCCCATCTCTGGAACATCCTGTCTCTGTCCGCCTTGTCTATACCTCTCAGTATTTTATATGTCCTTATCATATCCCCCCTAACTCTCCTGTCTTCCAGCGTCGTCAGGTCGATTTCCCTTAACCTCTCCTGGTATGACATACACCATAGCTCCGGGACTAGTCTTGTTGCAAACCTTTGCACTTTCTCTATTTTCCTTACATGCTTGGCTAGGTGTGGGTTCCAAACGGGCGCTGCATATTCCAATATAGGCCTAACGTACACAGTGTACAGGGTCCTGAATGACTCCTTATTTAGATGTCGGAATGCTGTTCTTAGGTTTGCCAGGCGCCCGTATGCTGCAGCAGTTATTTGGTTGATGTGTGCCTCAGGAGATGTTCCGGGTGTTATATACACCAAGATCCCTTTCCTTAAGTAAGGTTTGTAGGCTCTGGCCCCCTAGACTGTACTCCGTCTGTGGTCTTCTTTGCCCTTCCCCAATCTTCATGACTTTCCATATGGTAAGGTTGAACTCCAGGAGCCAGTTTCCGAACCAGGCCTGCAGTCTGTCCAGATCCCTCTGTATTTCTGCCTGGTCTTCGTCCGATTGAATTCTTCTCATCAATTTCATATCTGCAAACAGGGACACTTCGGAGTCTATTCCTTCCATCATGTAGTTCACAAATACCAGAAAGAGCACCGGTCCTAGGACTGATCCCTGTGGCACCCCGCTCGTTACCGGCACCCATTCTGTTGTCTTCCTGACAGGAATTCCCGGGTCCACTGTACGTACTGCCTTCCCTGTTATCCCTGCTTGTTCCTCCAGTTTCTGCAATAATCTCTTGTGTGGAACTGAGTCAAACGCTTTCTTACAGTCCAAGAAAATGCAATCTACCCACCCCTCTCTCACTTGTCTTACTGCCGTCACACTGTCATAGAACTCCAGTATCTTTGTGACGCAGGATTTCACGTCCTTGAAACCATGCTGGCTGTCGTTGATAAGCTCATTCGTTTCTAGGTGTTAGACCACTGTTCTCCTGATAATCTTCTCCATGACTTTGCATACTGTACATGTCAGTGACACTGGTCTGTAGTTTACTGCTTCATGTCTGTCTCCTTTTTTGAAAATTATGACTACATTTGTTGTCTTCCATACTGTAGAGTGGTAGTGTAGGCTACCAACACTACAGGTGTGTAGGCTACCAACACTACAGGTGTGTAGGCTACCAACACTACAGGTGTGTAGGCTACCAACACTACAGGTGTGTAGGCTACCAACACTACAGGTGTGTAGGCTACCAACACTACAGGTGTGTAGGCTACCAACACTACAGGTGTGTAGGCTACCAACACTACAGGTGTGTAGGCTACCAACACTACAGGTGTGTAGGCTACCAACACTACAGGTGTGTAGGCTACCAACACTACAGGTGTGTAGGCTACCAACACTACAGGTGTGTAGGCTACCAACACTACAGGTGTGTAGGCTACCAACACTACAGGTGTGTAGGCTACCAACACTACAGGTGTGTAGGCTACCAACACTACAGGTGTGTAGGCTACCAACACTACAGGTGTGTAGGCTACCAACACTACAGGTGTGTAGGCTACCAACACTACAGGTGTGTAGGCTACCAACACTACAGGTGTGTATGTGTAGGCTACCAACACTACAGGTGTGTATGTGTAGGCTACCAACACTACAGGTGTGTATGTGTAGGCTACCAACACTACAGGTGTGTATGTAGGCTACCAACACTACCGGTGTGTGTGTGTAGGCTACCAATACTACAGGTGTGTGTAGGCTACCAACACTACAGGTGTGTGTGTGTAGGCTACCAACACTACAGGTGTGTGTGTGTGTAGGCTACCAACACTACCGGTGTGTAGGCTACCAACACTACAGGTGTGTAGGCTACCAACACTACAGGTGTGTAGGCTACCAACACTACAGGTGTGTAGGCTACCAACACTACAGGTGTGTAGGCTACCAACACTACAGGTGTGTAGGCTACCAACACTACAGGTGTGTAGGCTACCAACACTACAGGTGTGTAAGCTACCAACACTACAGGTGGGTAGGCTACCAACACTACAGGTGTGTAGGCTACCAACACTACAGGTGTGTAGGCTACCAACACTACAGGTGTGTAGGCTACCAACACTACAGGTGTGTAGGCTACCAACACTACAGGTGTGTAGGCTACCAACACTACAGGTGTGTAGGCTACCAACACTACAGGTGTGTAGGCTACCAACACTACAGGTGTGTAGGCTACCAACACTACAGGTGTGTAGGCTACCAACACTACAGGTGTGTAGGCTACCAACACTACAGGTGTGTAGGCTACCAACACTACAGGTGTGTAGGCTACCAACACTACAGGTGTGTATGTGTAGGCTACCAACACTACAGGTGTGTATGTGTAGGCTACCAACACTACAGGTGTGTATGTGTAGGCTACCAACACTACAGGTGTGTATGTGTAGGCTACCAACACTACAGGTGTGTATGTGTAGGCTACCAACACTACAGGTGTGTATGTGTAGGCTACCAACACTACAGGTGTGTATGTGTAGACTACCAACACTACAGGTGTGTATGTGTAGGCTACCAACACTACAGGTGTGTGTAGGCTACCAATACTACAGGTGTGTATGTGTAGGCTACCAACACTACAGGTGTGTGTAGGCTACCAACACTACAGGTGTGTGTGTGTAGGCTACCAACACTACAGGTGTGTGTGTAGGCTACCAACACTACCGGTGTGTGTGTGTAGGCTACCAATACTACAGGTGTGTGTAGGCTACCAACACTACAGGTGTGTGTGTGTAGGCTACCAACACTACAGGTGTGTGTGTGTGTAGGCTACCAACACTACCGGTGTGTGTGTGTAGGCTACCAACACTACCGGTGTGTGTGTGTAGGCTACCAACACTACCGGTGTGTGTGTGTGTGTGTGTGTGTGTATAAGTTACCAACACTACAGGTGTGTGTGTGTGTGTAGGCTACCAACACTACAGGTGTGTGTGTGTGTGTGTGTAGGCTATCAACACTACAGGTGTGTGTGTGTGTAGGTTACCAACACTACAGGTGTGTGTGTGTAGGTTACCAACACTACAGGTGTGTGTGTGTAGGCTACCAACACTACAGGTGTGTATGCGTGTAGGCTACCAACACTACAGGTGTGTGTGTGTGTAGGCTACCAACACTACAGGTGTGTGTAGGCTACCAACACGACAGGTGTGTGTGTACAGGCTACCAACACACCAGGTGTGTGTGTGTGTGTAGGCTACCAACACACCAGGTGTGTGTGTGTGTGTAGGCTACAAACACTACAGGTGTGTGTGTAGGCTACCAACACTACAGGTGTGTGTGTCTGTAGGCTACCAACACTACAGGTGTGTGTGTAAAGGCTACCAACACTACAGGTGTGTGTGTAAAGGCTACCAACACTACAGGTGTGTGTGTGTGTAGGCTACCAACATTACATGTGTGTGTGTGTGTGTGTGTGTGTGTGTGTGTGTGTGTGTGTGTGTGTGTGTGTGTGTGTGTGTGTGTGTGTGTGTGTAGGCTACCAACACTACAGGTATGTGTGTGTGTATGAAGGCTACCAACACTACAGGTGTGTGTGTGTGTGTGTGTGTGTGTGTGTGTGTAGGCTACCAACACTACAGGTGTGTGTGTGTGTGTGTAGGCTACCAACACTACAGGTGTGTGTGTGTGTGTGTGTGTGTGTGTGTGTGTGTGTAGGCTACCAACATTACATGTGTGTGTGTGTAGGCTACCAACATTACATGTGTGTGTGTGTAGGCTACCAACACTACAGGTATGCGTGTGTGTGTGTGTGTGTATGAAGGCTACCAACACTACAGGTGTGTGTGTGTGTGTGTGTGTGTGTGTGTGTGTGTGTGTGTGTGTGTGTGTGTGTGTGTGTGTGTGTGTGTGTGTGTGTGTGTGTATCAGGGGTGACATGTTCAGTGGTAGCGGGCACTAAATGTTTGAAACACTGATGGCCGAGTGGACTAAGGCGTATCGGAATTTTCGCGGGCATCTCACGAAGCGTGCTAAAGTATTGGGGGTTCGATTCCCTGTTAGTCGCAGTATTAATAACTGCCTAAAACCAATCGTTAATAGAGGCATTTATATATATATATATATATATATATATATATATATATATATATATATATATATATATATATATATAAACTTGTTCACTATTCATTCAAACTTGTTCACTATTCATTCAATACAGAATTACTACTTTAGTGTGTAGATCACATTATCAGGAAGACTAATACACTAAAAACAAAATTATAGCATTTCTGGAACTGCAAACTAATTAAAAAGAAATCGAATAACATTCCAAGCTTATTTTTCAATTTTCTCCCACTACGTAAGTATTAATGAGTGGCCAACACTGCTTGTACTGAGGCCTTCATCTAAGAATAAACATAAAAACTACGTATAAGGAGACCGTGAAATTTTTCGTGGTCGGCCCTTTTCATGTTATGTATTACTTTTCCTTGAAATCACTCAGGAAGTGGATAAAAAAAAAGACCTTTGGATAGGTCACTGACCCATGAAGGTACGAAGCTGTAGGTAGAGAAAATGTAATGTTCCGTTTTGTGGGCGCGCATACACACACACACACACACACACACACACACACACATTGGACGAGGATGAGGCAGGACTGCAAAGAGACCTGGACAGGCTGGACATGTGGTCCAGCAACTGGCTTCTCGAATTCAATCCAGCCAAATGCAAAGTCATGAAGATTGGGGAGGGGCAAAGAAGACCGCAGACAGAGTATAGGCTAGGTGGACAAAGACTACAGACCTCACTCAGGGAGAAAGACCTTGGGGTGACCATAACACCGAGCACATCACCGGAGGCACACATCAACCAAATAACCGCTGCAGCATACGGGCGCCTGGCAAACCTGAGAATAGCGTTCCGATACCTTAATAAGGAATCGTTCAAGACACTGTACACTGTGTATGTTAGGCCCATTCTGGAGTATGCAGCACCAGTCTGGAACCCACACCTGGTCAAGCACGTCAAGAAGTTAGAGAAAGTACAAAGGTTTGCAACAAGGCTAGTCCCAGAGCTCAAGGGAATGTCGTACGAGGAAAGGTTAAGGGAAATCGGACTGACGACATTGGAGGACAGAAGGGTCAGGGGAGACATGATAACGACATACAAGATACTGCGGGGAATAGACAAGGTGGACAGAGATAGGATGTTCCAGAGAGGGGACACACGGACAAGGGGTCACAACTGGAAGCTGAAGACTCAGACGAGTCACAGGGACGTTAGGAAGTATTTCTTCAGTCATAGAGTTGTCAGCAAGTGGAATAGCCTAGCAAGTGAAGTAGTGGAGGCAGGAACCATACATAGTTTTAAGAAGAGGTATGACAAAGCTCAGGAAGCAGAGAGAGAGAGGATCCAGTACAATTAGGTGAGTACACACATACACACACACACAATGTATATATATATATATATATATATATATATATATATATATATATATATATATATATATATACATTAAATCTGGAGTATCTGAGAGAGTTAGAGCAAAGGAAGGGGTAGCAGTAATGTTAAATGATCAGTTATGGAAGGAGAAAAGAGAATATGAATGTGTAAATTCAAGAATTATGTGGATTAAAGTAAAGGTTGGATGCGAGAAGTGGGTCATAATAAGCGTGTATACACCTGGAGAAGAGAGGAATGCAGAGGAGAGAGAGAGATTTTGGGAGATGTTAAGTGAATGTATAGGAGCCTTTGAACCAAGTGAGAGAGTAATTGTGGTAGGGGACCTGAATGCTGAAGTTGGAGAAACTTTTAGAGAGGGTGTGGTAGGTAAGTTTGGGGTGCCAGGTGTAAATGATAATGGGAGCCCTTTGATTGAACTTTGTATAGAAAGGGGTTTAGTTATAGGTAATACATATTTTAAGAAAAAGAGGATAAAAAAGTATACAAGATATGATGTAGGGCGAAATGAGAGTAGTTTGTTGGATTATGTATTGGTAGATAAAAGACTGTTGAGTAGACTTCAGGATGTACATGTTTATAGAGGGGCCACAGATATATCAGATCACTTTCTAGTTGTAGCTACACTGAGAGTAAAAGGTAGATGGGATACAAGGAGAATAGAAGCATCAGGGAAGAGAGAGGTGAAGGTTTATAAACTAAAAGAGGAGGCAGTTAGGGTAAGATATAAACAGCTATTGGAGGATAGATGGGCTAATGAGAGCATAGGCAATGGGGTCGAAGAGGTATGGGGTAGGTTTAAAAATGTAGTGTTAGAGTGTTCAGCAGAAGTTTGTGGTTACAGGAAAGTGGGTGCAGGAGGGAAGAGGAGCGATTGGTTGAATGATGATGTAAAGAGAGTAGTAAGGGAGAAAAAGTTAGCATATGAGAAGTTTTTACAAAGTAGAAGTGATGCAAGGAGGGAAGAGTATATGGAGAAAAAGAGAGAGGTTAAGAGAGTGGTGAAGCAATGTAAAAAGAGAGCAAATGAGAGAGTGGTGAGATGTTATCAACAAATTTTGTTGAAAATAAGAAAAAGTTTTGGAGTGAGATTAACAAGTTAAGAAAGCCTAGAGAACAAATGGATTTGTCAGTTAAAAATAGGAGAGGAGAGTTATTAAATGGAGAGTTAGAGGTATTGGGAAGATGGAGGGAATATTTTGAGGAATTGTTAAATGTTGATGAAGATAGGGAAGCTGTGATTTCGTGTATAGGGCAAGGAGGAATAACATCTTGTAGGAGTGAGGAAGAGCCAGTTGTGAGTGTGGGGGAAGTTCGTGAGGCAGTAGGTAAAATGAAAGGGGGTAAGGCAGCTGGGATTGATGGGATAAAGATAGAAATGTTAAAAGCAGGTGGGGATATAGTTTTGGAGTGGTTGGTGCAATTATTTAATAAATGTATGGAAGAGGGTAAGGTACCTAGGGATTGGCAGAGAGCATGCATAGTTCCTTTGTATAAAGGCAAAGGGGATAAAAGAGAGTGCAAAAATTATAGGGGGATAAGTCTGTTGAGTATACCTGGTAAAGTGTATGGTAGAGTTATAATTCAAAGGATTAAGAGTAAGACGGAAAATAGGATAGCAGATGAACAAGGAGGCTTTAGAAAAGGTAGGGGGTGTGTTTACCAGGTGTTTACAGTGAAACATATAACTGAACAGTATTTAGATTAGGCTAAAGAGGTCTTTGTGGCATTTATGGATTTGGAAAAGGCGTATGACAGGGTGGATAGGGGGGCAATGTGGCAGATGTTGCAAGTGTATGGTGTAGGAGGTAGGTTACTGAAAGCAGTGAAGAGTTTTTACGAGGATAGTGAGGCTCAAGTTAGAGTATGTAGGAAAGAGGGAAATTTTTTCCCAGTAAAAGTAGGCCTTAGACAAGGATGTGTGATGTCACCGTGGTTGTTTAATATATTTATAGATGGGGGTGTAAGAGAAGTAAATGCGAGGGTCTTGGCAAGAGGCGTGGAGTTAAAAGATAAAGAATCACACACAAAGTGGGAGTTGTCACAGCTGCTCTTTGCTGATGACACTGTGCTCTTGGGAGATTCTGAAGAGAAGTTGCAGAGATTGGTGGATGAATTTGGTAGGGTGTGCAAAAGAAGAAAATTAAAGGTGAATACAGGAAAGAGTAAGGTTATGAGGATAACAAAAAGATTAGGTGATGAAAGATTGAATATCAGATTGGAGGGAGAGAGTATGGAGGAGGTGAACGTATTCAGATACTTGGGAGTGGACGTGTCAGCAGATGGGTCTATGAAAGATGAGGTGAATCATAGAATTGATGAGGGAAAAAGAGTGAGTGGTGCACTTAGGAGTCTGTGGAGACAAAGAACTTTGTCCTTGGAGGCAAAGAGGGGAATGTATGAGAGTATAGTTTTACCAACGCTCTTATATGGGTGTGAAGCATGGGTGATGAATGTTGCAGCGAGGAGAAGGCTGGAGGCAGTGGAGATGTCATGTCTGAGGGCAATGTGTGGTGTGAATATAATGCAGAGAATTCGTAGTTTGGAAGTTAGGAGGAGGTGCGGGATTACCAAAACTGTTGTCCAGAGGGCTGAGGAAGGGTTGTTGAGGTGGTTCGGACATAAAGAGAGAATGGAGCGAAACAGAATGACTTCAAGAGTGTATCAGTCTGTAGTGGAAGGAAGGCGGGGTAGGGGTCGGCCTAGGAAAGGCTGGAGGGAGGGGGTAAAGGAGGTTTTGTGTGCGAGGGGCTTGGACTTCCAGCAGGCATGCGTGAGCGTGTTTGATAGGAGTGAATGGAGACAAATGGTTTTTAATACTTGACGTGCTGTTGGAGTGTGAGCAAAGTAACATTTATGAAGGGATTCAGGGAAACCGGCAGGCCGGACTTGATTCCTGGAGATGGGAAGTACAGTGAATGCACTCTGAAGGAGGGGTGTTAATGTTGCAGTTTAAAAACTGTAGTGTAAAGCACCCTTCTGGCAAGACAGTGATGGAGTGAATGATGGTGAAAGTTTTTCTTTTTCGGGCCACCCTGCCTTGGTGGGAATCGGCCGGTGTGATAAGAAGAAGAATATATATATAATATATATATATATACATATATATATATATATATATATATATATATATATATAGTGTGTGTGTGTGTGTGTGTGTGTGTGTAGGCTACCAACACTATACGAGTGTGTGTGTGTGAAGGCAACCAACACTACAGGTGTGTATGTGGCCTACCAACACTACAGGTGTGGGTAGCCTACCAACACTACAGGAGTGTGTGTGTAGCCTACCAACACTACAGGGGTGTCTGTGAAGGCTACCAACGCTACAGGTGTGTGTGTGTGAAGGTTGCCAACACCACAGGTGTTTGTGTGAAGGCTGCCAACACCACAGGTGTTTGTGTGAAGGCTGCCAACACCACAGGTGTTTGTGTGAAGGCTGCCAACACCACAGGTGTGTGTGTGTGAAAGCTACCAACACCACAGGTGTGTGCGTGAAGGATACCAACACGACGGGTATGTTTGCGCTAAGGCTGCTAACACCACACGTGTGTGAGTGAAGTCTGCCAACACTATAGGTGTGTGTGTGTGTGAAGGCTACCAACACTACAGGTGTGTGTGTGTTAAGGCTACCAACACTACAGGTGTGTATGTGTGAAAGCTACCAACACTACAGGTGTGTGTTGTGAAGGTTGCCAACACTACAGGTGTGTGTATGTGAAGGCTACCAACACTACAGGTGTGTGTGAAGGCTACCAACACTACAGGTGTGTGTGAAGGCTACCAACACTACAGGTGTGTGTGAAGGCTACCAACACTACAGGTGTGTGTGTGTGTGAAGGCTACCAACACTACATGTGTGTGTGTGAAGGCTGCCAAGACTATAGGTGTGTGTGTGAAGGCCACCAATACTACAGGTGTGTGTGTGTGTGTGTGTGTGTAGGCTACCAACACTACAGGTGTGTGTGTGTGTGTGTTGGCTACCAACACTACAGGTGTGTGTGAAGGCTACCAACACTACAGGTGTGTGTGTGAAGGCTACAAACACTACGGGTGTGTGAGTGTGTAGTCTACTAACACTACAGGTGTGTGTGAAGGCTACCAACACTACAGGTGTGTGTGTGAAGGCTACCAACACTACAGGTGTGTGTGTGAAGGCTACCAACACTACAGGTGTGTGTGTGAAGGCTACCAATACTACAGGTGTGTGTGTTAAGGCTACCAACACTACAGGTGTGTGTGTGAAGGCTACCAACACTTCAGTGTGTGTCAAGGCTACCAACACCACAGGTGTGTGTGTGAAGGCTACCAACACCACAGGTGAATGTGTGAAGGCTACAAACACTACGGGTGTGTGAGTGTGTAGTCTACTAACACTACAGGTGTGTGTGAAGGCTACCAACACTACAGGTGTGTGTGTGTGTGTGTGAAGGCTACAAACACTACGGGTGTGTGTGTGTGTAATCTACTAACACTACAGGGGTGTGTGAAGGATACCAACACTACAGGTGTGTGTGTGAAGGCTACAAACACTACGGGTGTGTGAGTGTGTAGTCTTCTAACACTACAGGTGTGTGTGAAGGCTACCAACACTACAGGTGTGTGTGAAGGCTACCAACACTACAGGTGTGTGTGAAGGCTACCAACACCACAGGTATGTGTGTGTGTGAAGGCTACCAACACCACAGGTATGTGTGTGTGTGAAGGCTACCAACACCACAGGTGTGTGTGTGTGTGAAGGCTACCAACACCACAGGTGTGTGTGTGTGAAGGCTACCAACACCACAGGTGTGTGTGTGAAGGCTACCAACACCACAGGTGTGTGTGTGTGTGTGAAGGCTACCAACACCACAGGTGTGTGCGTGTGTGAAGGCTACCAACGCCACAGGTGTGTGCGTGTGTGAAGGCTACCAACACCACAGGTGTGTGTGTGTGTGAAGGCTACCAACACCACAGGTGTGTGTGTGTGAAGGCTACCAACACCACAGGTGTGTGTGTGTGAAGGCTACCAACAGCACAGGTGTGTGTGTGTGAAGGCTACCAACACCACAGGTGTGTGTGTGAAGGCTCCCAACACCACAGGTGTGTGTGTGAAGGCTACCAACACCACAGGTGTGTGTGTGAAGGCTACCAACACCACAGGTGTGTGTGTGAAGGCTACCAACACCACAGGTGTGTGTGTGTGAAGGCTACCAACACCACAGGTGTGTGTGTGTGAAGGCTACCAACACCACAGGTGTGTGTGTGTGAAGGCTACCAACACCACAGGTGTGTGTGTGTGTGTGTGAAGGCTACCAACAGGTGTGTGTGTGTGAAGGCTACCAATACCACAGGTGTGTGTGTGTGTGAAGGCTACCAACACCACATGTGTGTGTGTGTGAAGGCTACCAACACCACAGGTGTGTGTGTGAAGGCTACCAACACCACAGGTGTGTGTGTGTGAAGGCTACCAACACCACAGGTGTGTGTGTGAAGGCTACCAACACCACAGGTGTGTGTGTGAAGGCTACCAACACCACAGGTGTGTGTGTGTGAAGGCTACCAACACCACAGGTGTGTGTGTGTGAAGGCTACCAACACCACAGGTGTGTGTGTGTGAAGGTTACCAATACCACAGGTGTGTGTGTGTGAAGGCTACCAACACCACAGGTGTGTGTGTGTGAAGGCTACCAACACCACAGGTGTGTGTGTGTGAAGGCTACCAACACCACAGGTGTGTGTGTGTGAAGGCTACCAACACCACAGGTGTGTGTGTGAAGGCTACCAACACCACAGGTGTGTGTGTGAAGGCTACCAACACCACAGGTGTGTGTGTGAAGGCTGCCAACACCACAGGTGTGTGTGTGTGTGAAGGCTACCAACACCACAGGTGTGTGTGTGTGTGAAGGCTACCAACACCACAGGTGTGTGTGTGAAGGCTACCAACACCACAGGTGTGTGTGTGTGAAGGCTGCCAACACCACAGGTGTGTGTGTGAAGGCTGCCAACACCACAGGTGTGTGTGTGTGAAGGCTACCAACACCACAGGTGTGTGTGTGTGAAGGCTACCAACACCACAGGTGTGTGTGTGAAGGCTACCAACACCACAGGTGTGTGTGTGTGAAGGCTACCAAGACCACAGGTGTGTGTGTGAAGGCTGCCAACACCACAGGTGTGTGTGTGAAGGCTGCCAACACCACAGGTGTGTGTGTGAAGGCTACCAACACCACAGGTGTGTGTGTGTGAAGGCTACCAACACCACAGGTGTGTGTGTGAAGGCTACCAACACCACAGGTGTGTGTGTGTGAAGGCTGCCAACACCACAGGTGTGTGTGTGAAGGCTGCCAACACCACAGGTGTGTGTGTGTGTGAAGGCTACCAACACCACAGGTGTGTGTGTGTGTGAAGGCTACCAACACCACAGGTGTGTGTGTGAAGGCTACCAACACCACAGGTGTGTGTGTGTGTGTGAAGGCTACCAACACCACAGGTGTGTGTGTGTGTGAAGGCTACCAACACCACAGGTGTGTGTGTGAAGGCTGCCAACACCACAGGTGTGTGTGTGTGAAGGCTACCAACACCACAGGTGTGTGCGTGTAAAGGCTACCAACACCACAGGTGTGTGCGTGTGAAGGCTACCAACACCACAGGTGTGTGTGTGTGAAGGCTACCAACACCACAGGTGTGTGTGTGTGAAGGCTACCAACACCACAGGTGTGTGTGTGTGAAGGCTACCAACAGCACAGGTGTGTGTGTGTGAAGGCTACCAACACCACAGGTGTGTGTGTGAAGGCTCCCAACACCACAGGTGTGTGTGTGAAGGCTACCAACACCACAGGTGTGTGTGTGAAGGCTACCAACACCACAGGTGTGTGTGTGTGAAGGCTACCAACACCACAGGTGTGTGTGTGTGAAGGCTACCAACACCACAGGTGTGTGTGTGTGAAGGCTACCAACACCACAGGTGTGTGTGTGTGTGTGAAGGCTACCAACAGGTGTGTGTGTGTGAAGGCTACCAATACCACAGGTGTGTGTGTGTGTGAAGGCTACCAACACCACATGTGTGTGTGTGTGAAGGCTACCAACACCACAGGTGTGTGTGTGAAGGCTACCAACACCACAGGTGTGTGTGTGTGAAGGCTACCAACACCACAGGTGTGTGTGTGAAGGCTACCAACACCACAGGTGTGTGTGTGAAGGCTACCAACACCACAGGTGTGTGTGTGTGAAGGCTACCAACACCACAGGTGTGTGTGTGTGAAGGCTACCAACACCACAGGTGTGTGTGTGTGAAGGTTACCAATACCACAGGTGTGTGTGTGTGAAGGCTACCAACACCACAGGTGTGTGTGTGTGAATACTACCAACACCACAGGTGTGTGTGTGTGAAGGCTACCAACACCACAGGTGTGTGTGTGTGAAGGCTACCAACACCACAGGTGTGTGTGTGAAGGCTACCAACACCACAGGTGTGTGTGTGAAGGCTACCAACACCACAGGTGTGTGTGTGAAGGCTGCCAACACCACAGGTGTGTGTGTGTGTGAAGGCTACCAACACCACAGGTGTGTGTGTGTGTGAAGGCTACCAACACCACAGGTGTGTGTGTGAAGGCTACCAACACCACAGGTGTGTGTGTGTGAAGGCTGCCAACACCACAGGTGTGTGTGTGAAGGC
Organism: Cherax quadricarinatus; assembly: GCF_038502225.1. Lineage (NCBI taxonomy): Eukaryota > Metazoa > Arthropoda > Malacostraca > Decapoda > Parastacidae > Cherax > Cherax quadricarinatus. The sequence continues at coordinate 28,332,488 of NC_091342.1, read as the reverse complement.
TGCCAACACCACAGGTGTGTGTGTGTGAAGGCTACCAACACCACAGGTGTGTGTGTGTGAAGGCTACCAACACCACAGGTGTGTGTGTGAAGGCTACCAACACCACAGGTGTGTGTGTGTGAAGGCTACCAAGACCACAGGTGTGTGTGTGAAGGCTGCCAACACCACAGGTGTGTGTGTGAAGGCTGCCAACACCACAGGTGTGTGTGTGAAGGCTACCAACACCACAGGTGTGTGTGTGTGAAGGCTACCAACACCACAGGTGTGTGTGTGAAGGCTACCAACACCACAGGTGTGTGTGTGTGAAGGCTGCCAACACCACAGGTGTGTGTGTGAAGGCTGCCAACACCACAGGTGTGTGTGTGTGTGAAGGCTACCAACACCACAGGTGTGTGTGTGTGAAGGCTACCAACACCACAGGTGTGTGTGTGAAGGCTACCAACACCACAGGTGTGTGTGTGTGTGTGAAGGCTACCAACACCACAGGTGTGTGTGTGTGTGAAGGCTACCAACACCACAGGTGTGTGTGTGAAGGCTGCCAACACCACAGGTGTGTGTGTGTGAAGGCTACCAACACCACAGGTGTGTGCGTGTAAAGGCTACCAACACCACAGGTGTGTGCGTGTGAAGGCTACCAACACCACAGGTGTGTGCGTGTGAAGGCTACCAACACCACAGGTGTGTGCGTGTGAAGGCTACCAACACCACAGGTGTGTGTGTGTGAAGGCTACCAACACCACAGGTGTGTGTGTGTGTGTGAAGGCTGCCAACACCACAGGTGTGTGTGTGTGTGTGTGTGTGAAGGCTGCCAACACCACAGGTGTGTGTGTGAAGGCTACCAACACCACAGGTGTGTGTGTGAAGGCTACCAACACCACAGGTGTGTGTGTGTGAAGACTACCAACACCACAGGTGTGTGTGTGTGAAGGCTACCAACACCACAGGTGTGTGTGTGTGAAGGCTACCAACACCACAGGTGTGTGTGTGTGAAGGCTACCAACACCACAGGTGTGTGTGTGAAGGCAACCAACACCACAGGTGTGTGTGAAGGCTACCAACACCACAGGTGTGTGTGTGTGTGTGTGTGTGAAGGCTACCAACACCACAGGTGTGTGTGTGAAGGCTACCAACACCACAGGTGTGTGTGTGTGTGTGAAGGCTACCAACACCACAGGTGTGTGTGTGTGTGAAGGCTACCAACACCACAGGTGTGTGTGTGTGTGAAGGCTACCAACACCATAGGTGTGTGTGTGAAGGCTACCAACACCATAGGTGTGTGTGTGAAGGCTACCAACACCACAGGTGTGTGTGTGTGAAGGCTACCATCACCACAGGTGTGTGTGTGTGAAGGCTACCAACACCACAGGTGTGTGTGTGTGAAGGCTACCAACACCACAGGTGTGTGTGTGAAGGCTACCAACACCACAGGTGTGTGTGTGAAGGCTACCAACACCACAGGTGTGTGTGAATGCTACCAACACCACAGGTGTGTGTGTGTGTGAAGGCTACCAACACCACAGGTGTGTGTGTGAAGGCTACCAACACCACAGGTGTGTGTGTGTGAAGGCTACCAACACCACAGGTGTGTGTGTGTGAAGGCTACCAACACCACAGGTGTGTGTGTGTGAAGGCTACCAACACCACAGGTGTGTGTGTGTGAAGGCTACCAACACCATAGGTGTGTGTGTGTGAAGGCTACCAACACCATAGGTGTGTGTGAAGGCTACCAACACCACAGGTGTGTGTGAAGGCTACCAACACCACAGGTGTGTGTGTGAAGGCTACCAACACCACAGGTGTGTGTGTGAAGGCTACCAACACCACAGGTGTGTGTGTGAAGGCTACCAACACCACAGGTGTGTGTGTGTGAAGGCTACCAACACCATAGGTGTGTGTGTGAAGGCTACCAACACCACAGGTGTGTGTGAAGGCTACCAACACCACAGGTGTGTGTGTGAATGCTACCAACACCACAGGTGTGTGTGTGTGAAGGCTACCAACACCACAGGTGTGTGTGAAGGCTACCAACACCACAGGTGTGTGTGTGTGAAGGCTACCAACACCACAGGTGTGTGTGTGAAGGCTACCACACCACAGGTGTGTGTGTGTGAAGGCTACCAACACCACAGGTGTGTGTGTGAAGGCTACCAACACCACAGGTGTGTGTGTGAAGGCTACCAACACCACAGGTGTGTGTGTGTGAAGGCTACCAACACCACAGGTGTGTGTGTGTGAAGGCTACCAACACCACAGGTGTGTGTGTGTGAAGGCTACCAACAACACAGGTGTGTGTGTGAAGGCTACCAACACCACAGGTGTGTGTGTGTGTGAAGGCAACCAACACCACAGGTGTTTGTGTGTGAAGGCTACCAACACCACAGGTGTGTGTGTGTGTGAAGGCTACCAACACCACAGGTGTGTGTGTGTGAAGGCTACCAACACCACAGGTGTGTGTGTGTGTGAAGGCTACCAACAACACAGGTGTGTGTGTGAAGGCTACCAACACCACAGGTGTGTGTGTGTGAAGGCAACCAACACCACAGGTGTTTGTGTGTGAAGGCTACCAACACCACAGGTGTGTGTGTGTGAAGGCTACCAACACCACAGGTGTGTGTGTGTGAAGGCTACCAACACCACAGGTGTGTGTGTGAAGGCTACCAACACCACAGGTGTGTGTGAGATGATATGCTAACAGTTGTTTACAAAATTAAAGATCCACCTGCCAATTTTTCCAATGGCTAATTTGACACAAATTTTGTAAATCATTAGAGAGTCACGACAAGTGTAAGAATTTACAAGTGATGAGCTAATTTAAGGGGTATTGGTGTTAATGGACAGGGTGATGGTAATGGAAGATGAAATGCTAGTAAAGGATTGCATAATGGTGGTAATGGAAGGGATAACGGTGATAATGGAAGGTGTAATGGTGGTAGTGAAACGGGTAATGGTGAAAATAGATAGGGTAATGGTGAAAATAGAAGACGTAATGGTGGTAATGGAAGGCGTAATAGTGGTATTGGAAGGCGTAATGGTGGTAATGGAAGGCGTAATAGTGGTACTGGAAGGCGTAATGGTGGTACTGGAAGGTGTAATAGTGGTATTGGAAGGCGTAATGGTGGTAATGGAAGGGTAACTAGTGATAATGGAAGGGGTAATGGTAATAGACGACGTAATGGGGTAATGGAAGGTGTAATGATGGTAATGAAAGGGGTAATGGCTGTAAAAGAAGACGTAATGGGGTAATGGAAGGGGTAATGGCGGTAAAAGAAGACGTAATGGGGTAATGGAAGGTGTAATGGTGGTAATGGAAAGGTGATGGAGGCAGTGTGTGGGGAGGGTAACTACAGTTAGTACACCAATTAGGTAAGAGCGTCTCCACTACCTCCTAGCATTAATATCTGCTGTTATTCCCCATTCCCTCTTTATCCACTCCCTCTATATTCTACACTTCCTCCTCCTCGTTCTACTTCTTTTACTTTCCTACTTCCCCTCTTCCAACCAATTTTTTATATTCCATCGATCCATCCGTCTAACTTTCTTGCTTTCAACAATCCTTCCCTCCTGCTTCCCTTCCTTCTTTCCTTTCTTCCATCCCAGTTTTTCCATCTCGTCTTCCTCTTCTACCGCAATTACCACGACCAGTCTGGACTCAACACAACAACTTAAGGAGGGAGGAGGATATTGTGTTGCCTTTGCGTTGTGTAGCACATTAGCAACACTGTGTTGTGTGGCACACTAGAAACACTGTGTTGTGTGGCACACTAGAAACACTGTGTTGTGTGGCACATTAGAAACACTGTCTTGTGTGGCACAGAAACACTGTGTTGTGTGGCACATTAGAAACAGTGTTGAGTGGCACATTAGAAACACTGTGTTGTGTGGCACCCTAGCAACAACACTGTGTTGTGTAGCACATTAGAAACACTGTGTTGTGTGGCACATTAGAAACACTGTGTTGTGTGGCACATTAGAAACACTGTGTTGTGTAGCACATTAGAAACACTGTGTTGTGTGGCACATTAGAAACACTGTGTTGTGTGGCACCCTAGCAACAACAATGTATTGTGTGGCACCCTAGCAACAACAATGTGTTGTGTGGCACCCTAGCAACAACAATGTGTTGTGTGGCACATTAACAACAACACTGAGTTGTGTGGCATCCTAGAAGCAACACTGTGTTGTGAGGCATGCTAGCAACAACACTGTTGTGAGGCATGCTAGCAACAACACTGTTGTGAGGCATGCTAGCAACAACACTGTGCTACGCAACACCCTGGCAACAACACTGTGCTACGCAACACCCTGGCAACAACACTGTGCTGGGCAACAACACCCTGGCAACAAAACTGCTGTGCGACACCCTGGTAACCACACTGTGCTATGCGACACCCTAACAACACACTGTGCTGGGCAACACCCTGGCAACCACATTGTGCTATGCGACACCTTGGCAACCACACTGTGCTATGCGACACCCTAGCAACACACTGTGCTGGGCAACACCCTGGCAACACTGTGCTATGCGACACCTTGGCAACCACACTGTGCTATGCGACACCCTAACAACACACTGTGCTGGGCAACACCCTGGCAACAACACTGTGCTATGCGACACCCTAGCAACACACTGTGCTGGGCAACACCCTGGCAACAACACTGTGCTATGCGACACCCTAGCAACACACTGCTGGGCAACACCCTGGCAACACTGTGCTATGCGACACCTTGGCAACCACACTGTGCTATGCGACACCCTAACAACACACTGTGCTGGGGAACACCCTGGCAACAACACTGTGCTATGCGACACCCTGGCAACCACACTGTGCTATGCGACACCCTAGCAACACACTGTGCTGGGCAACACCCTGGCAACAACACTGTGCTATGCGACACCTTGGCAACCACACTGTGCTATGCGACACCCTAACAACACACTGTGCTGGGCAACACCCTGGCAACAACACTGTGCTATGCGACACCCTGGCAACAACACTGCTATGCGACACCCTGGCAACCACACTGTGCTATGCGACACCCTAACAACACACTGTGTTGGGCAACACCCTGGCAACAACACTGTGCTATGCGACACCCTGGCAACCACACTGCTATGCGACACCCTGGCAACCACACTGTGCTATGCGACACCCTAACAACACACTGTGTTGGGCAACACCCTGGCAACAACACTGTGCTATGCGACACCCTAACAACTCTGTGCTGGGCAACACCCTGGCAACAACACTGTGCTATGCGACACCCTAACAACACTGTGCTAGGCAACACCCTGGTAACCACACTGTATGCTGTATGGAACCCTGGCACAATTCCGTGACTGGAACAACACACTCCCTTCACTTCGTGCTTCTATGCAACTAGTTAATGATCCAAGTCGGACCGAAACGTCGTAAGTTTTATACTCCTATGTACCGGGTTTTTGTACTGTGATTACTATGTGGGGCAGCGGGCAGCTTACAGCAACAGCCGGGTTGTCAAGTCAATCAAGAAGCTAGGCTGGCAGCTAGAAGATTCCTCCAAATCTGTCACAGATAGTTTGAATGTTCCCTAATTATAACCCTAGTAACCCTGTTCTTCACTGGGTTTATTAAACACATTCTTCTATATCTCCCACTCCAGTAAGTTAGGGGTAGAAAGATTACAAACCTGATCCTCATTATTTTCAATGTGTATATATTATTTTTCTTTATTAATACATCGGCCGTCTCCCACCAAGGCAGGGTGGCCCGAAAAAAGAAAAACTTTCATCATTCACTCCATCACTGTCTTGCCAGAGGGATGCTTTACACTACAGTTATAAATCTGCAACATTAACACCCCTCCTTCAGAGTGCAGGCACTGTACTTCCCATCTCCAGGACTCAAGTCCAACCTGCCGGTTTCCCCTGAATCCCTTCATAAATGTTACCTTGCTCACACTCCAACAGCACGTCAAGTACTAAAAACCTTTTTTGTCCATTCGCTCCTTTCTAACACGCCCACGCATGCTTGCTGGAAGTCCAAGCCCCTCGCACACGAAACCTCCTTTACCCCCCTCCCTCCAACCTTTCCTAGGCCGACCCCTACCCTGCCTTCCCTCCACTACAGATCTGTGTACTCTCGAAGTCATTCTATTTCGTTCCACCCTCTCTACATGTCCAAACCATCGCAAAACAACCTCTCCTCAGCCCTTTGGATAATAGTTTTGGTAATCCCACACTCCCTCCCAATCTTCAAACTATGGATTCTCTGCATTATATTCACACCACTTTGCCCTCACACATGACATCTCCACTGCCTCCAGCCTTTTCCTTGTTGCAACATTCACAACCCATGCCTCACACCTATACAAGAGCGTTGGTATAACTATACTCTCATACATTCCCCTCTTTGCTTTCATGGAAAAGTTCTTTGTCTCCACAGACTCCACAGTGCACCACTCACCTTTTTCCCCTCGTCATTTCTATGATTCACCTCATCCTTCATAGACCCATCTGCTGACACGTCCACTCCCAAGTATCTGAACACATTCATCTTCTACATACTCTCTCCCTCCAATCTGATATCCAAATCTTCCGTTACCTATTTTTTTTTATCATCACCTTAGTCTTTCCTATATTCACTTTTAACTTCCTTTTACATACCCTACCAAACTCACCAACCAACCTCTGCAACTTCTCTTCAGAATCTCCCAAAAGCACAGTGTTATCAGCAAAGAGCAACGGTGACAACTCCCACTTTCTGTTAGATTCTTTATCTTTTAGTACCACACCTCTTGTGTATATATTATTATTATTACTGCATTTATGGGAGCACTAAACTTGTAGGGGTAAAACAGTGCCTCGGGGAATGGAAGGCATTCGGGCATGATTCAAGGAATTGGAGCATTGGTCCAATTCTTTATATCCGGGGCTTCTCACCAACATCAAGGAACGTTCTTTAAGGGACATATTATCTAGTAAATTGATTTGAAGAGTTCTATGCATCAACATCTTTACAAGGAGAGACTTGATGCTCACAGCTCTGCTTCTGTAAACCCAAACAGGTAATCATATAAACACACACAAACACGCACACACACAAGATCAGGCAGGAATACAAAGGGATCTGGATAGGCTGCTAGCCTGGTCCAACAACTGGCTCCTGGAGTTTAACCTCACCAAGTGCAAAGTCATGATCAGGGAGGGGCAAAGAAGACCGCAGACACAGTACAGCCTAGGGACCAAAAACTGCAAATTTCACTCAAGGGAAAGGATCCTGGGGTGAGTATAATACTGAGCACATCTCCTGAGGCACACATGAACCAACAACTGCTGCAGCATATGAGGGCCTGGCAAACCTAAGAATAGGGTTCCGACACCTCAGGAATCGTTCAAGACACTGTACACCGTGTACGTCAGGCCCATATTGGGGTATGCTGCACCATTATGGAACCCACACCTGGTCAAGCACGTCAAGAAATTAGAGAAAGTGCAAAGGTTTGCAGGAAGAGTAGGCGAGGTTAAGGGAAATCGACCTGACGACACCGGAGGACAGGAGGCATAGGGAAGACATGATCACATACAAATTACTGAAAGGAATTGACGTGGTGGATACGGACAGGAGGTTTCAGAGATGGGACACAACAACAACGAGTCATAATTGGAAGCTGAAGACTCGGATAAATCACAGGGATGTTAGGAAGCATTTCTTCAGTCATAGAGATGTCAGGGAGTAGAACTCTCTGGAAAGTGATGTAGTGGAGGCAGGAACCATACATAACTTTAAGAAGAGGTATGATAAAGCTCATGGAGCAGGGAGAGAGTGAACCTAGTATCGACCAGTGAAGAGGCGGAGCCAGGTGCTGTGATTCGGCCCCTGCAACCACAATTAGGTGATTACACACACACACACACACACACACACACACACACACACACACACACACACACACACATGGGCGAAAGGGACTCTTTAGTAGGAACAATCCAGTATGAGGGCCATAAGGTGGTAACTGCAGTAACGTACAACCCGCCACAGAACTGCAGGAGGCCAAAGAGAAGAATACGACGAGAGCAACAGAGCAATGGTCGACATACTAGCCGAGGTGGCCAGAAGAGCTCACATGGGGGGAGCAAAGTTATTAGTTATGGGGGATTTCAATCACAAGGAGACTGACTGGGAAAACCTGGAACCCCATGGGGGTCCCGAAACATGGAAAGCCAAGATGATGGATGTGGTATTGGAAAACCTCATGCATCAACATGTTAGAGACACTACCAGAGAGAGGTGAGGATGATTCAGCAAGACTGGACCTTGTATTCACCTTGAGTAGTTCGGACATCGAGGATATCATGTATAAAAGGCCCTTAGGAGCTAGTGATCATATGGTTCTGTGCTTTGACTACATAGTTGAGCTACAAGTGGAGTAGCAGGAATAGGATGGGAAAAACCAAACTACAAAAGGGGGAACTACTCAGGCACGAGGAACTTCCTGCAAGACATTCAGTGGGAGAGAACTGACAGGAAAACCAGTACAAGAAATGATGGACTATGTGACAACAAAATGCAAGGAGGCAGAGGAGAGGCTTGTTCCCAAGGGAAACAGAAATAATGGGAAGACCAGAACGAGTCCTTGGTTCACCCAAAGGTGTAAGGAGGCAAAAACTAGGTGTACTAGAGAATGGATAAGGTACAGAAGACAAAAGACGCAGGAAAATAAAGAGATTAGCCGGAGAGCCAGAAACGAATATGCACAGATAAGAAAGGAGGCTCAACGACAATATGAAAATGACATAGCATCGAAAGTCAAGTCTGACCCGAAGTTGTTGTATAGATACATCAGGAGGAAAACAACAGTCAAGGACCAGGTAATCAGACTGAGGAAGGATGACGGGGAGTTCACAAGAAACGACCGAGAGGTATGTGAGGAGCTCAACACGAGATTTAAAGAAGTATTTAAAGTGGAAACTGGTAGGACTCCAGGAAATCAGAACAGGGAGGTACACCAAGTACTCGATGAGGTACACATAACCAAGGAGGTGAAGAAGCTATGTGAACTTGACACCTCAAAAGCGGTGGGACCAGACATCTCTCCGTGGGTCCTTAGAGAGGGGGCAGAGATGCTGTGTGTGCTACTAACAAAGATCTTCAACACATCCAATGAAACTGGACAACTCCCTGAGGTATGGAAGATAGCAAATATAGTCCCAATTTTTAAAAGAGACAGACATGAGGCATTAAACTACAGACCTGTGTCACTAACGTGTATAGTATACAAAGTCATGGAGAAGATCATCAAGAGGAGAGTGGTGGAGCACCTGGAAAGAAACAAGTGTATAATCGACAACCAGCACGGTTTCAGGGAAGGAAAATCCTGTGTCTCAAACCTACTGGAGTTTTATGACAAAGTGACAGAAGTAAGACAAGAGAGAGGGGTGGATAGACTGCATTTTCTTGGACTGCAAGAAGGCCTTCGACACAGTTCCTCACAAGAGGTTACTGCAAAAGCTAGAGGATCAGGTACACATAGCAGGAAAGTCACTGCAATGGATCAGAGAGTACCTGACAGGGAGGCAACATCGAGTCGTGGTACGTGACGAGGTGTTAGAGTGGGCGCCTGTGACAAGCAGGGTTCCACAGGGGTCAGTCCTAGGACCTGTGCTGTTTTTGGTATATGTTAATCGCATAACGGAAGGGATAGACTCAGAAGTGTCCTTCTTTGCAGATGATGTGAAGTTAATGAGGAGAATCAAATCGGTCGAGGATCAGGCAGGACTACAAAGAGACATGGACAGGCTACAAGCCTTGTCCAGCAACTGGCTCCTTCAATTTAATCTTGCCAAATGCAAAATCATGAGGATTGGGGAAGGGCAGAGAAGACCGCAGACACAGTATAGCCTGGGTGGCCAAAGACTGCAAACCCCACTCAAGGAAAAAGATCTGGGGGTGACTATAACACCGAGCACATCTCCTCAGGCGCACATCAATCAGATAACTGCTACAGTATACGGGGGTCTGGCAAACCTAAGGATAGCATTCCGATACCTCAGTAAGTAATCGTTCAAGACTCTGTGCACCATTTACGTCAGGCCCATACTGGAGTATGCAGCACCCGTTTGGAATCCACACCTGGCCAAGCACGTCAAGAAATTAGAGAAAGTGCAAATTTTTGCGACAAGGTTAGTTGAACATCAAAATGGTATACAATACCGACAGGTTGTTAGGTAAGACACATATGCAACAGGACAAGCTTTGCAAGTGAGAAGTGTTGGATCTGAGAGGGACATGACCTCTCAGTGGCTTCATTCTCACTACTACTACTACTACTACTACTACTACCACTACTCTGCACCTCTCCTTCCGACAGTATTTAAGTCTCCGCACTGTCGCTTGATCTTCAGATAGTTCCTGACTATGGAACTGAACTTCTCCAGGCCGAGGGACTGACAACCTCAAATTCTACGACTTCAAGGGTGATGGACTGATTACATCGTCTTCACATCTCTACTGTTCCTGCCTACTTTCTGTATTCGACTGAAGAAGCCTACTGTGTAGGCGAAACGTTTCGGAATAAAGTTGTCTAACTGTTGCATATGTGTCTTACCTAACGACAAGGTTAGTTGCAGAGCTAAGGGGAATGTCCTACGAAGTAAGGTTAAGGGAAATCGGCCTGGCGACACTGGAGGACAGGAGGGTCAGGGGAAACATGATAACGACATATAAAATACTGCGCAGAATAGACATGGTGGACAAAGATAGGATGTTCCAGGGATGGGACACAGAAACAAGAGGTCACAATTGGAAGTTGAAGACTCAGATCATTCAAAGGGATGTTAGGAAGTATATTTCTTCAGTCATAGAGTTGACAGGCAGTGGAATAGCCTAGAAAGCGACGTAGTGGAGGCGGGAGCCATACATAGTTTTAAGACGAGGTTTGATAAAGTTCATGGAGCAGGGAGAGAGGACCTAGTAGCAATCAGTGAGAAGGCAGGGTCAGAGGCTATGACTCGACCCCTGCAACCACAAATAGGTGAGTACACACACACACACACACACACACACACACACACACACACACACACACACAACCTTGAAACTGGTCAACTACCTGAGGTGTGGAAGACGGCAAATGTAGTGCCCATATTTAAAAAAGAAGACAGAAAAGAAGCACTAAACTATAGACCTGTGTCACTGACGTGTATAGTATGCAGTCATGGAGAAGATTATCAGGAGGAGAGTGGTAGAGCACCTGGAACAGAACAAGAGTATAAATGACAACCAACACTGATTTATGGAAGGCAAATTCTGTGTCACAAAGCTACTGGAATTTTATGATAAAGTAACAGAAGTAAGGTAATAAAGTAAGGTAATAAAGTAAGGTAATAAAGACTAATAACTTGTAAATTCCTTATAAATAGTGTGGGTGAGAGAAGTAACATTACAAAAAGAGAAGTCCACTCCAGAGTTATATTGTTATTAATACCGAAATTTTTAGGCGTTCAGACCCCAAAAAGTGAAGCAGAAATTGAAGTGTGTGTATAGAGAGAGAGAGAGAGAGAGAGAGAGAGAGAGAGAGAGAGAGAGAGAGAGAGAGAGAGAGAGAGAGAGAGAGAGAGAACGCAAAAAATCAAGGCCCTGAGACAAAACATCTGTTTCACTTTCAAAAATTCTTTTATAAAAATTAAAAATAAAATTGTATACATCCATTCTAGACAATTTTAGATGTATCTGAATTTTTCATTTTTTTTATTGGTTGCTTCTATATTTTCTATTTTACTTGTACGTGCGCGCGCGCGCACACACACACACACACACACACACACACACATACACACACACATACACACACACACACACACACACACATACACATACACACACACACATACACACACACACACACACACACACACACACACACACACACACACACACACACTCACATACACACACACACCAATTTTTAAAAAGGGAGACAGACATGAGGCACTAAACTACAGACCTGTATCACTAACATGTATAGTATGCAAGGTCATGGAGATCATCATCAGGAGGAGAGTGGTGGAGCACCTGGGAAGAAACAAGTGTATAATTGACAACCAGCACGGTCTCAGGGAGGGAAAATCCTGTGTCACAAACCTACTAGAGTTTTATGACAAGGTGACAGAAGTAAGACAAGAGAGAGAGGGGTGGGTTGACTGCATCTTCTGGGACTGCAAGAAGGCCTTCGACACAGTTCCTCACAGGAGATTGGTGCAGAAGCTAGAGGAACAGGCGCTTATAACAGGAAGGGCACTGCAATGGATCAGAGAATACCTGACAGGGAGGCAACAACGAGTCATGGTACGTGATGAGGTATCAGAGTGGGCACCTGTGACGAGCTGGGTCCCATAGGGGTCGGTCTTAGGACCAGTGCTATTTCTGGTATATGTGAATGACATGATGGAAGGGTTAGACTCAGAAGTGTCCCTGTTCGCAGATGATGTGAAATTAACGAGGAGAATTAAATCAGATGAGGATCAGGTAGGACTTCAAAGAGACCCTGACAGGCTGGACATCTGGTCCAGCAACTAGCTTCTTGAATTTAACCCCGCCAAATGCAAAGTCATGAAGATTGGGGAAGGGCAAAGAAGACCGCAGACGGAGTATAGGCTAGGTGGCTAAAGACTGCAAACCTCGCTCAAGGAGAAAGATTTTGGGGTGAGTATAACACCGAGCACGTCTCTGGAGGCACACATCAACCAGATAACTGCTGCAGCATATGGGCGCCTGGCGAACCTGAAAACAGCGTTCCGATACCTTAGTAAGGAATCGTTCAAGACACTGTACACCGTTACGACAGGCTCATACTGGAGTATGCAGCACCAGTTTGGAACCCTTACTTCATCAAGCACGTCAAGAAATTAGAGCAAGTGCAAAGGTTTGCGACAAGGTTAGTTCCAGAGCTAAGGGGAATGTCCTACGAAGAAAGGTTAAGGGAAATCGGCCTGACGACACTGGAGGACAGGAGAGTTAGGAGAGACATGATAACGACATACAAAGTACTGCGAGGAATAGACAAGGTGGACAGAAACAGGATGTTCCAGAGATGGGACGCAGAAACAAGGGGTCACAATTAGAAGTTAAAGACCCAGATGAGTCAAAGGGATGGTAGGAAGTATTTCTTCAGTCATAGAGTAGTCAGGAAGTGTAATAGCCTAGCAAGTGAGGTAGTGGAGGCAGGAACCATACATAACTAAAATGAGGTATGATAAAGCTCATGGAGCAGGGAGAGAGGACCTAGTAGCACTCAGTGAAGAGGCGGGGCCAGGAGCCGAGTCTCGACCCCTGCAACCACAACTGAGTACACACACACACACACACACACACACACACACACACACAACACACACACACACACACACACACGCACACGCACACGCACACGCACACGCAGTGGTAATGTCTGAGGATCTCACTTTCAAAGATCACATCAGTGCCATGATCACAACTGCAAAGAAAATAATAGGATGGATAATGAAAACATTCAAAACGAGAGATGCCAAGCCAATGATGATCCTTTTCAAATCGCTTGTTTTCTCTAGGCTGGAATACTGCTGTACATTAGCATCTTCATTCATAGAAGGTGAAATTTTAGATCCAGAGAGTGTACAGAGGACTTTTACTGCACATATAAGTTCCACCAAACACCACAACTACTGGGAATGCTTGGAAGCACTTGACTTGTAGGCGCCTTTGACTTCTGTCAGACCACTGTACTTGGAGTTTCTGTTGAGCTGGGTAACGGGTTGTGGTAAGGCTTCTCTTTATGATGTCGTTGACCTCCTCCTGTCTACCATACTTCCCTTCTGGTGTGTGACACACGAGACCATGAAGTCGGAACTGTTCAGCTGTCGCCTTTCCGCAAATACACCTATGTTCGGTGAGTATGGGGGCGGCTAGGCAAGAGCAACACCAATCCAAATGGCCTGTGGTTCGAGCCGAGTGCCCAGAGAGGAATTGGGAACAACTATAGGAAAATCTCCCAAATATGGTGCCTTTACTGCTAGGAGACGAGCTTTGTCTTTTCCTGAAGCTTTGGTGAGCATTGTGTTGGCAATTTCTACCAAGATTGGTTTGTCCCAGTGGGACTGTTTGTGCTCTCTGGGAGGAGCTGGTCTACTGGAAGAGTTGGCAAGGGTGTCCCACCCAATGGCTGCTTCAATGAACCTGGGATCTTGAACTCCTACCTCATCACTCAATCATTCGGGGACAGTATCCTTGACTAATCCACTGGAAGTCAAACATGAAGGCAAAAATGCAGGTAGAGCTGCCTGCATTGCTTTGCGCACCCCTACACCTCCCAGTGGCACTAGGAGGGTTACCTGATCCCATTACTGATCTTCCAGTGACAGATTCAGTGCCTTCTTAAAGACTGATTTCAGGAGTGAGTCATATTTGTTGAGTGTTGGGTTATCAAAAGTGGGTGTGCACCTCAGGAAGTGAGTCTTGGCAGAGTAAGACACCTTGTGAGGAGATACGGGGCATCAAGGGCATCGAGATCTCGTATTCTTTCCTCCATTCTCTTCAGGTCATTCACTTTGTCCTTGAGAACTGTGTTGATGGCCTAGTTACCCAGTGGTGCTCCCAAGAGAGTGCTCTTGGATGGAGTGGTAGCAATGACTACAGGGAGGATTGTTCGCATAGTAATGATTAATTCCTAGTTTGTTTTGATGATTTCACACTTGGAGGGATTGAGGATGAACCCAAAGCTTCTGCCTGTGTCTTCAAAACTTTGATATACTTTTGAAGCTCTTCATATCAAAGGTGGCAGGGACTCTTCAGGTTTGCTGTCACCAGCTGAAATGAAGGGAAAAAGACTGGGGAACCGATCCCTAACGGCTGGCAAGACCACATGTCTTTTTACCATATTAAACTCATATCCAAAGGCTACTTTGACTAAGGCCTTGTCTTCTGGTCAGTCCCTTCCCACATGGGCTGTGTCATCACTGCCTCGAGAGACCCTAAACACAGTTGGTGTGGCTGGGGTAAACTGGCAGCTTCTAGGCAAATGTTTCTTACTGCTGCTTTGGCAACGAGATGACAAAGAGTGTTACCAACAGCAATGAGTCTGATTCCGCCCAGCCAGGCAGTTGTTGACGAAGGTTGTTAACTCAGAAAGAAGAATTGATGCAGATGTGCCAATTACTGGATTTACAATCTCTTTGAGGTGTTATGGTTGAATTCCAGTGTAATCTTATGCAGATCCTGCTAGAAATGACACTAATGCCTTGTAGACTTCTGATTCTGGCAAAAATTAGTTGTCCAGTGATGAGGTCTTCCTCAGGGTTGTTGTTGACGACTATAGTGTCCCTTGTTGGGTGCGCTGTCTCTTTGTGCTTGGGCTGTGGCCTCATCTTTGATAGCAACAGTGTCATCACTTGTAATTATTCTGATTGCTCCCTCTGTGTTACCCTCGACTTTTTTGCTCACCTGTGAGCAAATTTTCTCGTTTTCAGTGGAATTTTTCTTGGGTCTACCTCTGATTCCTGCGATGATGGGGCTGAGGGACACAATTATCTGTTCATGGGTAGTTGCACACTGCCTTGTTGACAGATGTGGTTAGCAGTTTGTCTTGTCTTTCAGGAACTGCAAGACAGATATTGCTGAACAAGAGTAGGTTGCACCATGCTTTAATGGTGCCTTGGGCTTCTAAGTTGGTGGAACCTCCATTCACCTGCTTAAGGTCTGTGAATTTCCCTGGAGCATATGGACGAGCATTTTTAGGAATGTGAGATAGGGTACTGCTAACAGTGGATTAGAATGTCATCATGTCTTTGCAAGTGAGGAGGTTGCCATTCGAATTATTCTCTGCCTCTGGAGGCTGGAGGCTGCTCTCTACTGCGGCCATATGTGATCCACACACCCTTTGTGTACACGATTAAGGCCGTTACTGTTGAGTGCCCGATACCCTCCACACACCTGACATGTGCCTTTACTTTCATTGTTGGGTGCACTGTTTGCTTGGTTTTGTGGTTGTCTAGTTGCATCATCTGTCATACCTCTATCTGTGTGGCAAGCCCGGGCTGAAGGTAATATGGCACATGGCACACACACACACACACACACACACACACACACACACACACACACACACACACACACACACACACACACACACACGCACACACACACTCACACGCACACGCACACGCACGCACACACACGCACACACACGCACACACACGCACACACACGCACACGCGCGCACACACACACACACACACACACACACACACACACACACACACACACACACACACACATACAGGCCTAGTGTCTAATCGACATGTGCCTAGGACAAAATGGTAACTAACACACATACAAGCACACACATACAACAGGCCTAGTGTCTAATTGACATGTACCTAAGACAAAATGGTAACTAACACAACTAAAACTCCGTCGAATAATGTACAATAATTTATCCTCTTTTTATTTACCTTGTGGCAGAGTTCAAAGGTCACATAAATGGTCAATATTCAGATGTTTTAGCGAGGAGAGCGAGAGTGATGGACCAGCTGCGGGGACTAACCTTCACAGCTGACAACACAAATGAAATATGGAGAGACTGATGTTATGTATCCAAGTGATGGTCAGTGTGTGGTGTGGGTCAGTGTGTGTGGTGTGGGTCAGTGTGTGTGGTGTGGGTCAGTGTGTGTGGTGTGGGTCAGTGTGTTTGGTGTGGGTCAGTGTGTGTGGTGTGGGTCAGTGTGGTGTGGGTCAGTGTATGTGGTGTGGGTCAGTGTGTGTGGTGTGGGTCAGTGAGTGTGGTGTGGGTCAGTGTGTGGTGTGGGTCAGTGAGTGTGGTGTGGGTCAGTGTGTGGTGTGGGTCAGTGTGTGTGGTGTGGGTCAGTGTGTGTGGTGTGGGTCAGTGTGTGTGGTGTCGGTCAGTGTGTGGTGTGGGTCGGTGTGTGTGGTGTGGGTCAGTGTGTGTGGTGTGGGTCAGTGTGTGTGGTGTGGGTCAGTGTGTGTGGTGTGGGTCAGTGTGTGTGGTGTGGGTCAGTGTGTGTGGTGTTTGTCAGTGTGTGTGGTGTGGGTCAGTGTGTGGTGTGGGTCAGTGTGTGTGGTGTGGGTCAGTGTGTGTGGTGTGGGTCAGTGTGTGTGGTGTGGGTCAGTGTGTGGTGTGGGTCAGTGTGTGTGGTGTGGGTCAGTGTGTGTGGTGTGGGTCAGTGTGTGTGATGTGGGTCAGTGTGGTGTGGGTGAGTGTGTGGTGTGGGTCAGTGTGTGTGGTGTGGGTCAGTGTGTGTGGTGTGGGTCAGTGTGTGGTGTGGGTCAGTGTGTGTGGTGTGGGTCAGTGTGTGTGGTGGGGGTCAGTGTGTGTGGTGTGGGTATGTGTGGTGTGGGTCAGTGTGTGTGGTGTGGGTCTGTGTGGTGTGGGTCAGAGTGTGTGGTGTGGGTCAGTGAGTGTGGTGTGGGTCAGTGTGTGTGTGGTGTGGGTCAGTGTGGTGTGGGTCAGTGTGTGTGGGTCAGTGTGTGTGGTGTGGGTCAGTGTGTGTGTTGGGTGGGTAAGTGTGTGTGTGTGGTGTGGGTCAGTGTGTGTGGTGTGGGTCAGTGTGTGTGTGGTGTGGGTCAGTGTGTGTGTGGTGTGGGTCAGTGTGTGTGTGGTGTGGGTCAGTGTGTGTGTGGTGTGGGTCAGTGTGTGTGTGGTGTGGGTCAGTGTGTGTGTGGTGTGGGTCAGTGTGTGTGTGGTGTGGGTCAGTGTGTGTGGTGTGGGTCAGTGTGTGTGGTGTGGGTCAGTGTGTGTGGTGTGGGTCAGTGTGTGTGGTGTGGGTTAGTGTGGTGTGGATTAGTGTGGTGTGGGTCAGTGTGTGTGGTGTGGGTCAGTGTGGTGTGGGTCAGTGTGGTGTGGGCCAATGTGTGTGGTGTGGGTCAGTGTGTGTGGTGTGGGTCAGTGTGTGTGGTTTGGGTCAGTGTGTGTGGTGTGGGTCAGTGTGTGTGGTGTGGGTCAGTGTGGTGTGGGCCAATGTGTGTGGTGTGGGTCAGTGTGTGTGGTGTGGGTCAGTGTGTGTGGTGTGGGTATGTGTGGTGTGGGTATGTGTGGTGTGGGTCAGTGTGTGTGGTGTGGGTCAGTGAGTGTGGTGTGGGTCTGTGCGTGTGGTGTGGGTCAGTGTGGTGTGGGTCAGTGTGTGTGGTGTGGGTCAGTGTGGTGTGGGTCAATGTGTGTGGTGTGGGTCAATGTGTGTGGTGTGGGTCAATGTGTGTGGTGTGGGTCAGTGTGTGTGGTGTGGGTTAGTGTGGTGTGGGTCAGTGTGGTGTGGGCCAATGTGTGTGGTGTGGGTCAGTGTGTGTGGTGTGGGTATGTGTGGTGTGGGTATGTGTGGTGTGGGTCAGTGCGTGTGGTGTGGGTCAGTGAGTGTGGTGTGGGTCAGTGTGTGTGTGGTGTGGGTCAGTGAGTGTGGTGTGGGTCAGTGTGTGTGGTGTGGGTCAGTGTGTGTGGTGTGGGTCAGTGTGTGTGGTGTGGGTCAATGTGTGTGGTGTGGGTCAGTGTGTGTGGTGTGGGTCAGTGTATGTGGTGTGGGTCAGTGTATGTGGTGTGGGTCAGTGTATGTGGTGTGGGTCAGTGTGTGTGGTGTGGGTCAGTGTGGTGTGGGTCAGTGTGGTGTGGGCCAATGTGTGTGGTGTGGGTCAGTGTGTGTGGTGTGGGTCAGTGTGTGTGGTTTGGGTCAGTGTGTGTGGTGTGGGTCAGTGTGTGTGGTGTGGGTCAGTGTGTGTGGTGTGGGTCAGTGTGGTGTGGGCCAATGTGTGTGGTGTGGGTCAGTGTGTGTGGTGTGGGTATGTGTGGTGTGGGTATGTGTGGTGTGGGTCAGTGTGTGTGGTGTGGGTCAGTGAGTGTGGTGTGGGTCTGTGTGTGTGGTGTGGGTCAGTGTGGTGTGGGTCAGTGTGTGTGGTGTGGGTCAGTGTGGTGTGGGTCAGTGTGGTGTGGGTCAATGTGTGTGGTGTGGGTCAATGTGTGTGGTGTGGGTCAGTGTGTGTGGTGGTGTGGGTTAGTGTGGTGTGGGTCAGTGTGGTGTGGGCCAATGTGTGTGGTGTGGGTCAGTGTGTGTGGTGTGGGTATGTGTGGTGTGGGTATGTGTGGTGTGGGTATGTGTGGTGTGGGTCAGTGCGTGTTGTGTGGGTCAGTGAGTGTGGTGTGGGTCAGTGTGTGTGTGGTGTGGGTCAGTGAGTGTGGTGTGGGTCAGTGTGTGTGGTGTGGGTCAGTGTGTGTGGTGTGGGTCAGTGTGTGTGGTGTGGGTCAATGTGTGTGGTGTGGGTCAGTGTGTGTGGTGTGGGTCAGTGTATGTGGTGTGGGTCAGTGTATGTGGTGTGGGTCAGTGTATGTGGTGTGGGTCAGTGTATGATGTGTCTCGCAGGTCAACAAATTCTGACAGCACCAATGATAAACGGAGAGGTCTGGAAGTTTCCAGGTCATCTGGATCACCTGGTCGCCACAAGTATCACAACCTGTGCTTATAATTAGCTTATTTGTCAGTATACCTTATACATATTTATTTGTTAATGTAACCAAGCCTAAAACAACTTAAAGAAAGCACTGTTTGTAAGTATACAGAAAACGTTGAGAAGATGACACTGGGGAACACTTTTTTTTTTTACACAGGGTTTGACAAGGTTAAGGATCCCTAGCTTTATTGACAAGCTATTTACAGGTTAAGGATTCCTAACTTTATTGGCAAGCTAAGAGCTGTTACCTACATCAGCTCATTTGAAAGCATTTTTATTGTTATGAGACATACAAGTAGGGAACAGGATGAAGTTGGAGCCATCTGTGGGCCAGCATTTTCATTTCATCAACTGACTATCTCGTTGACATCATTATGCTGTACGAATGTGTTCCATACTCGAGTCATCCTGGGTATGTATGATCTCAGATGGAGTGAAGTTCTGGAGAAGGGTACAGCCAGAGTGAAGTTGCTGCTTTCTGCCCGTCTTGTGGCATAAAAGCATGTTTCACGCTGTCCTCGAAGTGGATCCAAGTGTGGTACTTTGACAATATTGGCCTTGTACATAACAGTAAGGCCACCCACATCCCTCCTATGTTGAAGGCTCTGCTGAAATGACAGATCTATCCAGGATGGGTCCAGGCGAGAGATGAGACGTCTTGCTCTGTTCTCTACTCTGTCAAGCAGTCGCAGATGAGAGGGGAGGCAGGCAAACCAAGAAAGTGGAGCATACTCAAGGTGCGAGCGTACTTGTGCCTCGTACAGAATCTTGCAACCCCTACTGTCAAGTAGATGCGAGATACGGCGAAGTGCTGTAAGCTTCCTGGCTGCCTTGTTTGTAAGATTTACAACATGGTTCTTCATGGTTAGTTTGGAGTCAAATTTCACCCCAAGGATATCAACTTCTTCTCCAGGTGCCAACACCCTCCCATTCATCCTTACTACTGCACCAGCATTACCATCATGGTGCCTAGAGACGAGCATCATTGCGTTTTCTCAGGTGCAAATGTTATTTGCCATCTGTTTCCCCAAGCTGATATAGCTCTCAGCTGGTGATTGATGTAGCTTAGAGCAGCTGGCATTTCTTCTCTTGGATAAGTGAATGTCAGTGTGCAGTCGTCTGCATATGCATGTCATTCTGGGAGGAGATGAAGAAGGTCGTTGAAGTAGACATTCCATAACAATGGTCCCAGCACGCTTCCTTGTGGAACACTTGCCCCAATAGGATGTCTTGCTGATTCCGTTCCACTGAGAACTACACTTAGAGATCTACCCTGAAGGTAATCACTGAGGAGTCATAGCGTAGAGCCTGCAATTCCCAGTGCTTTAAGTTTTGCTAAGAGGCCCTGGTGCCACACCCGGTCGAAAGCGCCAGCAATGTCCAGTGCTAACACACAGCTGACTTTGGATTCATCCAGTGACTGGTGCCACTTAGTGGAGAGGTTTAACAACACATCAGCAGCAGAGTAACCTTTCCTGAAGCCATATTGACGATCACAAAGTAGTGAGTGGTAGTCAAAAAACTGTCATTTGTCTTGAGATTATTGTCTCAAAGATCTTACCAGTGATTGACAGGAGTGACACTGGTCTGCAGTTGTTGATTTCTAAGAGCTATTGAAAAAAAATAATTACAGACCACACCGGAACACGTAACTTTTACATGGGTAAAGGACTACTGTAGCTCAGTAATCAAATAACTTGGTTCAAAACTAGGTGCTAAAACTTTATCTATAACTAAATAGTGGGAAATAGTGATCTTTTGAGGGTGGCAGCGTGATGGGTAGTATACCATAGGTCACACTTGGAAGGTCCTGGAGGGATTGGTACCAAACCAGGCACGAAAATCACTCCCTATGAAAACAAAAGACTCGGCAGGAGATGCAACATTCCCCCGATGAAAAGCAGGGGCACCACGAGCACACAGAGAGAACACAATAAGTGTCTAGGGCCCAAGACTGTTTAATTGCCTCTCAGCATACATAAGGGGGATTACCAATAGACCCCTGGCTGTCTTCAAGAAGGCACTGGACAGGCACCTAAAGTCAGTGCCTGACCAACCGGGCTGTTGTTCGTACGTCCGCTTGCGTGCGGCCAGCAGCAACAGCCTGGTTGATCAGACCCTGATCCACCGTGAGGCCTGGTCTCATACCGGGCCGCGGGGGCGTTGACCACCCGAAACCCTCTCCAGGTAAATTCCAGGTAAACCCCTCAAGGGAGGTTCCTTGATGCTGGTGAGGGACTCCTGACATGGGAAATTGGATCTGTGCTCCGGTTCCCTGAATTGAGCCTTAATACCTTCCATCCACTCCCCCCAAATGCGCTGTATAATCCTACGGGTTTAGTGCTCCCCATGATTATAATAATAATAATACCATAGGTCAGATTTTGAATGAGTTAAGGTATGATACCAGCTCATTGCTTGTAGCGTTGAGTTTTTATTACTCGAGTACCTGTGACCGGCGTCGAGGTTTTTTTCTAAACTGGCAGGTCGGTCTGAAGCCAGATTTTCTTGTTAACTGGCTGGTCAACCAAGCTGTTGATCGTAGGCCTACATAGCCATTATAGTTAGGTACTTGTAGTAGGTGATGGCCCAGTTTTCGCTTTCTTTAACAGCACTTGTACTCCCTAGTTGTTCTCTCAATTTTACACTTACGTAAGGTTAATAACCTAGTTGGAGCCTCCTTGTACTTACTAAGGCACACTTAATGGCTACACTTTCGGGTCCATCATCTAGACCAACAAGTGTGGCTTCACGTGTCCCCCTAAGGATCCTACCTTATGCTTTCTCTGCCTCCATGCACACATGCTATGCAGGTGATGCAGGCGCCTACACACACACACACACACACACACACACACACACACACACACACACACACACACACACACACACACACACACGCATATGCAACAGGCCTAGTGTCTAATCGACATGTGCCTAGGACAAAATGGTAACTAACACACGCGCGCATGCACATACAACAGGCCTAGTGTCTAATCGACATGTGCCTAGGACAAAATGGTAACTAACACACGCGCGCATGCACATACAACAGGCCTAGTGTCTAATCGACATGTGCCTAGGACCAAATGGTAACTAACACACCTTCACACGATAAACAAGAGCTATTTCCAAACAGGTGACTTTCGACTCATAAAGACTGATTAACACAGTGAGAGTAAGGGTAAGGTACACACGATATCTTTTGTTTCATATTATTTAACATACCAGCCATCTCCCACCCAGGCAGGGTGGCGCGAAAAAGAGGGAACACTGTCACCATCACTCATTCAATCACCGTCATTCCAGGAGTGTGTTGTCATCACAGTCTACGATAAGCTTCTGGAGTACAGCATCCTCACCCCTCCATTCAGAGTGCAGACAATGTAATTCCCATCGTTAGAACTCAAGTTTAGCTCATCTAACCAGTTTCTTTGAATCACTTCATAAATATTATTTTGTTCACACTCCAACAGCACGTCAAGTCATTAAAAACCCACTTGCCTCCACTAACTGCTATCTAACGCGCTCATACAAACCTGTTGCATGTCCAAGATCCTAATTAACACTCAAAACTTCCATCACCCCCTCCCTCCAACTCTTCCAAGGACGACCCCTACCCACTCTTCCCTCTCCTTCTAGTCGTCCTACTTTTCCTCATCACTTCTAAATATCCAAACCTCTTCAAAAAACCTCTCCTTAGCCCTCTGAATAATCCTCTTGGTAAACCCACACCAAATCTGCAAGCTCCGAATTCTCTGCATAATGTTTATTCTACACACACACACCCCTGAAACATGACATCTCACCCGCCGCCGCCGCCTGGCTGCAATATTTCAAACCAATGCTTCACACTCGTATAACAGTGTTGGTGCCACTAGACTCAGCTAAACTTCCCATTTTGTCCCTACGTGGATATGTTATGCATCACCACAGAAGCCTCAATGCAGCACCCGCCTTTTACTCATCGTCAGTTCAATGGTCCACCTCGTCTTTCATAGATGCCATCTGAAGACAAGTTCTCTCCCAAATATTTTACCTTTGATATACCCTTGAAGAGTTTCGAGAGTTTCACTACTCTTGGAACCCGACCATGGGCCAGGTTCATCTGGTGCTTGCCTGGTCAACCAGGCTGTTGCTGCTGGAGGCCCGCTGCCCCACATATCCATCACAGCCTGGCTGATCTGGCACCTGGTGAAAATACTTGTCCAGTTACCTCTTGAAGGCTTCTACACTTGTTCCAGCAGTGTTTCTGATATCTTCTGGTAAGATGTTGAACAGTCTGGGACCCCGGATGTTGATACAGTGTTCCCTTATTGTCCCCACCGCGCCCCTGCTCCTCACTAGGCCTATTTTGAACTTCCTCCCATATTTCTCACTCCAGTATGTTGTTATGGCAGTGTGCAGATTTGGGACCAAGCCCTCGAGTACTTTCCAGGTATATATCATGTACCTCTCTCTCCTCCGCTCCAATGAGTACATGTTCAAGCCTTGAAGGCGTTCCCAGTCATTTAGGTGCTTTACTGGCTCAATGTGAGGCCGTAAACGATCTCTCAATATTTATTTTCTCCATTACTCCTTCCAATATGATTCCCAATCTTTCATTGCGTAGATTTTTGTTTATTCTTATTATCCTGCCATTTTCAATATATTACTTTAATTTCGTTATTTTACATACCCTCCCAAAATTCACCACCACCCTCTCTTGAGAATTACACAAAACACAAGTCTCATTGGCAAGGAGCGACGGTGATAGTTCCCGCTTTGTGTCAAATTTGTTATACGTAATTTATTCCTACGGTTCTCCCAACAACCTAGCTTTCAGTTCTTTTACAACCTAATCTATACATTTGTAAACAACCATGATAGCATCACATATCCCTGTCTAGGAAAATTATTCCCCTCTCTCCTACACACCTGGTATAAGCTTCATTAGTGGTATAAAAACTGTTTATTTCTGTTAGTAACCTACAATTTATTCCATAAAACTGCATCACCTGACTCGTTTTTCTCCTATCCACCCTATTATATTACTTTTCTAAACCCATAAATTCAACAAAAAGTCCTAAACTTTACGTAAGTATTATTCACTTATATGCTTCAATGTAAACACTTGGTCTACATACCACCTATCTTTCCTATACCTCTTTATTCCTCTGCAATCCTGCTTTCAGCCTTAATTAACATACTGTACCCGGTATACTCATCAGGCTTATTTCCCTATAATACTTACTCTGTCTGTTATCCACTTTTTCCTTACACAAACTATACATACTCTCTGCAAATCCCTAGGTATCTCTCAACTTTCATTTATATTCTGAACAAATACACCAACATCTTCAAAATAACCTCTCCACCCGCCTATAGCATAGATACTATCTATCCCAGCTGCTTTACCCCTTTTCATGCTGTATAGCCCTTGTGGCTTAGCGCTTCTTTTTTATTATAATAATAATATAATACCCCTTTTCATTCTGCTCAATATCTCCCACACTTCTGCATACACATCTGGCTCCGCCTGATACCTTCCTCCCCAGTGTACGAAATCAGTGGCGTTGCTAGGGTTGGTGTCACCCGGGGCGGCATCTTTGGTGTAACCCCCATGAAATTCATGGACGGGGGGATGGGAGGAGTAAACTCCAGTTACGTCACTACTGCATGACCAATCACTAATGCTTAGCAATGAGAACGTTTACGGGCCATAAACAGGAGAATACTTCTCCACTTTATTAATGACAAAATAAATAATCGTAGTAATATTGAGGAAACAAACTCAAATACCAGTTTGAGTACAGCCAACAGATCCTACATTTATTCATCTTCAACAATGCAAAAAAAAAAAAAACTTGAAAAATAAAAAAAATACAGTTTATAATTTGATCTTGAGTACAGGTAACATCTCAGAGAATCTGATCTTACATTTCCTTGCCTTCAATCCTGCAAAATCATCTATCACATCAACAAAATCAATGATTTTTCCTACATAGGCCTATTTGTACTCTGTAATCATATAAGAAACGAAGGATTTTTCTCTTATGTTGCTGCAGCAGTTTTGGGCATTAGTGCCACCTTTAGAGGCTCTATGGTGTCACCCGGGGAGCCCCCCCCCCGCGCCCACCCCTTACGACGCCACGGCACGAAATCGCTGCCTCTCTTACTTCGTGAACATTTAACAATTCTCAAAACATTCCCTCTGTCTTCGCAGTACCTCCACTTCCCTTATTTTGTTCTCCATTGGTAATCCATTTGTTCCCTAATAAGCTCACTCACCATACTAACCCTTCTCCAAAATCTTTCCCTATTCTCAGCAAAAAATTGTTGATCAAGCCTCTTCCACTCTCATTTGCTCTCCTTTTGCACTCCCTAATCACACTTTTTTTTTTTTTTACTCTCTAAATTCTCCACCTGAGTACGATTTCAATACTGTAAAAACCGCTCATTCTAACTTTTTTCTCCCTTACCATCCTCTTCACCTCATTTTAAAAATCTCAAATTACAGGAGAATACAAAATGAATGAGGTTACTTACACATTGTGCATGGCGTGAATCAACCTTTGAAGATGAGGTTCCATATACAACACCTTCAGTCAGGTTCAGGCTCTCAGTAATCTCATCTGCAACTTCAACTCCTAGACTCAAACTTCAACTCCCAAATGTTTGTCTGCGGTGCTTTTATATAATCTCCCAGACGCCCATTCCCTCATGCCTTAACCTATCAGAATACACTTCCCATAAGCTATCACATTTTGGGCCAATCTTTAATGTCCAAGCTTCCCACTTCACTGACCTGTACTCAGGACGGCAGCTATAGGCGTCCGCAGGTCTTGTGGTACCTATATCACAGGCCTCCTTACGTTGATTTTGTGACCTCTTAACGAGATATAATAATAATAATAATAATAATAATAATAATAAACTTCTACAAGTATATGTACAAGGTATGCAAGGTCTAGCTGACATCTATGACATACTATTAAATAGAAAGCCCCTTGACATACAGAGTATTTCTGGTAAATTAGGTCAATTCTGTCCCAGGATGCGACCCACATCAGTCGACTAACACCTAGGTACTCATTTTACTGATGAGTGAACAGGAACAGCAGGTGTCTTGTGGAAACATGTCCTAATGTTTTCCAGCCGTACCGGGGAGTCGATCCCCGGACCTCACTGCGCTAGCGATCGAACTATGGGATACTTGACAGATGTTTACTCGCCCAGCAGTTTCAAGTAAATTATGTTTAAATTCATAAGGCAAAAGTGAATCTGAACTTAAAGAAAAATGATAAAAATCGTATTCTACACCACAATAACAGACCAGATTAACGTCTGCATACCTGAAGATCTGGAGGATGCGCAGATATATTCTCTTGACAATGGATGGAGTACAGGTAGATACCTAGTGGTCAAAAGATAGATACAACGTAGACACCAGATTGATACCAGGTAAACACCAAGAAGATATCATGTAACCACCAGGAAGCAAACAGAATAATATTGCAAAAATACACCAAATTAGGAAACTTAAGAATGTCCTTAGAAATCTAAAGAATGACTCCTTCAAAGGAATATTTATTATTCAAGTCACAGTGATGCTAGAGTATACCGCGCTAGTATGGACTAAACAAGATGGATCCTAGCATATACAGCACCAGTAAGGAGCCCACATATACAGCACTAGTAATGGTGTATCCTAGAATATACAGCACCAGTAAGAAGCCCACAGGTAAGATGGTCCTAGAGTATACAGCGCCAGCGTGAAGCCAACACATAGAAAAATATAAAGAAACAAACCTAGAGAGAGAATAAGTAACGCAGGCACAAAGGAAATAAACATTATAAATACAAAACTGAAGGGACTTTGTTACCTGGTATCAATCTTGGTGTTTACCTGGTATAGATCTGGTGTCTACGTTGTATCTATGTTTTGTCCACTAGGTATCTGCTTGTACTCCATCCATTGTCAAGAGAATATATCTACGTATCCTCCAGATCTTCAGGTCTCATGTCTCAAGAAGAGCACAGAACAGGGAGGGATAAGTTCACAACATTAAAAATGCTCCTCGAAAAAGACAGAGGACAAAACTGTTCACCATGGGAAACAGGACACAGATGGAAGCTCAACACATATACGAGCCACTTATATAGAATGCGCTATTTCACATGCATTATAGTTCGTTAATGTTTGTCTGATTTAACCTCTATACACAACAAATATCTGTTATAAAAGGTTTGGTTAGGTCAATGTAAATTTATATTTACTTACAGTCAGTAAATAATAACGAGGTAACAAGTAGGCGGCTAACTTATTATTATTATTATTATTATTATTAAAGATTCGCCGATAATTTTCCCGGCCCGGGCCTTTTCCAAGTGGTGGCCCGGCCTTGGCTCCCTATTTAGGGAGTGTCTGAGACCTAAGTCTCCCATGGGAGGAGGTATAAGTACCTCCTCATCTTTGGGACCAACTGTCCCCTCTGGTCTGCCATCCCCGCCCCAGGGGAGCTAATGGGAATGACAGTGTTTTGAGCTGCAAGCTCGGGCTCAGGCACCTACTCTACCCCAGAAGCGTTAGGCATGGTGTCGATGTGGTCAGGCGGCTAACGTCTGGCAACGCGGGACATACAATAGTTACTTAAAGCGTTGTCATCCCAACTTTGTTTAAATTTAGGATAGGCTGTATCCTGCATCCTGAAGTCACAGGTGAACGTTGGTTGGGCATCTGAAAAATATGCAAATGCTCAAGACTAGTCATCATCAGCCCGGACTGAACCAGCGGTCCGATTCAACTCAGACTTCAGCAGAATTTTTCAGACAATAGTGATCTTCGTGATAAATGGTTTAGAAAACCGAAAAGTTATAGAATGAGACACTTGTGCAACACTAGGGAATCTTTACTAAGGAAACGTTTCGCCACACAGTGGCTCCATCAGTCCAAAGAAAGGAGAAAGGTAGAAAAAGAGGAGTTTGAGGTAATCAGCCCCTCAGCCTAGAATCTGATTACCTCAAACTCCTCTTTATCTGCAGTTCTTCTTTGTACTGGACTGATGAAGCCATTGTGTGGCGAAACATCTCCTCAATAACGATTCCCAAATACTGCACAAATGTCTCATCTTCAATAGTGATCTTATTTAGTTCAAACATTACTAACAATCTTGTAGAAGACAAAAGATGTGAAAAACTGTTGGAAAATGACCCCTAGAGTCACCACGTAAACAGACAGGTATGTAGGGAAACTCCGAGAAGATTTGTTGACGAGAATTTGAATCCATCAACGAGATGAAACCTTGCATCAAAATCAATTTACTTCCTTCAGCGTGAGCACTGCTGTGGGGTCGTGAGGAGGCGGAGGTGCGTCACCAGAGTGAACTGAGGCGAATATTGTACAGCGAGGTTCCTGGGTTCTGTGTGCATATTGTGTCTCATTAATATTCAGTGCGCAATATTACGCCAACTCGGGCACACTACGCCAGGGCTGGGATTACACCAGTCTACCGGGACTCCCTCTCCTGAGCTACATAAGTCTTCTATAAAATAGACAACAAAATACTTATTCATGAAACTTTGTTGGCAAGGGAAGATTGTGTGTCGAGATGCCAGAGATACGTCAGGCATCTACGGCTACTACCAAAGGGTCTTATCTACAGCTACTACCCGAGGCCCTCACCTACAACTTCTACATCTACCACTTGAAGGCTCGCCTCGCGAGCACACCCGGTGTGGTGCTAGGCTGCCAAGATTCCTCCTGCAATGCGGACAAGAAACTTGACTAGTAAACAATGGTGGTAGACACGGCGGAGCACAGCTGGCGAGGCACCGCAAAACACCCGAGGTAAGGTGACTATTAATAGTAAGGCAGAGATAGGTAAACGTGATGGGTGTATGGCGGAGGGGCCAGACCTCTGATGCCGTTCCCCAAATTGTGCTTATGGCAACCCTAATTTTCACTGGGTTTATTATGCACACTTTTTTTTTTTACTTTTGCATCTGTGAAGCCAGTAAGCGATTCTATATAATCTGTAGCATTGCCTGTGACAGTTTTCAAGAGTTTTCATGCCCTCGCAGTCCAAGCTGAAGCCTAGCCAGCTAGGTTATTGCTGTTATAAATTATGAGATATCTCTCGTCCTCGTTCCTGAGTACATGCTGAGTGCTTGGAGGCTGACCCACTTGCTCACTTATTTTGCTAAATTTATTCATAATGTAAAAAAAAAACTCCATAGTGTTTCTCGTACTGTCTCACAAACACAGACCAAGAAGTGGTAAAGAGTGTTCTGGCAGCAGATGATAACAGAACATTACTTAACAGTGAACAGTCAACAGCCACTCAGAAGCTAACACTAATTCAGAAGTACAAGCCATTCACGAAAGCATCTGTACAATAAAATAATATTTAACTGCAATAATAGACTAAAATACCCAAGTCAAAAAAGAAAAAAAAAAGAAAAAGAGAAGATTCATGGGAAAAAGCACATGCAGTATTGGGCCCTCGCGTAGAGACGGAACTTACACCCAAGTCGCAGTGTGACTGTTCGGTGAGCCTAAGATGAGACTTTAATGTTCATATCTGATTGTCTTCAAGTAGGATCAGACGAGTTCCGTTACCATGAACACTATTACCGTGAATATCGTTATCATGGAGATCGTTATCCTGAGTACCACCACGGTGACCATTACCATGAATACCGTTACCACGAATACCGTTACCATGGATACCTTCACCATGGAGACCATCGCTATGAATACCATTACCACGGAGACCATTACTATGAATACCATTACCATGAATACCATTACCATGGAGACTACAGTAGTTGTCGTGGTGTTCGACAATCGCCTCATCTTCTGCAATGTTTTTTCTTCTTTTTTTTCTTGAAGGAGAATTGAGGTCCCTCGGGAGGATTGGATTCTCTGGGAGAAAATGGACGAGTCTCGCCTAGAAAAACAAACTGCAAGAAAATTTCAACTTTTCTTTTACTTTTGTCGAATTATATTTTCTATTTTTATTGCACTTAAGACGAATTACGATTTTTTTTTCTTTATTATAATTTAGTCGAATTATAGTTTATATTTTTACTATAATTTAATCGCATTATAGTTTTTAATCTTTATTATAATTTAGCCTATAGTTTTTATTTTGTGTTTTAGGCGAATTATAGTTATTTATTACAATTTAATCCACAGTTTTTATCTTTTTTAAAATTTAGCCTAATTATAGTATTCAGTATTTTAAGCGAATTATAGTTATTTTTTTATTATTCTTTACTCGAATTATATTTTGTTAAAATTGGTTATAGTTTATCTGAAGTGAAATTTGTAGCTTTCTTATACTTTCAGTTTCTAGTTGTCACGTACTAGTATTTGTGCTATAAATCTAGTAGTACAATTAATCTAACCGCCTTATTTATCAATGTTGTGCAACTTCTGGGGTTTAGAAAGACAGGTGAGCAACAACACAAGGGCATATTTATTAGAATACGTTTCGGTCCTGGGACCTTGGTCACTTCAGGAACGCTTTCTAATATGACCTAGTGTTTGTTCACGTGTTTTTTTAAATCAATTTCTCGGTATCTATAACCAAAGTTCAAGCCATCGTCTGGTTGGTCTTGAAGGTTTTTTAAAACTAAGGTGTTTATCACCTGTTCCAGGGCTGAGGGACTGATTACTTCATCTTCTACTGTGTTTTGTGAACATCAAAATGGTATACAATACCGACAGGTTGGTAGGTAAGACACATAGGCAACAGTAGGCAACTTTATTCCGAAACGTTTCGCCTACACAGTAGGCTTCTTCAGTCGAATACAGAAAGTAGGCAGGAACAGTAGAGATGTGAAGACGATGTAATCAGTCCATCACCCTTGAAGTCGTAGAATTTGAGGTTGTCAGTCTGATTACATCGTCTTCACATCTCTACTGTTCCTGCCTACTTTCTGTATTCGACTGAAGAAGTCTACTGTGTAGGCGAAACGTTTCGGAACTGTGTTTTGTATATATTTCGACAGTCTTCAGATTATGTCCATGTACTTACTGTCTTGAGAAAGGTACTGGATGGCGAAACGTCTACAAAGTAAAGATGCCCAGATGTTGCACATGTGTCTAACTCTCTCTGCCACTGCCTGTAGTGTGTGAATCACTGCT
Source organism: Cherax quadricarinatus (assembly GCF_038502225.1). NCBI lineage: Eukaryota > Metazoa > Arthropoda > Malacostraca > Decapoda > Parastacidae > Cherax > Cherax quadricarinatus. The sequence continues at coordinate 28,300,895 of NC_091342.1, read as the reverse complement.
CTTTAATTCAGATCATATTCATACTTTAGCCTACTGTTGTTTGGTGGTGGATTGTCAATCACTGCCACTGTTATTTTTGTCTCTTTCGAAAATATAGTTACTGGTATATATCTGAAATCTCGTTTAGGTGCTTTACTGGCTCAATGTGAGCTGTAAACGATCTCTGTATTTGTTCCAGCTCTGATATTGCTCCTGCTTTGAACGGGGCCGTCAGCACTGAGCAATATTCTAATTGAGGGAGCACTAGCGATTTGAAGAGTGTCACCATCGGCATTATTTCCCCGTGTTTGGAGAGCTCTCAATAACCACCCTGTCATCTTCCTGGCTCTCGTAATCTTTATCTCGTTATGGTCTTTAAAAGAAAGGTCAACTGACATGAGGTGTCAGAGTGGGCGCCTGTGACAAGCAGGGTTCCACAGGGGTCAGTCCTAGGACCAGAGCTATTTTTGGTATGTGTGAATGACATGACGGAAGGGATAGACTCAGAAGTGTCCCTGTTTGCAGATGATGTGAAGTTAATGAGGAGAATTAAATCGGATGTGGATCAGGCAGGACTACAAAGAGACGAACGGGCTGCAAGCCTAGTCTTGCAACTGGCTCCTCGAATTTAACCCCGCCAAATGCAAAGTCATGAAGATCGGGGAAGGGCAAAGAAAAGCAGAGAGTATAGGCTAGGTGGCCAAAGACTGCAAACCTTGGAGTGAGTATAATACCGCGCACATCTCCTGAGGCGCACATCAATCAGATAACCGCTGCAGTATATGGGCGCCTGGCAAACCTAAGAATAGCGTTCCGATACCTCAGTATGGAATCGTTCAAGATTCTGTACACCGTGTACGTCAGACCCATACTGGAGTATGCAGCACCAGTTTGGAACCCGGTAAGCACGTCAAGAAATTAGAGAAAGTGCACAAAGGGTCACATTTGGAAGTTGAAGGCTCAGATGAGTCAAAGGGATGTAATATTTCTTTAGTCACCGAGTTGCCAGGAAGTGGAATAATCTGGCAAGTGACGTAGTGGAGGCGGGAACCATACACAGTTTTCAGACGAAGTTTGATAAAGCTCATGGAGCAGGGAGAGAGATAACCTAGTAGCGATCAGTGAAGAGGCGGGGCCAGGAGATATGTATCGACCCCTGCAACTACAAACAGGTGAGTACACACACACACACACACACACACACACACACACACACACACACACACACACACACACACACACGTGTGAGCGCACTACTGCTCATCATCTGCTTAACAATTAAGACTTTAAATCGTAAACGTCTGAGTGTGATCTCTTGAGATTCCCTGACGTTCTTGCCCTACGTTCCTTCCCTTACCTTCCTTCTCGCTCTGAACCTTTGTTTTACTGCTCTTTTTTTTATTCGAACTGTCTCCGCTTCGTTTATCTTTACCACGTTCCTAATTTCTTTTTATTTTCTTGTTTAATCTCTTTGGCCTTTATCTCTCAAGTTCATCATGTCTTTCTTACTCTCAATCCTGTCAATCCTCTCTTCAAGTCTTACCTCAGTCTTACTTTATGCTTACCTCAGTCTTACTTTATGCTTACCTCAGTCTTACTTTATGCTTACCTCGGTCTTACTTTATGCTTACCTCGGTCTTACTTTATGCTTACCTCAGTCTTACTTTATGCTTACCTCGGTCTTACTTTATGCTTACCTCGGTCTTACTTTATGCTTACCTCGGTCTTACTTTATGCTTACCTCAGTCTTACTTTATGCTTACCTCGGTCTTACTTTATGCTTACCTCAGTCTTACTTTATGCTTACCTCGGTCTTACTTTATGCTTACCTCGGTCTTACTTTATGCTTACCTCAGTCTTACTTTATGCTTACCTCGGTCTTACTTTATGCTTACCTCAGTCTTACTTTATGCTTACCTCGGTCTTACTTTATGCTTACCTCAGTCTTACTTTATGCTTACCTCAGTCTTACTTTATGCTTACCTCGGTCTTACTTTATGCTTACCTCAGTCTTACTTTATGCTTACCTCAGTCTTACTTTATGCTTACCTCGGTCTTACTTTATGCTTACCTCGGTCTTACTTTATGCTTACCTCGGTCTTACTTTATGCTTACCTCGGTCTTACTTTATGCTTACCTCGGTCTTACTTTATGCTTACCTCGGTCTTACTTTATGCTTACCTCGGTCTTACTTTATGCTTACCTCGGTCTTACTTTATGCTTACCTCGGTCTTACTTTATGCTTACCTCAGTCTTACTTTATGCTTACCTCGGCTTACCTCAGTCTTACTTTATGCTTACCTCGGTCTTACTTTATGCTTACCTCGGTCTTACTTTATGCTTACCTCGGTCTTACTTTATGCTTACCTCAGTCTTACTTTATGCTTACCTCGGTCTTACTTTATGCTTACCTTAGTCTTACCTACATCATACCTTCAATTTTATCACTATCTTATACTCAGTTTTGTGTGCAGATTCAGGACCAGTTCCTCCAGAATTATCAAGGTGTCAATTGCAATGTTTCTTTCTCGATTGCGTTGCAATGAGTACAGTTTGAGTGACTGCTTGCTTTAAATAATTTTAGTGCATGACTGACTTTTAACAGGCAGTAAAAGTTCTCTTTACATTCTCCAGATCTGCGATTTTCCCTGCCTTAGGAGGGGCTGTTAACCTGCAGCAATATTCCAGTCAAGAGGGAAAAAACTGACTTTAGAAGGATCATTATAATCTTAACATTTCTTGTTTCTAAAGTTCAAGTTATCCTGACCTTCATATTCTTTGCAGTGATCATGATAACACTGGTGTGATCCTTGAAAGTGAGATAGTCCGATATTATCACTCCCAGGTCCCTCACATTTAGTCTACCACCTTACTTAATGTTTTGATTTTGTTTTACACTTCGTTTTAATTTTTATTTCCTCCATTTTTCCATTCTTTATAACTGAAATTTATCCGCCCACTGGAAGACGTGGTTTATAGCAACTCCGGAGATTTTGTGTTCATAATGGATGCAACTCTCGTACAAATTCTTGTAATATCTGCAAAGGATGATAGGGTGCTACGATTGATGTCTCCGGTTATCCTACATACGAGAACCAGAAAGAACTGGGGAGAGTACTGTGCCCTGGGGAACAGCTTCTCACCGTTGCAGCCTCCGGTTTTACTTTCTTCATTGTCACTAGAGAGGTTCTACTTGTTAGAAAGTTAAATATTCATCTGCCCATGTTTTCAGAGATTCCTTTAGCACGTCTTTTCCGCACTAATGCATCATGATCACATGTTTCTAAGCTTTCCACAAAGTCAGGGTATACTTCTAAAGATTGTCTTTCAGTGCATTCGAGACCACGTCGTAATGGTCCAGCAATACAGACAGGCAGGAGTGAAGTGTTCTAATCCCATGTTGCCGTGGGTTATGCAGCTGCTGTGACTCATGCGATTACCATTCTAGTTTTTAAAAACCCTTTGGTTGATTTAGATTTTGCGATTCTTTGCTGCCACCTTCATACAGTGGAGCTATGTCAGTGGTTTTTCGATAACGGTGGAGTAAGTCTTGTGTCCAGACTCCATCTTCACAGTTTTACAACAAGCTCTGTCCTCAGTCAAGCTTGTCAGACTTATCCACATCTTGTAGTCATTTCGAGCTGTCCATCAGAACTTGTGCCTGAAGGTTGCTTTTAGGGACCAGCGCCCCACAGGCCGGTCCCAGATCAGGGCCGCGAAGGCCATAGTCCTAGTAGCGCTAGCTAGAACCTTCATTATATAGCCAGACAACCTGGAGCCCTCGCTCCATAGTCAGACAAGCTGGAGCCCTCGCTCCATTGACAGACCAGCTGGAGCTGGAGCTCTGTAGTCAGACAAGCTGGAGCCCTTGCCCAATAGGCTACAACACACACACACACACACACACACACACACACACACACACACACACATATATATATATATATATATATATATATATATATATATATATAATGCCGTGCCGAATAGGTATAACTTGCTATTTTGGTTTAAATAGCAACGCTCTTCTTGCCGAATAGGGCAAGCGAAAATTTGTGTATGCAATAATTTCGTAAAAATAATTCTGAACCTAACTAAAAAAATACATTTCATTATATTTATTATTAAATTATTGTAAGATTATCTAAAATATATTTAGCTGGATTAGGCTAGATTAAATTGCGCTTATAAGTTTTCTAAGGTTCTTTTGGTGCAAAATTATTAATTTTTACATTAACATAAATGAAAAAATATATCTTTAGACGTGTAAGAGAATTTTAGAAAGGACTTAATTTTATACGAGTTCTTGCTAACTGATCAATTTTACCTATTCGACGCGACACACACACACACACGAACGACATGATGGAAGGAATAGACTCTGAAGTGTCCCTGTTCGCAGATGATGTGAAGTTGATGAGAAGAATTAAATCGGATGAGGATGAGGCAGGACTGCAAAGAGACCTGGACAGGCTGGACATGTGGTCCAGTACCTGGCTTCTCGAATTCAACCCAGCCAAATGCAAAGTCATGAAGATTGGGGAGGGGCAAAGAAGACCGCAGACAGAGTATAGGCTAGGTGGACAAAGACTACAGACCTCACTCAGGGAGAAAGACCTTGGGGTGACCATAACACCGAGCACGTCACCGGAGGCACACATCAACCAAATAACTGCTGCAGCATACGGGCGCCTGGCAAACCTGAGAATAGCGTTCCGATACCTTAATAAGGAATCGTTCAAGACACTGTACACTGTGTATGTTAGGCCCATACTGGAGTATGCAGCACCAGTCTGGAACCCACACCTGGTCAAGCACGTCAAGAAGTTAGAGAAGGTACAAAGGTTTGCAACAAGGCTAGTCCCAGAGCTCAAGGGAATGTCGTACGGGGAAAGGTTAAGGGAAATCGGACTGACGACACTGGAGGACAGAAGGGTCAGGGGAGACATGATAACGACATACAAGATACTGCGGGGAATAGACAAGGTGGACAGAGATAGGATGTTCCAGAGAGGGGACACAGGGACAAGGGGTCACAACTGGAAGCTGAAGACTCAGACGAATCACAGGGACGTTAGGAAGTATTTCTTCAGTCATAGAGTTGTCAGGAAGTGGAATAGCCTAGCAAGTGAAGTAGTGGAGGCAGGAACCACACATAGTTTTAAGAAGAGGTATGATGCAGTTCAGGAAGCAGAGAGAGAGAGGACCTAGTAGCGATCAGTGAAGAGGCGGGGCCAGGAGCTGAGTCTCGACCCCTGCAACCACAATTAGGTGAGTACAATTAGGTGAGTACACACACACTAATGATTTACAGTTTGTAATAAGCGAATTAAGATGAACACAGCCACAAGAAGGCAGAAAAGCAGATGAAGTGTTTGCGGTAAAGAAAATCTCAAGAACCGAATCCTTGGGAGGTATAAAGGGTGTTGTTATCCTGGTCATTAACCACGATAATAACATGTTATCAAAACAATGAATCCACGTGAAGGGATTTCGGAATAGAAAACAAGAAAAGGTACGACAGACACATCGGATTGAATAAGTGGAATTATGAATCAACATAAAGATGGACGGGGGGACTGAACCGTGGTCCCGAGATTAACAGGTTCAACGCTTCACCGCCAGAGCCACCATTATGGTAACTCAAGCGGTAGTGCGTCAGACCTGTTAATCTGGTTACCATGGTTTAATCCTTCTGTCCATCTTTCTGTTTATTCATTTACAGTCGTTTATTACGACTTAATCTGAGTTCAAGTAGAACTATGTTTAGTAAGGATAAATACCCAGAACGTGTAAATGCCAACGCATAAATTACCGTCAAGGAACGATAATATGAGCAATAATCATTATAAAAACGCTGGCAACTAGTTAAGTCAAAATACATTCTCAAATCTGGCTTCCGTATCGTCAGCTTGCCACGTCTCGCCAGGCAAATAACTCTAAAATACGTATTTCATTGATTAAATTTAATGATCGCAGCGTAGTGTTTACAACTATTCTTCTCCGTAAATTAGAAAGTGTAACAACTAAAATGAAGTTAGAGGATATTCAGATATAAGAGTAAAAACACAAATTAACGAATGTTGATCTGATAGCTTTAACCGAAACAAAATTGTAGGAGAATAACTTTTAAAAGCTGTGGAAAGTAATATGTCCTAACTTGGTAAACGAAAAAATTGAAATACAAAACAGGTTATAAATATATCATTATAACATCAATCTATAACTGTTATAAGCAAGAGACTGTGATGACATTAATGTAAACAAGAACGGGGGGATTTTTTGTTTCGTAAGAGTGGGAAGGGGCCGGTTCCCCCAGGCAATTTTTATTTATTTTATTTTTATTAACACACTGGTCGATTCCCACCAAGGCAGGGTGGCCCGAAAAAGAAAAACTTTCACCATCATTCACTCCATCACTGTCTTGCCAGAAGGGTGCTTTACACTACAGTTTTTAAACTGCAACATTAACACCCCTCCTTCAGAGTGCAGGCACTGTACTTCCCATCTCCAGGACTCAAGTCCGGCCTGCCGGTTTCCCTGAATCCCTTCATAAATGTTACTTTGCTCACACTCCAACAGCACGTCAAGTATTAAAAACCATTTGTCTCCATTCACTCCTATCAAACACGCTCACGCATGCCTGCTGGAAGTCCAAGCCCCTCGCACACAAAACCTCCTTTACCCCCTCCCTCCAACCTTTCCTAGGCCGACCCCTACCCCGCCTTCCTTCCACGACAGACTGATACACTCTTGAAGTCATTCTGTTTCGCTCCATTCTCTCTACATGTCCGAACCACCTCAACAACCCTTCCTCAGCCCTCTGGACAACAGTTTTGGTAATCCCGCACCTCCTCCTAACTTCCAAACTACGAATTCTCTGCATTATATTCACACCACACATTGCCCTCAGACATGACATCTCCACTGCCTCCAGCCTTCTCCTCGCTGCAACATTCATCACCCATGCTTCACACATATATAAGAGCGTTGGTAAAGCTATACTCTCATATATTCCCCTCTTTGCCTCCAAGGACAAAGTTCTTTGTCTCCACAGAGACAAAATCTCAAAGTCCCTCAGCCTGGAGTCGATGTGATCAGTCCATCAATCTTGTAGAATGTACAGCATAGGGCCGTAGACGTGACTTATATACTGTAGTCAGGTGATGGACTGAACACATCGACTCCAGGCTGAGGGACTGATTACCTCAAACTCCTCCTCTCCTTATACCTGCTTTGTATTGGACTGATGAAGCCACTGTGTGGCGAAACGTTTCCTGAATAAAGATTCCCATATGCTGCATAAGTGTCTCAATCTTCAACTTGTCGGTTTTTCAAACCATTCATCACACACACACATAGGTCAAATTCTGGCCCTAATTGTTGGAAACTGTGTTTTATGCACATAAAAAGTAATAAGTGTTTAAAGGGGCGACTCCAGAAATTCGATAAAACTAATGATTTTGTGTTGGTCAGTCTTGATGTCACTGCCAGGTTCACTGGTGTACTTGTGTCACTGCCAGGTTCACTGGTGTACTTGTGTCACTGCCAGGTTCACTGGTGTACCTGTGTTACTGCCAGGTTCACTGGTGTACCTGTGTCACTGCCAGGTTCACTGGTGTACTTGTGTCACTGCCAGGTTCACTGGTGTACCTGTGTTACTGACAGGTTCACTGGTGTACCTGTGTTACTGACAGGTTCACTGGTGTACCTGTGTTACTGACAGGTTCACTGGTGTACCTGTGTTACTGACAGGTTCACTGGTGTACCTGTGTTACTGACAGGTTCACTGGTGTACCTGTGTTACTGCCAGGTTCACTGGTGTACCTGTGTTACTGACAGGTTCACTGGTGTACCTGTGTTACTGACAGGTTCACTGGTGTACCTGTGTTACTGACAGGTTCACTGGTGTACCTGTGTTACTGACAGGTTCACTGGTGTACCTGTGTTACTGCCAGGTTCACTGGTGTACCTGTGTTACTGTTGTGCAAGAATGGTATATAATACCGACAAGATGAAATTAAGACATATGTGCAACATCTGGGTATCTTTACTGTAGACGTTTCGCCATCCAGTGGCTTTATCAATACAAATTCTAGGACATAACTTGAAGAGAGTAGGACTATATACAGAAGATGAGGTAATCAGTCCCTCAACCTTGGAGTAGGTGCGAAGAGCACCGTAGTCGTGAAGATTCTGAAACAGAAGCAAGGAGCCTGGCATAAGTGTAGACTGGAAGATGTACTTTGCCATGTTGCTAGTAAGTCAGACTTGATGAATTCCTACTTAGGTTAAATAGTTTGTCTTCGTCTATTAAGCTTCCAGGAATCTGAAAGGGAAGAAAATCCAAGATCCTTAGATCCTTGCACGGGACAGACAGGAAGTTTAAATTTAATATTTATAGGACGGCAACTCGTGTGTGTTCATATACTCACTATTATTCTTACCATGAGCAGAAAAGTTAAAGAGGAGTGTGTTCTTGACCATGTTTCTGAGATCTATAAGAAACGTAACCTTGAATTCCTCAGTGATGAAATAGGTACAATCTTTGTCATCGCCACAAAGATAAGATACCTAAAACTTTCCGGAAAGGGCATTAATTTCAGTAGGAAACACATTTTACAGTACTAAGGGAAGCACATACCCTTAAAAAATACATTCGTCCTTCCTTTCAATGAAAATCTCTCCAAGTTACCTTTTAATTATTACAATCATAACTAATAAGGATAAAGCTCTTAAAAACTTCAATATAAATGCAGTGTCACGAGCACATATACTTTCAAAGGACCTGCAGTACCTCTCCGTGCTAGATACCAGCTTATAGCACTGTCAGTTGAGCAATAAAGAAATAAAGTATACACCAGAAGATAGTTTTAGTTTACCATATATACAATTAGTAACACTATGTGCAGTAGGTATCAACCAATAAACTAAATGGTGAAGAGATTTGGGAGAGAGTGTATGAGAACTCTCATTACTTCAGCAATGAAACACCCACAGGGATGACAGATTATAGTATAATGCTAGCCACCTCGAGGCTCGTGAGGGTCTGAAGGTCCGGGCTGCTCCTACCTGCAAACTTGCTTCATTTGGGCTTCTCTCCCTCACCAAGGCAAAGTAGACAACCTCCAACACAATGGTAGTCACAACATAATAAATGGCGAACTTAAGCAAGCAGTGATCTACCATGGCTAAAGCTGATTAAAAACGACATACATGAAAGTGATTTCCTATGATGTACGCTGAATACGAAATATGCACTCGGCGCATGCCACTCACAATTTTCAGAGCAGCTGGGACCCGTCAGCAGCCAGGTGGCGGATCTGACAGGTATCATGCCGCTATTGCGTAAATAAAACTAGCTAATGGGACCGGTTTTTCCCTCTACAGTCCTAACAAAATGTAATTCAAAAGATATAATTCAAAACTGCTTTGTGTGACAAGCCATAAACACAAAGAAGAGATACTAGACAGTAGGATTAGCATAAGTCAAAGACACTTGCAGGCAGCAGTAATGTATATCTTCACTGAAGAACCTCAAGAGGCCCCTAAGTTCCCAAGTCTTCTAATAACATGTTCATTTTTCCACTATAATCTACCTTGTCCATAATTACTATCGCATTTGCTTTGTTTCGTAAGGTGAAGTCCAGGATCTTTCCTTAATTTATGGTATAACTCAGACCTCTGCAACACAACTGCTATCAAAGATTTGAGTTATACCATGAATTAAGGAAAGATCCTGGACTTCACCTTACGAAACAAAGCAAATGCGATAGCAATTATGGACAAGGTAGATTATAGTGGAAAAATGAACATGTTATTAGAAGACTGGGAACTTACGTGTCTCTTAAGAAGACCCTGCACTTCCCCCACACTACATGCTTGGAATAGAGCTGCTGCCCTAACTTCTAACTCGCGTCTATTTGTTAAAAAAAATGCGTGACATCTGGTGACATTAGCAAAGGAGCTAGCAACCTTTTAATCTAGTCGAAGGCTTACCTGGAGTATACCAGGAGAGGATTTCGGAGATCAACGCCCCCGCGGCCCGGTGTGTGAGCAGGCCTCGACTTCCCCGGTTTCCCGACACTGGTGGCCTGGTGGCCTGGTGGTTAACGCTCTCGCTTCACACGGTGAGGGCCTGGGTTCGATTCCCAGCCAGAGTAGAAACATTGGACGTGTTTCTTTCAACCTGTTGTCTATGTTCCCCATCAGTAAAATGGGTACCTGGGTGTTAGTCGACTGGTGTGGGTCGCATCCTGGGACACTGACCTAAGGAGGCCTGGTCACAGACCGGGCCGCGGGGGCGTTGACCCCCGGAACTCTCTCCAGGTAAACTCCAGGTAAACAAATAAATTTTATTTCCATACTTGCAAGAGATGTTACTTGTCTGTGATTATTCCCCTGAGTATTATAGTGAGCAACATTTGGAAGACTGAACTCTCTTCAATAACAGTCGATACCTCAAACAAGTGATCAACTTTTTCTACAGTAGACAAATATAGGATACCCTTGAGAAGCACAAACACCTGGAATAACATCTAAAAACTTGAGCAGCAACGCCAGCTGCCCGAGCTGGCTAAAGTTAGTCACTCCCGCTGATTCGTACATCTGGTAAATATTTTACATTGCTTTTCAATAAAATCCGTATGCGACTGCCCAGGATGCTTATTCAACATAAACACACGACTATATTTCTCAAGGAATGAACTGAGACATAATAAGAACCATAAACTTAACTATACTATAGTTCACGAAGTCTTTATCTCGTTAAGCCAGATGTTTACTCCGGTGCAACGCTGTGTGAAGGGACGCTCAGTGCTCGATCTGTCACTGCGAGGATTGGGTCTGATTCTCGAATTATTCGATAAATTGTTAAGGATCATTGAATCTTCAGAAAAACATCGTACTAATGACACCGATTTTTGAAAACAAACTAATCGCCAGCACGACGATATTTTCTCCCTTCTTTCAGTCATAATCTTGATTGAAAAACAAAATGATCCATAGTCTTTTGAATTATTATTATAATCAAGGGGAAGCGCTAAACCCGTAGGATTATACAGCGATAGTCTTTTGAAGAATAAGCTTTACTAACGTCCGACTTCTCAACACCCTCCCTTCGTGCATAAGGAAAATCACGAACAGACATCTGGCTGTCTTCAATAGTGAAATTGGCAATTTCTTCAAATCAGTTCCTAATAAACTAAGCAGAAGTTCATTCGTTGCACTGCGTGCTGCCAGTAGTAATGGCCTTGTTGATCAGGTCTTGATGCACCAAGAAGACTAGCCTGAGACCGGGTTGCGAGAACGTTGACCATCGAAGACATTCTTCAGGTATCCTTCAGGCTGATTTAACACCTAGGAATGACTCATTATAGTCTAGCATCCTTATATATCTCGTTTAATGCGCTGATGAAGGATTTAACTAGATAAAGTTGATCCCAGAGCTTTACAGGACCAACATGCTTTATTTATGGTATTGTAAAGTATTAATGGTGGGAGGTGTTGCCAGGGGACCCTCGTTAACCCTCACTAAATTCTTGAAGATCGACTTAAATATGCGAGAGAGAATGTAGTCTCAAGTTAATGGATTTCTGATGTTTATTTAACGCCTGTATCTGGTATTACTAAGTCAAAATAACACAGTTTCCCTTAGTGTTTTTCAACAAGTGATGATTGCACTGGATCCAAAACCTAAGGATCACCAAGTACATTAAAGTTAAATTAGTCACATTCTTGTTTATTAACATTTTCCCTTCGTAATAAATATATTTCATCACGTTGTTTTCTAGCAATTTGTTTGTAGTTCTCTAGCATAGTTGAAAATTTTTAAATGGAAGAGTGACTCAACAGGCCTGAGTATATATAAAAACATTTACGTGGGAATCTGTCCTTTGATACCTTCGATATACCTTGGTAGAGTTTCGAGAGTTTCTCTATTCTCTGAGCCCGGCCATGGGCCAGGTTCGTCTGGTGCCCATTTCCATTCTCATTAAAGAGAGTCAACTGTCACTGTTTACATTATTAATGCCATCACATCTTGTTCCATAGATAATTACAGGTTGGTGTTATAATTACATGACTATAAACTAATTTGTATTTCACTTTTTATGTACTTTCCAAAATTTTAAAAAGTTGTGCTCATACATTTTTCTCGGCCAAGGTAATCAACCTGCTCAATATTCATGAGTTTTAGTACTCACTCGCCATGGGTTCAAGCCCCACCCGTTCCCTATTTGATTCATCTTACATTACCATACAACCTCACATAAATAGTTGTAAACACAGTGCTTCGTTCATCACATTTAATATATATAATTTTCTACCGAGTTATTCTCCAGGTGATACATGGCAGGCTGACAGTGTGGAAGAGAAATTTATTCATGAATTTTGACTAGTTGCTACCCTTCATTCTAATAATTACTGCTCATTTGTTTCTTTCACAAAATATATGATAAGTCGTTGAAGGTGGTGTATGTGTGGACTAATATCCTTGTTTAACATAGCTCCTCTAATTCAGTCTTACAACTCTCGCTCTCTGTCTTACCCTGACGTCTTGTTTTGCTAAGATGCGCTTCCTTGATATACCTTATTACTCTGGTTAATAACCTGGATAAAATACCCTTTACTCTTCCTAAAGACTTAGCTCCTGAGGAAGATTTCTTACTGAAAGAGCGTGAGCTGTCTTTTTGTCTCCTTCCTGCTGCTCTGTGCTCATACTGAATGTAAGTGAATATATAATTATATATATATATATATATATATATATATATATATATATATATATATATATATATATATATATATATATATATATGTATATATACACACACAATAAGATCACAGGAAAATAACCAGTGTGAAAAAGGAAATAGTGAAATCTCAAGCACTTCCGTGATTTTCCACGAATGCGCTTGGAACAGAACTGCAGAAGACATAAGACTGAGATATACCTGACATACAACATGACTGAGATATACCTGACATACAACATGACTGAGATATACCTGACATACAACATGACTGAGGTATACCTGACATACAACATGACTGAGATATACCTGACATACAACATGACTGAGATATACCTGACATACAACATGACTGAGGTATACCTGACATACAACATGACTGAGGTATACCTGACATACAACATGACTGAGATATACCTGACATACAACATGACTGAGATATACCTGACATACAACATGACTGAGATATACCTGACATACAACATGACTGAGATATACCTGACATACAACATGACTGAGATATACCTGACATACAACATGACTGAGATATACCTGACATACAACATGACTGAGGTATACCTGACATACATTATACTCGTCCCATTATAATGCGGGTGATATTGTCGAGGACTTGCCATCTTTCTGTATTCTCGTCCAGGTTTTTGAAAACTTTGTGTATCTGCAGCCCAGAGTTCATAGATGAAATCTTGAAGACTTGTGAGACAGCTAAAACTCGAAAATATCCAAAATATTTAATTGATAAATTGTTTAAAATTTTTAGAAATACATTTTCCAATTAAAAAAAAAATCATATTCAACCAAAAATGTTTATTTTCTCTTACCATGAAAATCTTCTCGATATATTTTCTTACATAAGAATTTTATAATCAAAATTGTATTTAAAAAATCTTGGTACAGTATTAAAAAAATTTTTTTGGTTTAAAATTCCCCCAAAAAAGCTGATGGCTGTCTCTACAAGATTCTAAAAATTGTAATAAAGATTATTATAGTGAAACTGGGAAAAGACGAACTAATATTACAACATAAATAGAGCAATAGAATTTATTCATGCAATAGATTGCAACTCTCCATTTGATTTTCAAAAGGCCAAGAAAGTTTTATTATGCAGGTCTAGGGTTCAGAAAATATAACTGAATTAAGCTTTAAACAAAATAGTTTCGATTTAAATATAAATATTGGTTTGGGATTATACAAACTAGATCCATTTTTAATTAATAAAATTTATGAAGAATTTAATTTATGTTTGACAGGTCCTTGACCGTCCCACCTGCATCATAATGGGTCGGGTGTAATGTCGTATGTGAGGTCATATCTCAGCCTTATAATCCTTCTGTTGTTGGAGTTTATGACCAAAAGTTCATTGACATAGCCAGGCTCTGGCATAATCTAACGGGTTCTGAAACCAGACCTGCCCCCCCCCCATCCCCCAACAACTACAGCCACACTGGAATGGCCCAGTAGTGGATAATATAGCCTCAACAATGCATCAGTGTGTGTTGGGAAAAAATAGATCCCTCCTCCTAGCAGTGAGAGCTTCTCATGCACGGGATTTCCTGTTGGCTGTCCCCAGTTCCTCCCTTGGCACACGTCTCGACCCACAGATCAGCAGTGGAGTTGCTCTTCACCTTGCAGCCCCTATTCTCACTAAACCCACGTGTATTTGCAGCATTGAATTGGCAGACCAATTCAGATACCATAGTCTTGTTTGCCGTAGGTACGAGGGAAAAACTGCAAGGCATGAAGATGTCAATAACATCAAGAGGAGCCTCACAACAGCAAGATGCCCTGCAATAAGCAAGCCACCTCAACTATGAAGATCTGATGGTAACCGAAAGTGTCCAGATGGCATCACCCTTAAGGTTTTGAGCTGGATACCCAGCAATAAGGAAGCCACCCCAACTATACAGATCTGATGGTAACCGAAAGTGTCCAGATGGTATCACCCTTAAGGTTTTGACAGACGGCAAGTAGGTGGTGTGGGACTACACATCGGCTGATACCTATCACCAATATACCAGTGAGGAAGGAGGGGCAGCTGCCAGCTTCAGGGAGTTCCAAAAGTCTAGAAAATATGATAAACTTGCCCATCATTATATGTTTGTTCCCATAGGCTTAGAGACCCTTGGCCGGCCCATAAGGAAAGAGTACATCTAAGTTCCTTAAGGAGCTAGGATGCCTTTATTAGTACCTATGTCAAGCCCCTGGTTAGTTGTATGGTGGTGATGGCAGTATTAGTGTAGGTGCCGGTGGTGATGGCAGTATTAGTGTTGGTGATGGCAGTATTAGTGTTGGTGATGGCAGTAGTAGTGTTGGTGGTGATGGCAGTGTTAGTGCTGGGCATGATGGTTATGGCCGTAGTAGTTTTGGCGATGGTGGTGATGGCAGGTTTAGTGGTGGCAGTATTAGTGAAAGTGATGGTGGTAATGGCGGCATAAGTGTTAGTGATGGCAGCATTAGTGCTGGTGGTGATGGCAGTATTAGTGCGGGTGGTGATGGCAGTATTAGTGCGGGTGGCGATGGCAGTATTAGTGCGGGTGGCGATGGCAGTATTAGTGCGGGTGGTGATGGCAGTATTAGTGCGGGTGGTGATGGCAGTATTAGTGCGGGTGGCGATGGCAGTATTAGTGCGGGTGGCGATGGCAGTATTAGTGCGGGTGGTGATGGCAGTATTAGTGCGGGTGGTGATGGCAGTATTAGTGCGGGTGGTGATGGCAGTATTAGTGCGGGTGGTGATGGCAGTATTAGTGCGGGTGGCGATGGCAGTATTAGTGCGGGTGGTGATGGCAGTATTAGTGCGGGTGGTGATGGCAGTATTAGTGCGGGTGGCGATGGCAGTATTAGTGCGGGTGGTGATGGCAGTATTAGTGCTGGTGGTGATGGCAGTATTAGTGCGGGTGGTGATAGCAGTATTAGTGCGGGTGGTGATGGCAGTATTAGTGCGGGTGGTGATGGCAGTATTAGTGCGGGTGGTGATGGCAGTATTAGTGCGGGTGGTGATGGCAGTATTAGTGCGGGTGGTGATGGCAGTATTAGTGTTGGTAGTATTTGTGGTGGTGGTAGTGATGGCAGTATTAATGGTGGTGGTGGTGGTAATGGGAGTATTAGTGTTGGCGATGGTGGCGATGGCAGTGGTGGTAGCAGTAATGGTGCTGGTGGCAGGGGCAGTTTTGGTGCTGGTACTGGTGGCAGTATCAGTGTAGGCGGTGGTGGCGATATTAGTGTTGATGGCAGTAATGATGGGGCTGGTGATGGAGGTGTCACTTTTCCCTATTCCTCTACATTTGTTATTACTAGAACTTTTATCATAGCTACTATTGTTGTTGCTAGTTTTACATCTTGTCTTCCTGTTAATGATGTTGCTATTGTTGCTACTTTTACATCTTTTCCTCCTGCTAGTGTTGCTACTGTTGCTAATTTTACATCTTTTCTTCCTACTAGTGTTGCTAGTGTTGCTATTGCTGTTGCTAGTTTTACACCTTTTTTTCTGTTAATGTTGCTATTGTTGTTGCAAGTTTTACATCTTTTCTTCCTGTTTATGTTGCTATTGCTGTTCCTTTAAATGTTATATTTTGTCCTGGTATTGCTCCTTTTGTTGGTGATACTTCTACTGCTAGTACTGTTGCTGTTATTGCTACTACGGCTGCTGCTGCAGCAGCTGTTGCTAGTGCTGACAGTAGGGGTAGGTAACAATGGATTACTAACAGGATTATTGCTTAACAAGAGCAGTCAGTAAAGGATTGTTGTTTAATCGGATTGGATTAGTGTATAACAACAGCAGATAAACAACGAGGAAGTATTGTGTAACAAAACAA
The DNA here is from genome assembly GCF_038502225.1 of Cherax quadricarinatus. Classification (NCBI taxonomy): domain Eukaryota; kingdom Metazoa; phylum Arthropoda; class Malacostraca; order Decapoda; family Parastacidae; genus Cherax; species Cherax quadricarinatus. The sequence goes on along the minus strand of NC_091342.1, from coordinate 28,284,331 downwards.
GGCAAACAACGAGGAAGTATTGTGTAACAAAACAAGGCAGACAACGAGGAAGTATTGTGTAACAAAACAAGGCAGACAACGAGGGAATATTGTGTAACAAACACTTACACTTAGGTCACACTACACATACATGTACAAGCATATATATACACACCCCTCTGAGTTTTCTTCTATTTTCTTACTAGTTCTTGTTCTTGTTCATTTCCTCTTATCTCCATGGGGAAGTGGAACAGAATTCTTCCTCCGTAAGCCATGCGTGTTGTAAGAGGCGACTAAAATGCCAGGAGCAAGGGGCTAGTAACCCATTCTCCTGTATAAATTACTAAATTTAAAAAGAGAAACCTTCGTTTTTCTTTTTGGGCCACCCTGCCTCGGTGGGATACAGTCTGTTTGTTGATATATATATATATATATATAGGTCCACCTCTGGTGTAAATTGTGGGACCCACAACCTCGGAGAAATGGATAAGAAGGCTTCAAGGAAGGATATTTGGATTTCTTCCTGAAGTCGTTTGAATATTCCACTTCCCCTACCACCCCCATCTTTTCATTCTTTTTTACCAATAGGTATATTTTATTACATATATATATATATATATATATATATATATATATATATATATATATATATATATATATATATATATGTCATGCCGAATAGATAAAATTGGTCAGTTAGCAAGATCTCATTTAAAATTAAGTTCTTTCTAAAATTCCCTCTTAAACGTTTAAAGATTTATATATATTTTTTAATATCTGTTAATGCATAATAATTTTGTACCAAAAGAACCTTAGAAAACTTACCTAACCTTATTATAAGAAGAGCAATTTAATTTAGCCTAATCCAACTAAATATATTTTAGATAAGTTTACAATAATTTAATAATAAACAAATACATTTTTTCGTTAGATTCAGATTATTTTGGGGGAAATTATTGCACACACAAATTTTCGCTTGCCTTATTCGGCAAGAAGAGCGTTTCTATTTAAGCCAAAATCACAAGTTTTACGTATTCGACACGACATATGTGTATGCAAGACAAGTCACGGGGCTGCCATACGATAAGAAAACTTTCCTTCATTTTTCCTGTCCCAACTTTTGCAACATTGCACAGCTCCTGATGATGCACTGAGAAGTGTGAAAGTACATTAGCTAAAGATTTCCACCCCTCCGTGGATTGTCTTGCATTGTTAAGAACGCCTGTCTGCGATTGTTTGTACAGTAGGGCCCCGTTTATATAGCAGGTTAGGTTCCAGGACACTCCTGTAAAGCAAAAATCGCTGTAAAGTGAATCATAGCTATTTCTAACTTTCAAATGCATATAAAAGCCTCATAACATGTATACACTATCATATATTAAGTTAAAATATATAACTACGCCATAAAAATGCATATACAGTATTATATATATATATATATATATATATATATATATATATATATATATATATATATATATATATATATAATATATATATATATATATATATATATATATATAATATAAATATATATATATATATATATATATATATATATATATATATATATATATATATATATATATATATATATATATATATATATATATATATATATATATATATATATATATATATATATATATATATATATATATATATATATATATATATATATATATATATATATATATATATATATATATATATATATATATATATATATATATATATATATATATATATATATATATATATATATATATATATATATATATATATATATATATATATATATATATATATATATATATATATATATATATATATATATATATATATATATATAATATATATATATATATATATATATATATATATATATATATATAATATATATATATATATATATATATATATATATATATATATATATATATATATATATAATATATATATATATATATATATATATAATATATATATATATATATATATATATATATATATATATATATATATATATATATATATATATATATATATATATATATATATATATATATATATATATATATATATATATATATATATATATATATATATATATATATATATATATATATATATATATATATATATATATATATATATATATATATATATATATATATATATATATATATATATATATATATATATATATATATATATATATATATATATATATATATATATATATATATATATATATATATATATATATATATATATATATATATATATATATATATATATATATATATATATATATATATATATATATATATATATATATATATATATATATATATATATATATATATATATATATATATATATATATATATATATATATATATATATATATATATATATATATATATATATATATATATATATATATATATATATATATATATATATATATATATATATATATATATATATATATATATATATATATATATATATATATATATATATATATATATATATATATATATATATATATATATATATATATATATATATATATATATATATATATATATATATATATATATATATATATATATATATATATATATATATATATATATATATATATATATATATATATATATATATATATATATATATATATATATATATATATATATATATATATATATATATATATATATATATATATATATATATATATATATATATATATATATATATATATATATATATATATATATATATATATATATGATAGATATAGAAATGTTAAAAGCAGGTGGGGATATAGTTTTGGAGGTTGGTGCACTTATTTAATAAATGTGGAAGAGGGTAAGGTACCTAGGGATTGGCAGAGAGCATGCATAGTTCCTTTGTATAAAGGCAAAGGGGATAAAAGAGAGTGCAAAAATTATAGGGGATAAGTCTGTTGAGTGTCCTGAGGTAAAGTGTATGGTAGAGTTATAATTGAAAGAATTAAGAAAGTAAGACGGAGAATAGGATAGCAGATGAACAAGGAGGCTTTAGGAAAGGTAGGGGGTGTGTGGACCAGGTGTTTTACAGTGAAACATATAAGTAGAACAGTATTTAGATAAGGCTAAAGAGGTCTTTGTGGCATTTATGGATTTGGAAAAGGCGTATGACAGGGTGGATAGGGGGGCAATGTGGCAGATGTTGCAAGTGTACAGGTGTGGAGGTGGAGGTTACTGAAAGCAGTGAAGAGTTTTTAGAGGATAGTGAGGCTCAAGTTGAGTATGTAGGAGAGAAATTTTTTTTTTTCCCAGTAAAAGTAGGCCTTAGACAAGGATGTGTGATGTCACCGTGGTTGTTTAATATATTTATAGATGGGGTTGTAAGAAGAAATGCGAGGGTCTTGGCAAGAGGCGTGGAGTTAAAGATAAAGAATCACACACAAAGTGGAAGTTGTCACAGCTGCTCTTTGCTTGATGACACTGTGCTCTTGGGAGATTCTGAAGAGAATTGCAGAGATTGGTGGATGAATTTGGTAGGGTGTGCAAAAGAAGAAAATTAAAGGTGAATACAGGAAAGAGTAAGGTTATGAGGATAACAAAAGGATTAGGTGATGAAAGATTGAATATCAGATTGGGAGGAGAGTATGGAGGAGGTGAACGTATTCAGATATTTGGGAGTGGACGTGTCAGCGGATGGGTCTATGAAGGATGAGGTGAATCATAGAATTGATGTGAGGGAAAAGAGTGAGTGGTACTTGGAGTCTGTGGAGACAAAGAACTTTGTCCTTGGAGGCAAAGAGGGAATGTATGAGAGTATAGTTTTGCCAACGCTCTATATGGATGTGAAGCATGGGTGATGAATGTTGCAGCGAGGAGAAAGCTGGAGGCAGTGGAGATGTCATGTCTGAGGGCAATGTGTGGTGTGAATATAATGCAGAGAATTCGTAGTTTGGAAGTTGGAGGAGGTGCGGGATTACCAAAACTGTTGTCCAGAGGGCTGAGGAAGGGTTGTTGAGGTGGTTCGGACATGTAGAGATGAATGGAGCGAAACAGAACGACTTCAAGAGTGTATCAGTCTGTGGAAGGAAGGAAGGCGGAGGGGTAGGGGTCGGCCTAGGAAGGGTTGGAGGGAGGGGGTAAAGGAGGTTTTGTGAGAGGGGCTTGGACTTCCAGCAGGCATGCGTGAGGGTGTTTGATAGGAGGAATGGAGAACAAATGGTTTTTAATACTTGACGTGCTGTTGGAGTGTGAGCAAAGTAACATTTATGAAGGGATTCAGGGAAACGGCAGGCCGGACTTGAGTCCTGGAGATGGGAAGTACAGTGCCTGCACTCTGAAGGAGGGGTGTTAATGTTGCAGTTTAAAAAGTATGTGTAAAGCACCCTTCTGGCAAGAACAGTGATGGAGTGAATGATGGTGAAAGTTTTTTTCTTTTTCGGGCCACCACCTGCCTTGGTGGGAATCGGCCGGTGTGATAATAATAAAAAATATAATATATATATATATATATATATATATATATATATATATATATATATATATATATATATATATATATATATATATATATATATATATATATATATATATATATATATATATATATATATATATATATATATATATATATATATATATATATATATATATATATATATATATATATATATATAAATATATATATATATATATATATATATATATATATATATATATATATATATATATATATATATATATATATATATATATATATATATATATATATATATATATATATATATATATATATATATATATATATATATATATATATATATATATATATATATATATATATATATATATATATATATATATATATATATATATATATATATATATATATATATATATATATATATATATATATATATATATATATATATATATATATATATATATATATATATATATATATATATATATATATATATATATATATATATATATATATATATATATATATATATATATATATATATATATATATATATATATATATATATATATATATATATATATATATATATATATATATATATATATATATATATATATATATATATAATATATATATATATATATATATATATATATATATATATATATATATATATATATATATATATATATATATATATATATATATATATATATATATATATATATATATATATATATATATATATATATATATATATATATATATATATATATATATATATATATATATATATATATATATATATATATATATATATATATATATATATATATATATATATATATATATATATATATATATATATATATATATATATATATATATATATATATATATATATATATATATATATATATATATATATATATATATATATATATATATATATATATATATATATATATATATATATATATATATATATATATATATATATATATATATATATATATATATATATATATATATATATATATATATATATATAATATATATATATATATATATATATATATATATATATATATATATATATATATATATATATATATATATATATATATATATATATATATATATATATATATATATAGATATAGTTATTGTAGGTCTAGAGCTAGCTCTATATATATATATATATATATATATATATATATATATATATATATATATATATATATATATATATATATATATATTATACCAGCTTTGTCCCTAATAGCCCTCACAACAACATTATATATATATATATATATATATATATATATATATATATATATATAATATATATATATATATATATATATATATATATATATATATATAATATATATATATAATATATATATATATATAATATATATATATATATATATATATATATATATATATATATATATATATATATATATATATATATATATATATATAGAGAGAGAGAGAGAGAGAGAGAGAGAGAGAGAGAGAGGGAGGGAGGTACCACCTATGTAACTGGACTAGGGACCCTCATCCTCAGAGAAGACAATAAACGTACCTAATAGTTAAAACTTGCGATTTTGGCTTAAACAACAACGCTCTTCTTGCAATAATTTATACAATAATTCGCAAAAGTTATTCTAAACCTAAAGAAAAAAACATATTTCGTTGTGTTTATTATTAAATTGTTATAAATCAGTAGAAATCGATTTGATCATAACGAAAAAAAATATCATCGATTTTTAAGTAATGTTAACTAAATTTAATTTAACTAAGATATAAAATTGCGTTAACGGAAGTTAGATGAGCTTTCTAAGTTAGTTTTGCTTCAAAAATAATTTTTTTTTATATTTTCAATGAAAAAATTTGATCTTAATACCTGGAGAGAGTTCCGGGGGTCAACGCCCCCGTGGCCCGGTTTGTGACAAAGCCTCCTGGTGGATCAGAGCCTGATCAACCAGGCTGTTACTGCTTTCTGCACGCAATCCAACGTACGAGCCACAGCCCGGCTGGTCAGATACCGACTCTAGGTGCTTGTCCAGTGCCTGCTTGAAGACAGCCAGGGGTCTACTGGTAATCCCCCTTATGTATGCTGGGAGGCAGTTGAACAGTCTCGGACCCCTGACACTTATTGTATTGTCTCTTAACGTGCTAGTGACACTCCTGCTTTTCATTGGGGAGATGTTGCATCGTCTGCCGAGTCTTTTGCTTTCGTTGTGAGTGATTTTCGTGTGCAAGTTCGGTACTAGTCCCTCTAGGATTTTCCAGGTGTATATAATCATTTATCTCTCCCGCCTGCGTTCCAGGGAGTACAGGTTCAGGAACCTCAAGCGCTCCCAGTAATTGAGGTGTTTTATCTCCGTTATGCGCGTTGTGAAGGTTCTCTGTACATTTTCTAGGTCAGCAATTTCACCTGCCTTGAAAGGTGTTGTTAGTGTGCAGCAATATTACAGCCTAGATAGAACAAGCGATGTTATGGTCCTTGAATGTGAGATCCTCCGACATGATCACTCCCAGGTCTTTGACGTTGGTTTTTCGCTCTATTTTGTGGCTGGAATTTTTGTACTCTGATGAAGTTTTAATTTCCTCATGTTTACCATATCGGAGTAATTGAAATTTCTCATCGTTGAACTTCATATTGTTTTCTGCAGCCCATTGAAAGATTTGGTTGATGTCCGCCTGGAGCCTTGCAGTGTCTGCAATGGAAGACATTGTCATGCAGATTCGGGTGTCATCTGCAAAGGAAGACACGGTGCTGTGGCTGACATCCTTGTGTATGTCAGATATGAGGATGAGAAACAAGATGGGAGCGAGTACTGTGCCTTGTGGAACAGAGCTTTTCACCGTAGCCACCTCAGACTTTACACTGTTGACTACTACTCTTTGTGTTCTGTTTGTGAGGAAATTATAGATCCATCTACCAACTTTTCCCGTTATTCCTTTAGCACGCATTTTGTGCGCTATTACGCCATGGTCACACTTGTCGAAGGCTTTTTTCAAAGTCTGTATATATTACATCTGCATTCTTTTGTCTTCTAGTGCATCTAGGACCTTGTCGTAGTGATCCAGTAGTTTAGACAGACAGGAGCGACCTGCTCTAAACCCATGTTGCCCTGGGTTGTGTAACTGATGGGTATCTAGATGGGTGGTGATCTTGCTTCTTAGGACCCTTTCAAAGATTTTTATGATATGGGATGTTAGTGCTATCGGTCTGTAGTTCTTTGCTATTGCTTTACTTCCCCCTTTGTGGAGTGGGGCTATGTCTGTTGTTTTTAGTAGCGGTGGGACGACCCCCGTGTCCATGCTCCCTCTCCATAGGATGGTAAAAGCTCGTGATAGGGGCTTCTTGCAGTTCTTGATGAACACGGAGTTCCCTGAGTCTGGCCCTGGGGCAGAGTGCATGGGCATGTCATTTATCGCCTGTTCGAAGTCATTTGGCGTCAGGATAACATCAGATAGGCTTGTGTTAACCAAATTCTGTGGCTCTCTCATAAAAAATTCATTTTGATCTTCGACTCTGTCTGGTTAGCGGCTTCCTAAAAGATGAGTCATATTGGGACTTGAGTAGCTCACTCATTTCCTTGCTGTCATCTGTGTAGGACCCATCTTGTTTAAGTAGGGGCCTAATACTGGATGTTGTTCTCGACTTTGATTTGGCATAAGAAAAGAAATACTTTGGGTTTCTTTCGATTTCATTTATGGCTTTTAGTTCTTCCCGCGATTCCTGACTCCTATAAGATTCCTTTAGCTTAAGTTCGACGTTTGCTATTTCTCTGACCAGTGACTCCCTACGCATTTCAGATATATTGGCCTCTTTTAGCCGCTCTGTTATTCTTTTCCGTCGCCTGTAAAGGGAGCGCCTGTCTCTTTCTATTTTACATCTACTCCTCCTTTTTCTTGAGCATACATCGAGTGCCACCGAGTTAATCTGTTCTAGGCATAAGTTGGGGTCTGTGTTGCTTAGTCTATCTTCCCAGCTTATATCGTTTAGGACTTGGTTTACTTGGTCCCACTTTATGTTCTTGTTATTGAAGTGGAATTTGGTGAAGGCTCCCTCGTGACTAATCTCATTTTGTCGGTCTGGGGCTCCGTGCATACATGTCTGAACCTCGATTATGTTGTGATCTGAGTATATTGTTTTTGATATGGTGACATTTCGTATCAGATCATCATTGTTAGTGATCTCAGTAGTAGTAACCAGTTACCAGTCTCAGTAGTAGTAACCAGTTACCAGTAACCTGTCCGTTGACTCAACGACCAACCGTCTTGAGTCACGGTCTTTCATATTGTGCTGAGTTGACACTATTTCAAAACACCCACTACGGGGTACTGGCCAGCCGGCTAGGCAGTATTACGAGTGTGAGCAGTGAGATAGGTACGGCTGCGGTCTCTCTCCACATAACAGCAATTATAAGTAAAACAGCCTACGTGAGTATTTCTACCCTGATCCACGTATCGAACTCCCACATGATAAATGGTGGCAGCGGTGGGATTGAACTCTTGAATAGTCAAGGTCCATCTAGCTAACCTTCCAGTAGGTTGTTTGTTCTGGAATAAGGGTATCAGTGGAGCATGGTCTGTCAAGACATGAACAGAATACTGATAAATAATGTCTCGGAAGTGCTTTAAAGACCATACTATTGCTAAAGCTTCTTGCTCAGTTACTGTATAATTACGTTCAGCCTTTGTAAGGACTCGGCTAGCAAATGCAACTGCGTTGTACTTGCCATCGGTCTTCTGAGCTAGTACGGCACCTATGCCAATTGAACTAGCATCAGTTGTCAGATAGAAAGGCTTAGAAAAATCTGGAAATTTCAAAATTGGAGCAGAAGTTAGCTTTTCTTTTAGAGTTTGGAATGCTCTTTCTTGACGGAAGGTCCAAACAAAAGGAGCATCTTTCTTAAGCAACTCAGTTAGAGGAGCAGCTATGGAAGAAAAATTGGCAATGAAAGCTCTATAAAAACCTGCTAAGCCCACAAAGGATCTTACGGCATCAGCAGTTTTGGGAGTTGGAAAATTTAGTACTGCAGTTACTTTACTTTGGTCAGTCGTAACCCCTCTAGGAGTGACTACGTGACCAAGAAACTTAATTTCTGATCTGAAGAATTGGCATTTTGACAGTTTGATCTTTAAATTGGCTTCTTCAAGCTTACCAAGTACTACATCAAGTCTTTTCAAGTGTGTATCCACGTCTTTAGACATGACGATTACGTCATCTAAGTACACCATAAGTGCATTACCCATGAGACCTCTAAAGATATTAGTCATGAGCCTTGAGAACGTGATAGGGGAAGATCGTAATCCAAATGCCATTCGGAGGTACACACCGCTGCCACCATTTATCATGTTGAGTTCGTTGTTCATTTGTTGAGTTTTAAGTTGTACTATAGTATACCTTGTATTACATTACAGTTTCAGTTACGTAAGCTTTCATTCCAATGTTCTACTTATGTATCATAGTATACCTTGTATTGCATTACAGTTTCAGTTACGTAAGCTTTCATT